>NC_092576.1:44801110-45401110 GCF_037975245.1 Apostichopus japonicus
TACAAGATCACCAACGCTGCAGAAGCTCATGCAACCTTCTTTTACCCTTGCATTATGACGATGATAGAAGGTTGTAACTATTTGTTTTTTATAAACAATCATAATATTTTTTTTTGTTCTCTCAATTAGTACCTAACATACGTATGTAAGGTATAACTATAAAAGACCGTTTGAATCTTCCATTAAACTAGTATTGTCCCCTTAATACAATATAATCGTGGCCAGGACCACATTTAATGTTCCAAGCTATATCAATAAAGTTAACAGCCTTAATGGTTATTCAACGTATATTTGTCGCAGGTACTTAGGTATAACATGCATAATGAGTGAGGTAATGAATTTCTACTCGTGCGAATCAATCCTCGACTCTAAACATTAATTTAAAGTGCAGTTTTTCAGAGGTCGCCTACATCGAAATTGAACTAAAAGACGTGCAGTTAGGTATAGGTTCCCATAGAAGCTTTAGACTAAACATGCAGTAAATTTGTGCAGTTTTTCATATCTTATTCTTTAATTTTTCCAGGCATTTCTAATAATTATCTCAATCTCAATAAAAAAAATGCATTTAAGAAAACTCGAGCAGCATCTAACAATCGTTTTATTACAAGAACATGCTACACCAAGAAAGATTTCGAGAACGAAACATGTGTAAACGTTAGTGGGCCTGACGTTTTGATCCTATAATGATCTTCTTCACATTTTGAATGGCAATAACAGTAACATAAGGGACAAATGCACGCACAGAAAACAGACAGGTTAATCAGCAGGGCGAACACAACAGAGAGACTTTACCACCAAAAGTCTTGTCAGGGGATATTATGACCAATAATACGTTACTCAACAATATCATTAGGGAAGTGGGAAGGAACAAGCAAGAAAGCAAGCACATAGGTAAGTTCAAACTATCCCCCACCTTTCTTTATGCCTTAATTATTTGAAACAATGTATTACGGTAATACACTTAAGGTACATGTGCAAGTATAGGCTTTCAAGTTGTAGATAGCTGTCTCGACGTGTGACAGGTGACCCATTTACTGTACGGGTACGTTAACTAACCTCTTTCCGTTGATTAATAAACTATATTAACTATTAAACAGATAACTAAACACACCACATATGAGAGTTCAAAATCAACGGGAGTAGGAAGTCACGCACAAACACACGTATGTACTATGGAACAACTTAGATACAAATTCACACTAAACGAGGTCTAGCGTATGTGTGTGTGTGTGCGTGTGTAGTGGGAGTGTTTCCCTCTGTGTCACCAGGTCCTGCACTATACCCACCTACCTTTTTACCTTAATTTACTAGTACAATCTATTAACCTTTTTAACTTACCTAATGCTGGTTTAATTGGAATTCCTTTGTTTTGGTGTAAACGCTATTGATACAATGGCCTTTAGTTTCAATAATATGGAAAATCTTTATTGTTATAGGCCTATCCAATCCTTGATTATTGGTTCAGGTATCGAATCGTCCTGGAAGTGAGAGGTGGTGTCCAATTGTTTATTTCAGGAAGTGGTGATGAACAAACTATGTCATAGCGATAGATCTACAATTTATAAATCGAAGGTAACTATGACAGTATCGAAATTATATTTCAAAGTCAGTAAATATATCCAAATAAACAAATATATTTCGAAGAACAAATCCACTACTTCATGCTTTACGTGGAAGCCGTGTTAAAACATCTCGTACAACCGATTTGCCATACTTTCTGATTTGAGTATTTGGTTCACGCGTATATACAGTTAACTTGTATTTGTAACCGTATTTCCAAACATGAGTCATATCTTCAGTAACCGTAGTAACATAACAAATCTATTCATAATTATTCAACCGAAGCAGCGGTCATACTAAATATGCAATAGCATGGATACGTCAGTAACTAAATGTTTACACTGGTGACGTAAAGCCTTTGTAACGCCTTTTTGAATTGACTTGTTCTAAGGAACGCTTGTTGGTTATGACACGAAGTTTGACTATGGGAACTGTTCAAATGAATTTTTTTTCTAAATCGAACCTACTATAACGGTTGTATTTAGAAGAAAGTCTCATAATGTCATAATTATAATGATTATTATTGCTAACCAGAACATCTGAAATATATATGGGCCTATTTGCATTTCATAGAAACAACGATAACAAGGAGTTAGCTTTGCCATTATTTTCATAGTCAATTAATCGTTTGAAGCCTACATACTGAGATATTAAGATTAACATACATTGGCTAATGATACTTTTACAAGTTGTTACATTTTGTTAATGATGACAATTTGTAATGTTTTTCGGAAAACTAATGTCAGTCTGCTCCACGATCACATAAAAAAGACAAATATTACTCACAATACAATTATAGTTTGGTAAGACTTACACAGTCTTTTAGATTTTTCACAAATTAACGGTCAATTTGCTATCACTTGATATGATACTATTCAATTTGAAAAAAAAGTTCTAAAATATATAAACACAGAGGAGCGTGAATAACATACGGTTTAAACTGCAAACAGGAATATAACTCCGAAATATAGAAATGTTTTTCTTTCCTTCCTTGTTTCGCTATGATTATAACTATTTTATTTTCTAAGTATCTTACCTGTTTTCAATCGTTCCTACGTATGCAACTACGAGGTACAATAAAATCAATCCGGTTCCATTTTAACTGTAAACCGGTTAATTATTGTAAACCGGTTAATTATTGGTTACTTATATGCCGTTAATGTGATCAATAATCGCCTTTCAAACGTTTTTGTTTTAGTTTTTGTAAAATATACGACTGCGTGACATGTTGGAGATATATTTGGATAATTTGTTATTCAATGTACAAAGGATATGTCAAATGACCGAGGTACAATTATAACTTAAAATACAGGTTATAATCTCAAACGCCTCAGATTGACCAATGCCTGTCTCTTTTAATGTAAATTTCTTTTCTAAGTATTCACAACTAACTACAATTTATGGTGAGATATATTATTTGAGGCAGTTTATAGTACAGAACTATAGAATGTGAGGCAGAAACTTTAACTTATTTATGTTTTTAATTTGTAACTCTTTAATGTTCTTGCAGATTTAACTGATTACTCTTTGATCTAATTACTGTATACGATTGGATGGATTATATTAACCTAAACGGTTAGAAAGAGATGTAGTAATAAAGTTGGTACTATACATTCTGGCAATGTTTCAAAAATTCTTGCAGATCAGATATAGCTAACAGTTTGGTAATATTCAGTGAGGAATGTTTATGATATGATTGAATATCGAATATGAAATTCATGAATTTAATGTTGAGCTATGCCTAATTCTTTACAAGGTATAACATGTGGTATTTTTGTTATAACCTGTAAGCAGGTGTCATATATTTTTACATATGCCAACATAAATGTGAAAGTTCTTACGCCTCACATATGATAGCAACGCCAGAATGAAAACATGTCGAAGGTGCATGGTTACGATGTGTTAATTTAATTTCTGGATGCGGCACTCAGCATACCATATTCTGATAATCAAACAAGAATTTATGTTATACCATACTCAGTCTCAGTCATAAGTATTCATGATCCAAGCACACGACATACTATGCTTCTTCTCCTGGACATGGTCAACTTAAATAATAATAATGATACCAATGCAACATATTCTTATTAAAATAACATATTTAAATATGATATCTAGCTGATATTTATCTGGCAACACCACACATGCATAACTAATGAGATGATGTGCCTATATAAACACCAGCATGCCATAATACACTTTCATACAAGTCATGCTTAGCTACTAAGATGGCCAACATATAAACCAAGTATGATAATAATTAAACCCGGTTCCTGAGATAGTGTTCCCAAGCTCAAAACCACATACACATACACACATTAAGTTGCTATGACATTGTCACTCTGCCAAGCAATTTAAGGTGCATACATGTTTTGACACAGTAGGATATTGCACAAGCAGTATTTTTCTAGTTTATGACTAAACTCCGATATTTTATATATCAGCGAGGAAAAATATGACTATCGAGCCCCCCCCCCGCAACCCCCCCCCCTCAACTAGTCCTCGTCAGTGTAGATGGCTACTACGGTATTTGCTTGCAAGTTGTTGTTGCAAGTTTAAGGCATATTTTTGCGTTGTTTTTGTCGCCGTTTTCCCACCCTTTTGACATGTCCATCGAGCTGTTTACATTGTATTTATCACAGCAAACGAAAATATTAGACAAGTTTTTTTTTTTTTACCCAACGAAGAGCATTTGTCTGTGAGTACTTAAGTACTTATGCAGATAATGAGTAGAGTGTCTTTCGACAAAATCCTCATAATCTTATATATCATATATATATATGCATTAAAATAGATTCATTCACAGCAATTGGAAAAAAATGCGTTGTTATCACAGCCGTACACAATATACACAAATAAAGCATAGTGTTGGAGTACATACTGGTGTACTGGGTTGCTTACGTTGCCTGCAAAGTGAACATTATTTACCTCATTATTCAATGACATTCGTAGAATTCAAATATTCATGTTATAGGCGGGGATTGTTGTGATCCTAACGGAAAAATATCTTCGAAAGAACAACGTTCAAATTTGTAAACTATTTGACTTCTACACCACCATTTGAAGTTACAAATAAGCTATTTGTATATGTCGTTATAGCATCGTGGGGTCAATGAGGTTGATCAATTCATAGGAAAGGAGGCACAAAGCTGCTTTCAGATTGATTAAAGTAGACCTCAATAACTCTCCTGATGCCAAACCCAAGATTATCAGTTTAATAGCGTTTAGTTCGACTGTGTAACGAATCTATAAGTAAATATAATTAGCGTGACAGTCATTTATGTTTCTTATACAAGATGACAATCAAGGCATTTCCACACAAATACCTTCACTTAACCGTTTACTGGCCATTGTGTAAAAATCAAAAGCCTTCACCCTGTTAACGTCTCCTTAGTCCAGTCAATCTATGATTTAACCTTAAACAAATTACAACAGAAGTTATTTCAACGCAAATTGATAGAATAAATTCGTCTTAGTAACATACTAAAAATCGACATAAATCGACATTTGCCAAATTCCGAAATTTTGGCTAGAAAAAGAGACGGTTGTGTCGATTTTACTAATGCTTCTTATCAGCTACGGTAAACAATTATCTAGCCGTTGCCGTGGCTACAGCCTACTGCTTACACTCGCGCACGCTCGGTCACGAAAACCTTTGACTTAAGCGTTTTTGAGTCTTCGTTATCTGTGTGGAATGTTCAGATAAGGAACAGATGTACATTTTTGTTATACGTAATAGCCATTGCGTTTCTGTAGTTTAAAATCAATTGAATATAGCAAAAAATGAAAGAAAATAATCGAAAGAATAGCTTCGCTAAACTGGTGTTAGGCTGGTATTACACACAAAATACATGTACTGATGTAGCCTATATCGCTGACATTGGAGGCCTAGTTACATTTAGACTTGGACCTTATTTAAATTCGAACTCTACGCAAATAAAACATTTGCTGGTGTATATTTTTTATTTACCACAAGGTTACAAAGGAAACTAACCCCCAACTACCATTTACAAATGCAGTCTGGCTAGTTTTGCACGAAATACGAACATATAGGCTAGCATAACGTTAGGCCTAATGTTATTTTAAACGAATGAACGGTCGATAAAGGACGTAATATATTCCAATAAGTCTAACTGCATTCGTTAAAACAGCTGTAAAACCATAAGGTATATAAAACTTGCAAATGAAAAAAGAGCGACTAAAATAGGCTTAATCAGGGTTGCACTCAAAAGCAAGCCGAGATTTCGAAAATTTTGCCCTTACGTACCATTAGTAATTACGTACAAATTGCTGGAAAAATGAAGAAAAAATGGATTTTCTTTATTGATCCACATTAAGTTTCATTTGTTCATACATTACTATTAACCAAACCATTATTCATTCGGATTCTTTAGATAACAACCGCATTTTCATCGATGATTAAGATACAATCTTTGTCAACTTTGCAACAAAATTGCATACTTTTGAAAATGTCACTTAAGATAAACAAACGTGACTGTGTCGTCGTATGCTTTTCACTATTTACTTTTTACGGGGTGTGGGGTGTCATTAGGTTGTATCCCTACCTTCATGCTCTATCAGTAACCTAGTGAACTAAGTAAAGTAAACCTGCACGTATATCTTCATTGTACATTTATTATTTTCTTTATTAGATGGACGTGTGCATTATCTGTCAGATTTCTTTTGAAACTGACTGCGACCCTGACGTGACATTGCAAGATAAGGGTGTTCAAGGTATTATTGAGGCAAGCCAAGAACGTGGTGAGGAACTTACCATATCTGTTGGACAGAGGGTTCACCAAAAATGTCGTAAACGATATTGCAATAAACGATCCATTGCTAGCGATTTGAAACCAAATGTAGAATGCGGTTTAACGCGTAAATTACGTTCACAAACTGAACAGTTTTTGTTTCGTGAACACTGCTTTTTTTTGTAGACGAAATGCTGAAGTGAACGGTAAAAAAGGTCATCAGGCCTACCCCGTCAAAACCTTTGAATTTCAAAGGAAAAGTGAGTCGGCATGTGACGACCGCGGCCAAGATGACGAATGGGCTAAACAGGTGAAAGCCAGATTTTCACTTGTGAGCGATTTACATAATGCAGATGCAATCAAACACCAGGCATGCAGCGTTAATTTCAGAACACACAAGCAGCTTCAAAAGTGTTTTCAAGGTAATTCTAAGAGTAAACGAACCCCTGGACGTCTCGAAGATGAACATCAAGCAGCCGCATTTATCAGAGTTGCGGAATATTTGAAAGAAAATGACGAAGTACAAGCTACTCTAACCGATCTAGTCGAAAAAATGAGAGAATTTTGTCCGAACCCTTATAGCAGTGTATACATGAGGAAAAGGCTACAAGATCACTTTGGCGATACAATTTTGATAACTTAGGTTAACGGCAAACCAAACGTTGTAACATTCACAAACACAGTATGGTCAATTTTGCAAGAATTTTCAAAGAGACCACGGCATCAAGACGCATTTTCCGAGAAGTTGTTTATAGTAGAGGCTGCTGCAAAACTTATCAAAAGTGATATAAAGCAAATGGAAGCATCGCATTTGAGATATCCATCCTCATCAAGTGTGTCGTCAACTGAGCAAAATCTTCAGTTTATTCCTGACAGTTTGAAACTATTCTTAAACACTATTATGGTTGGAAAAGAGAATGATGTGAAAGTATCTTCAATTGGACACGCCCTCATTCAAGCTGCACGACCCAGGGTTATGATGGCTCCTCAACAAATTGCATTAGGAATACAAATGCATCACCACTTTGGATCTCGGTTCCTAATATATACTTTGAATAAACTGGGATTTTGTTCTTCGTAATCTGAAGTTCAAAGGTATGAATCGAGCGCAGCGGCAAGCCAAGGAATCCATATGCCACCGATTGGTACAGACCATTTTGTGCAATACGTTGCGGACAATGTGGATCATAATGTTAGGACCCTTGATGGGCACGGTTCCTTTCATGGTATGGGTATCATTGCGGGAATCACTCCAGGCATCATAAACCAACGAGCTGTAGAAAGGTTATCGGTAACTACCAAAGAACTCACTACCATGGGGACGATCAACATATCTTATTGTACGCGAAAACAGAGTACATTGCCGGAACTGAGTTGCAAAGAAATCAGAGATCTTCACTGCGATGATCTAACGTGGAAACTGGATTTGTTATGGAAGATAATGCGAACCATCAAATCATCAGTTTCAGGATGGTCAGGCATGATGCAGATGATGCAACAGAGGGAACACCCAGGGGAATCGTCTGTCTTCTTTTTTCCAATGATAGACATGGATCCCAGTGATAACTCATGCATATATTCTACTTTGAAGTTTGTATGCAATGAAGGAAGACGACACAGCACAAAGGCTATTCTTGCTTTCGACCAACCCCTGTACTGGAAAGCTTTAATGATTGTACTTAACGAACCTGAAGGTAGCGATCTCAAGTCCACAATTTTGCGTCTTGGTGGGTTCCATCTCCAAATGAGTTTTCTTGGTTCTATTGGTCACTTGATGGCTGGCTCTGGTTTGCGTTAACTTTTAGACACAATGTATGCGTCAAACACTGTCAACCACATGCTGACCGGTAAATCTGTAGCAAGATCGTTGCGAGGGCACTGTTTGGTCGATATTGCACTAAACTATATGGTTATTTCAAAGGTCTTTACAACAAATATTGAGACGAAAGAAGTAAACATCCATGTTTCAGAGGATAATACAGTATCAAATATGGTACAACAACAGGCCAATGACAATGCGAGTACGTTAATGAATGATGAGCAAGAAACAAATCAAATGGATGAAGATCTAGTTCATGAATCACAAGAACCTTCTGTATGCAGGACCGATGAAGAAATAACGGCAAAGAACCTCCATGACAGACTAATGGACAAGGCAATCTCACCTCAAGAGGTCTGCGAAAGCGATGTGCTCGACAGTATAAATAAAGAGCTTGAAAGGAAGAAACTTTCTTTATCTAATCTTCGCACAGGATCACTTTGTTGATTTACTTCGCTTGTTTATTAAAGCTGAACGGACTGGGAACTGGAATCTTCATCTAAGTACAATAAAAGAAATGTTACCATTCTTTGCTGCTGCAGGACACAACTTGTACTTGAAATCAGCATACATATATCTGCAAATGATGATACAATTAGAGGTTGATCATCCCGAAGTTCATGCCGCTTTTCAAAATGGTCATCATGTGATCCGTAGGAGTAATCGGTCTTGGCCTGGACTCTCATCCGATCTTGTGATTGAGCAGGTACTGATGAGATCTCTCAAAACAACAGGTGGTTTGACAAGAGGACGTGGCATGACAGACGCCGAAAGAGCAAGATGGATATTTTCAATGCCAGCATGTGCAGGTATGAACAACGCTATGCAAGAGGTATGTGGAATTGACTACCACACAAGCAGTCAGCATAGAGAATCCTCCAAGGCACGAAAGGAAAGGGATCACAAGGATCTGTTCACTGTAATTTCGTTTCTGCAAAAAAAAAGGATCCGTTTGCAGAAGATCCATCTCTACGAAACATTGAAACAGCGGTAAAAGCTGACGGAAATGTAAACGTAGACAAGGCCAAAGATGTCGGGTCGACTATTGTGCAATAAATGGCTGGAAAAGGAGTGACAGGATTTTCTTTCAAGCGATCACAGCAGGCCACCACAATGAATGCCAAAACAGCTGTCAAAGTGGATAGAGATTCAACTGAAGTTGATCCACAACTCCTTTTGTAGCCATTATTATTGGCGTCAAATGGTATGTACGATGACAAGGCAGAACTTTTCCGTTACGAAGTATGCAGTCACCCATCCTCACTGTTTGATACATCTGGTCTTATGAGAGCATCGAATAAGTCTTCCCTCGCTGTTGCAATATGGGGGGTAGGTGAATGTAACGCACAAGAACTGCCGTCAGTTGAACTGCAGTTTGTATTAGACGGTAGTTCCCTCCTGCAGCGTCTGCCGTGGCGCCAAGGCGGAAAGCTTCAACACTATTTGTAAGATGTACTTGGACTATGTCAACAAAAAGCCGATTTACTGATTGTACAAAAAGCTGTCGAATGCTCTACAAATAAAGCAACAGTTGTTATTGGTGAAGACACAGACACAGTCGTGCTACTTTGTTTCCATGCCAACAGTACCTCACACAATGTATACTTCATGAGTGAAAAATTAAACATGCAAAAGATCTGGGACATACAGAAGACAAAGAAAGTATTGGGGGAAGACATGTGCAGTCATTTACCATTTGTGCACGCTATAAGTGGCTGTGACACCACTTCTCATCCGTTCGGAATAGGAAAAGGTGCAGTTTTAAGGAAAATGGCAAATGACGATCATTTTAAGAATCATGGTGAAGTATTTGTTAGACAGGCCTCAAAAGAAGAAGCAATTAAAGCCGGAGAAGAAGCCTTAGTCTTTCTGTATGGAGGTAGTCGAGGAGAAAGACTTGATGATTTGAGAGCTCGAAGATTCTTTAACAAAGTAGCGTCGAGTAAAACATCTGTTAAAGTACAGACCCTGCCACCGACATCAGCAGCAGCAAGATACCATAGCTTTAGAGTGTTTCTGCAAGTACAAGAGTGGATTGAACAGACAGTGATTTACTGCCCCACGAATGGGGATGGTATACGAGTAATAACAATCTGATGCCCACCAAGTCACCCTTACCGCCAGCTCCTAAAATGCTACTGCAGGTCATCAGATGTAAATGCAGAACCAACTGTGATTCGAAACGATGCTCCTGTAGGAAGCATGGGTTGGAGTGTTCTGTAGGATATAGTGAATGTCGTGGAATCAGCTGCTCCAATGTTGCAGACTACGAAAAGGATAGTGAGGAAGACTGACCGCAGTGAACTAGTTTAGTCAAGGTATCATTTACTTGATCAGTGTTTCAGTAAAATATTTGGTGTGTAAAGCTACTCCATATGAGCCGTTTGAGGAAAAATCACGAAAGTCATCTAAGAGATTCCAAACGCCAATTTGATCGTTTCTTCAATCAAATCATGCAATCTCCCTCATTATATGATAACTCGTTTTTAATAAAGATGGGAGTAGGGGGCATGCCCGATTATTAAGTGAGAGGGAGCACATTGACAAAATATATAAATTGTTACAATTTTGTCACCCCGCGACCCACAAAAATAAAAAAATAAATGTGTCTCTCTACCATCGTTCTAAAGTTACCCCCACCCCCCCCCAAAAAAAACAAGTCACAAAACGAATCGTCGCTCGGTTAGAAAATACTAATTGGCTACAAAAAGCGATGTGGGCACTGCAAGTTTAGCTCGATTGCAAATGCATAGTACTCGCTGCTTATTTACAAAAAAATGGCAATGTGTATAAGAGTTAAATTTCAGTTTTAGTGACTAAACCCCTTGTTTTGTAAATCAAGAGATGCCCATACAATATGATGTCAAAGGAGAGTCACATGTTTTCATATTATTTGCCAGGTAAGTACGTTTTATCTCAATACTCTTATGCCCACGCTAAAGTTATGTAAACATTGTTCACCTAAAATCATAAATTAATTAAATAAGGAATAAGTTAGAAAACATAAACCTCCACGTACATAGTCCTCTCTTCACTTATGATCACATGGTTATGAGGAAAGCGCCCTCAATGACGGATTCTTTACTATCTAATTTACAACCATTGTTTACTATTTAAAGGTACCGCCGTATGATTGAATTATACTTTTATTGTAATTTATGTATTTAATGGCAATATATATTGAAAATTTATTGAAAAAAAAAACCCACCGCCATTTTGTATTAAGACGCCATTTTGGTTGGGTTAGACAACCAGGATCAATGTCGATTTTGGATATGACGTTTATTAGACACTTACCAGTCTAAAACTGCTAAAAAACATTCTGTTGCAATTTGTTTAAGGTTGAGCCATTTTTTGTCATAGAGTGACTGGACTACCTGAACTGATTGCTTGCTTAGTTTTCTAGTTCCGTAAATGGACACGTGAGAACGACGGATGCAATGGCTATTTGTGTCCCAGTACCGTGGTGGGGATCGGTATGCCATATGCCATAATCGGTATGCCGTATGCCATAATACAATACTATCAGTTAGTTCTTGTTCTCTAGCACCATTTTTGTTCGTATTTGTTCTATCCCTCTTACTCCCATTGGTATAAAGCTGCGACAATTTCTGGTTTGGGACCTAGTATCGATTACAGACTGACGTCTGTTCCTACCCACACCCTAACTTTACATTCCTGATACAATATATATATATATATATATATATATATATATATATATATATATATATATATATATATATATATATATATATATATATATACACATATATATATATATATATATATAGTTGTATCAATCTATTTATATATATATATATATATATATATATATATATATATATATATATATAAATAGATTGATACAACAATAAACTTCGTAAAAACCGATTAAATTAGAGTGATATCACACAAGTGGCAACAGTCCTCCATGAATGTGTACACTATAGGTTGTAAGCAATGGTGATCAGTGTGGATTAAGGTAGTTCAGTGTAGAGAACATGTCCAGTAATTGAGGAGACCTACCTATTTAGGTCTGGATCTAAAGCTTGCAGTAACCTAACCTAGTAAAACAATTCTATTCGCATTAAAGAAACGTTGATTCCAGAATATCGAGTGTAAAGCATCTGGCGTACGAAGACACGGTATTTTCACAAACTAAATAGTAGTCGGGTCAGTTCCGTTTATGCAGAAAATACTTTAAACTTGAACAGTTGAAACCACTCATGCGAGTCTGTTGCCAAAAGGAGACAGTATTTGAAATATTAGACACAGTGACGTCAGAAGGAATAATTGTATCATGGCAACAGTTACGGAGTTTAAGCAAATTTAAAATGGTTTTGCTGTAGGCCTAAAAATATATTTCCCATGAAAAGTAGATTTTTTGTTCAAAGCATATCCAACGATATTTTGTATTTATTTTTTCTTAATGGGAGGGGACTAAGGTACAAGTTTTATGTCTAGCTATCCCCACCTTCTTTAAGTCCTTCATTGATTAGCGCAATATATTAACTACATATATTATGTTAAGTGAATGTAGTTAACATTAAAAACATTACATTACACTGGTAAGTTCAAACTCAACTGATACGGATGATCAAAGAAAATAAGAAATCACACTTAGAAAGAACCCTCCCAAAATGGAACAAAGGGGGCAAATATTAATTTTAAGTGGAGTTTAGAAGGTTTTTTGTGGGGGGGGGGCATTCGAGGGGGACGAGAGCTTCATTCTCTGTATGTGTTCAGGTCTTGCACTATCCCCACCATCCTTAATTCCTTCATTGATTAGTACAATGTATTAACTGTATATACTTTACATGTAATTGTACCAGTACAGGTTTGTCTAGTTTTTTCACCAAACAAAATGCACGTGACATATATACAGTGTGCGGAAGATGGGAGGGGATGGGGGGGGGGAGGGGAGGGGACCCATGTGATACATTATTTTCCCTAATTTCCTAGAAACGATATTTAACGCAACGGGAATGTGAACGGGATTTGTATAGAACAACACATTATGACGTTAACACTTGTACCAGTACAGGTTTGTCTAGGTGTTGATAGGTGTCTAACCAAACAAAATGCACGTGAACTATATACTGCACGATAGAGGGAGGAAGTGGGGGTTACGTTAGCTCTCGTATGGACCTGGGACACGTTATTGTGCCCAAGTTTCTAGAATAATCACTTGAATTACACCTATCTCTTATGTAACGGCAATATGAATATTAACTGCATTGAGAACATTTAACGGCGTTGTGAATATTTATGAAGGCATTGTGAATAATTGAGCGCAGGGGTTATACTACGCTCAAGAAATAACCAGTTTAATTGAGACCACGTGTTCATAATCACGTGGATCGGAGCAAATGCGTTTTAGTCTAAGGCATTGGATGTAAACAATAGAACTAATGTAACTATTTGGGTGAATCTTGTTATGTGTAAATACAAATGAATACCAGTAGGCTTACAATAGACTGAAGTGTTTAAAGACGCACTATTCAACTTACCAGCACATCTAAAATGATATTTAGTATTTATAATCTTCTACAGAAAGTGTTTTCATCTCATAAAATGAACTAACATGGTCAAAGAATGAATGAGAGATTCTTCACTATGTGTCCAGACAAAAAATATATATATATATATATCGTCAATGTATGTAGAATGATGTTGCGGCTTAAGTGGGGAAGCAACGTCGGATACCTAATAAGACAGAGCATATCTAGGGCCGACACATTGAACCGTGCGGACATTTTAACATATCAACAACCGGTTGCTTTAACTACTTACATTATACAACACATTATGTACATGTATATAGTGTTTTAAGTTTGATTAATCATTCGTGATTTTGAATTTTGTCATCCTGTTAATTAGGTAGTATTTGTAAAATTGTCTTTATAGGCGAGTTATTGGGCTCGACTCAAACGTTAGCCACCATATTGTTTTTGTCAGTTAGTAGCGGGATTTTGCCAGACTTCCTAATATTGCAACTTATAAGTCTATAACCGTAGCAAGCTCTCATGCATTCTGACCAAGGTTTATGTGGGTAAGGGATCTGGTGGGAAGGTTGCTGTCCTGAAGTTTTTGAACTACGTTTCCATGCAGAAGATCTAGTAGGACACTATTTTCCTATTTGTTCCGTGCTTTTCTTTCATCCTGTCCGCGCGGACAGAAAATCACTACACACGGACGTTTTTTTCCTAGTTGATAATGTCCGTCCGGACTGATAATACTGTCCGCCGGACACAATTCCCCCGAGAAAGATGTCCTACGGACACAATTCTCTAGGAATAGTGTCCGTGAGACGCCCGGACACTATTCCCTGTCACACTGGCTCAGTCTTAATACAAGCTCTATGGTAAAGGGTTTCTCTGCTTGCCGATTGCTGGATTCATTCGTTGATTGTCATTTTCTCACTTTTCCGATGACTTTGTTTGGTATGCACTCTTACACAAACCCTTTGATCAAACTCTGTGATCAATATGCTGAGGTTTGATATTGACTGATACACCTTACGCGATTTTATAATAATTATGTATGAAATGGGGGTGTAGGCGGTTTTACACTATCTAACGCAACGTAGTGGCCAAGAACCTGAAGTATTTTTAAGGGAGGGCCCGAAGAACATGAACTTATAGCATGCTCCCCATGGTGAAACATAATTGCACCTATTAGGTGAATTGAGTGTACTTTTAATAGTAAGAAAGACTAGCGTAGGTTCTCGTTCTCAAAATGCATCTATTTTCTGTGCACGAGTTGTTTATGAACTCATAGTGCATCTATAAGAGCATCTAAAAGAGCTTCGTGTGAACCTTGAGAGTCAGCTGATTCTTCGTTAGAACGAAACCTTGAGTTAACAAGTAAATCTTTGAGATTTTGGGCCCTTTTGTAGGCAAGAATCGGTTCTTTTGGAAACAGTTTGGATAGTCCCGCGTGTTGCGAAATTAGGTGCCAATGTTTCAAAAGTGTTTTTTTCAAATGCGTGGTTTTGATGTGGGGTGTATAGGTAAGCTTGAACACCAGTGGTGGTTCCTTTTGTTTAGGATTGGTAGTGAGGTATTGCCTACGGTTTTCAAATTTTATGCTTTTAGTGGCTGTGGCAATTTCCTCTTTCTTATAGTTACGGAGTAACAGTTTCTCTGTGAACGCATTCTTTTTCTCTAAGAAGTCAGTCTCGTTGTTACAGAGACGTGCGTATCGTAATATTTCCCCTTTAATGAAGCCTTTAAAAGTGGCAAGTGGGTGTGCAGAGTTTCTGTCGAGGTATTGGAAGGTTTCCGTTGGTTTGGTGTGGACTTTAGTGTCTAATAACCCATTGGTTTCAAACCTTGTACCTTTGAAGATTTTCAAATCTAGGTATGTTACCTCGGTGTTTGATATTTCTACCGTAAACTTTAAGAAGCGGTGAATTTCATTCAACCTTTTTACTAAATGTTCAAGCTCCTGATGTGTACCGTCGTAGAGCAATAGAATGTCATCTCTATAGCGGAGCCATTTTAAGATTTTATTATCTGTCGGTAAAATCTGGTTTTCAAGTCTATGCATGACAAATATCTCAGATTTCCGGAGAGGCTTGGCTACCCATGGCGCAACCGATCTTTTGTAGATAGAATTGGTTATTGAACTCAAAACAGTTTCTTGTTAAGATGAGTTCAATTAGTTTGCGCATGGATATGGAAGATATTTTATTTATTCCATATTCGCTTTGTTCCGTCTTTTCATAGACTTCTTGACATATATCTAATGCCTCCTCTTGGGGAGTATTGGTATACATGGCGACGACATCGAGTGTAGCGAGTACTACCGTTTTTGGTAACGGGGTGGCTTCCAAAATTTGCAGAATGTGATTTGTGTCTTTCACATAAGTGCTTTGTTTTATTACAATAGGAAGCAAGAAATAGTCCACAAATTCCAATATTTTTTCGGTCGGTGATCCGTTTCCACTTATTATCGGTCTACCGGCAAATTTTGAGTTAGCCGGGGTGCTTTATGAATTTTTGGTAGCACATATATGACCGGTGTGCGGATCTTGTGGCTATATGGTGACAAACACTCAAAGGTGCTTTTATCGATCTCTTTTGCAGAGAACATATCAATTAGTGTTTCCTGGACTAAACTTTTAGTTTGAAACGTCATATCACTTTTTAACTTTTCGTAGTGGTGACTAGCTAATTGCCTTTCAATTTCGGCTTGATAGTCTGAGTGATTCAATATAGCAATGCCTCTACCTTTATCGAAGGGTTTGACAATAATAGAGCGGTCGTTTTTAATTGCATTTAGTGCAAAACGTTCCGCCTTATGTGTGTTGCTATTGGCGTTTCGGATAGTAACACTTGCCAATTCGGTTTGTGTTGCTTCCAAATAGTCCTCTAGGTTTTTACTAAAAGTCATGTTAGGTGACCATGTAGAAGGTAGACGGAATTTTGTGATCCTTTTTGCATTTTATTCTGCATGATAAAGCGGATTCTCATTTTTCTTTTTAGGTCTTTTAGTGACTTGAGAAGATCACTTCGTTTAGGTTTTACTGGAGTTGCTATGAACTTCAGACCTTTTCCCAACGCAATAAACTCTATATTGGACATGTTTCTGTCTGATAGGTTCTTTACGAACTTTGTTAGTGTTTCTGCTTCTTTTCGAAGATTTTGGGCTTTTGAGTGACTACGTATAGTCTGTAGCTCCCTGTTGTTGGTGCGGAATTTTTCGGAGCTTTTATTAGCTTTCACTGAACGGACAAATTTGCGTCTTTTAGATGACGATGGGAGAGGTTGATAGAGAGAAAGTACATTTTGCATGTTTGGAGGAGAGGAAGGTAGCTCTTTCTGGAAAATTTGTTGGCCCTAAAAAGAGCCGTTTTTCAAGAGCAACTCCTACTTTTACCTTTTATAAGGTTGCTTTCTGTTTCTGGCCTTTGGACGGCGTGCCACTCTAGTCTCCTCTCTTTTCGCTGACTTCTGGAGGATGGTCTTCAAAAGCCTTTGTGCTTCAGGAGCTTCCAGTGTCGACTCTAAGTCTGTCTCAGCTCTAGATCTCTTCTCGAGAAACCAACAAATTTTCCAGAAAGAGCTACCTTCCTCTCCTCCAAACATGCAAAATGTACTTTCTTTTCGGTTGCGCCATGGGTAGCCAAGCCTCTCCGGAAATCTGCGATATCGTCATGCATAGACTTGAAAACCAGATTTTACCGACAGATAATAAAATCTTAAAAAGGCTCCGCTATAGAGATGACATTCTTTTGCTCTACGACGGTACACATCAGGAACTTGAACACCTAGTAAAAAGGTTGAATGAAATTCACCGCTTCTTAAAGTTTACGGTAGAAATATCAAACACCGAGGTAACATACCTAGATTTGAAAATCTTCAAAGGTACAAGGTTTGAAACCAATGGGTTATTAGACACTAAAGTCCACACCAAACCCACGGAAACCTTCCAATACCTCGACAGAAACTCTGCACACCCACTTGCCACTTTTAAAGGCTTCATTAAAGGGGAAATATTACGATATGCACGTTTCTGTAACAACGAGACTGACTTCTTAGAGAAAAAGAATGCGTTCACAGAGAAACTGTTACTCCGTAACTATAAGAAAGAGGAAATTGCCACAGCCACTAAAGGCATAAAATTTGAAAACCGTAGGCAATACCTCACTACCAATCCTAAACAAAAGGAACCACCACTGGTGTTCAAGCTTACCTATACACCCCACATCAAAACCACGCATTTGAAAAAAACACTTTTGAAACATTGGCACTTAATTTCGCAACACGCGGAATTATCCAAACTGTTTCCAAAAGAACCGATTCTTGCCTACAAAAGGGCCCAAAATCTCAAAGATTTACTTGTTAACTCAAGGTTTCGTACTAACGAAGAATCAGCTGACTCTCAAGGTTCACACGAAGCTCTTTTAGATGCTCTTATAGATGCACTATGAGTCCATAAAAACTCGTGCACAGAAAATAGATGCATTTTGAGAACGAGACGCTCATGCCGAATATAAAAAATTCAAAGGCTTACTACTGATGAAGCTCCTCCTATAAAAGTTGAGAGCAGAAACCGGTCTAGTTGGTCATAAGAACCTACGCTAGTCTTTCTTACTATTAAAAGTACACTCAATTCACCTAACAGGTGCAATTATGTTTCACCATGAGGAGCATGCTATAAGTTTATGTTCTTCGGGCCCTCCCTTAAAAATACTTCAGGTTCTTGGCTACTACGTTGCGTTAGATAGTGTAAAACCGCCTACACCCCCATTTCATTCGAAAAAATATCGGAATTTGTGGACTATTTCTTGCTTCCTATTGTAATAAAACAAAGCACTTATGTGAAAGACACAAATCACATTCTGCAAATTTTGGAAGCCACCCCGTTACCAAAAACGGTAGTACTCGCTACACTCGATGTCGTCGCCATGTATACCAATACTCCCCAAGAGGAGGCATTAGATATATGTCAAGAAGTCTATGAAAAGACGGAACAAAGCGAATATGGAATAAATAAAATATCTTCCATATCCATGCGCAAACTAATTGAACTCATCTTAACAAGAAACTGTTTTGAGTTCAATAACCAATTCTATCTACAAAAGATCGGTTGCGCCATGGGTAGCCAAGCCTCTCCGGAAATCTGCGATATTGTCATGCATAGACTTGAAAACCAGATTTTACCGACAGATAATTAAATCTTAAAAAGGCTCCGCTATAGAGATGACATTCTTTTGCTCTACGACGGTACACATCAGGAACTTGAACACCTAGTAAAAAGGTTGAATGAAATTCACCGCTTCTTAAAGTTTACGGTAGAAATATCAAACACCGAGGTAACATACCTAGATTTGAAAATCTTCAAAGGTACAAGGTTTGAAACCAATGGGTTATTAGACACTAAAGTCCACACCAAACCCACGGAAACCTTCCAATACCTCGACAGAAACTCTGCACACCCACTTGCCACTTTTAAAGGCTTCATTAAAGGGGAAATATTACGATACGCACGTCTCTGTAACAACGAGACTGACTTCTTAGAGAAAAAGAATGCGTTCACAGAGAAACTGTTACTCCGTAACTATAAGAAAGAGGAAATTGCCACAGCCACTAAAAGCATAAAATTTGAAAACCGTAGGCAATACCTCACTACCAATCCTAAACAAAAGGAACCACCACTGGTGTTCAAGCTTACCTATACACCCCACATCAAAACCACGCATTTGAAAAAAACACTTTTGAAACATTGGCACCTAATTTCGCAACACGCGGAACTATCCAAACTGTTTCCAAAAGAACCGATTCTTGCCTACAAAAGGGCCCAAAATCTCAAAGATTTACTTGTTAACTCAATGTTTCGTTCTAACGAAGAATCAGCTGACTCTCAAGGTTCACACGAAGCTCTTTTAGATGCTCTTATAGATGCACTATGAGTTCATAAAAAACTCGTGCACAGAAAATAGATGCATTTTGAGAACGAGACGCTCATGCCGAATATAAAAAATTCAAAGGCTTACTACTGATGAAGCTCCTCCTATAAAAGTTGAGAGCAGAAACCGGTCTAGTTGGTCATAAGAACCTACGCTAGTCTTTCTTACTATTAAAAGTACACTCAATTCACCTAATAGGTGCAATTATGTTTCACCATGGGGAGCATGCTATAAGTTCATGTTCTTCGGGCCCTCCCTTAAAAATACTTCAGGTTCTTGGCCACTACGTTGCGTTAGATAGTGTAAAACCGCCTACACCCCCATTTCATTCGTGACACCAAACTTTAACATTAGGTTTCTTGAAAAGGATAACTTGCACGGATACAACAAGAATTACCTGAACAGACAGTAAGAACTCGATTTTTGTTATACTGGATGACAGGAGTTATTTTGCAATATCAAATATGAAGATTTCACTATGGAAGACTGACAACATTTCCGACGAAAGAAAACTGGGATGATATCATACTTAGTATCTGAACTGCTCCTTTTCGAGTTTAAGAACCTTTTCGGTTTCAGGAGATATTTTCTTAGAAGCCAGCTTATATGTGAACAAAAATGGGTGTTACGTTCCAGATGGTGATGTTTAATATTTAGTGTACCAACTAAATTGGTCCATTTGATTTCGTGGGTAATTTGATGTGAGAAAGGTGTAACAGAGGGAATATCCCACTTCAAAATTGTTATCAGAGGATATTATTCCCGATAATACCTCACTCAGCAATATCACTGTGGAAGTGATGAGGAACTACCAAAAAACCAAACACAGAGGTAAGTTCAAATCATCCCCAACTTTCCGTAATTCCTTCATTGATTAGTTCAATGTATTGACGTAAGGTACGTATTCAAGTATAGGTTTTCTAGTTGTAGATATCCGTCTCATCTGACGTGTGACACGTGACATATATACTGTACGGAGGGAGGGTACGTTAACTCTTGTCGGGACGAGTTATTGTCGATAAGTTCCTAGACACAGTCTTCCAAATTGTACCTCTCAATATTCCGCAACGGGAATATGAACGAGCTCTATCAATAGCTTTGAATAATGAATTTAAGTGTATGCAATTAAAATTAATATATTTACATCACACTGGTAAGTTCAAACTCAATTGATACGGATAATTAAAGAAAAAGAGGAAATCCTACACATAAATACTCTCCCAAAATGGAAGAAAGGGGACAAATACATATATTAAGAGAAGTTAAGCGGGGTTGTTATTGTTCGACCGAGGAGAATGAGGAGCTCCATTCTCTTTATGTGATCAGGTCTTGCTTGTACTATTCCCACCTTCCTTCATTCCTTTATTGATTAGTACAATCTAATGACTGGCTTTATTTTCAAGGTAGTTGTACAAGTACAGGTTTGTCTAGTTGTTGATAGGTGTCTGACCAAAGAAATGCACGTGACCTATATACAGTGTGCAGAGGAAGAGAGGGGGTATGGGGAAAACTGTGATGCATTATATTCCCTAAGTTCCTAGACACGATCTGTTCAGCAACGGGAATTTTAACGGGATATGTGTAAAGCAACAAATGATGAAATTAGTGTATATTAGTTGACATAAACAAAGAATAAAGCAGACCACCACATATGTGAGTTCAAAATCATCTAATTGAAGCATAGGGAACCGACACACACACAATTTCACGCAAAATGTAACAACTTGTATACACATTGACACCAAATGAGATCTAACGTATGCGTTTGTAGATGGGACGGGAAGGGGGAGAGGTATAGGGGAGAATGATGGATTCCTTCCGTGTCACCCGGTCCTGCACTTTACCCACCTTCCTTATTTCCTTCATTTGTTAATACGATCAATTAACCTTATTTACTTACCTAATGAGGGTTTACTAGGATGTCTTTTGTTCT
This sequence comes from Apostichopus japonicus, assembly GCF_037975245.1. Classification (NCBI taxonomy): domain Eukaryota; kingdom Metazoa; phylum Echinodermata; class Holothuroidea; order Aspidochirotida; family Stichopodidae; genus Apostichopus; species Apostichopus japonicus. Next base: position 44,822,593 of record NC_092576.1, read on the forward strand.
GGTGTAAATATCATTGACTCAATGACCTGTAGTTTCATTGATATGGAAATCCTTTATTGGTATATTCGATCCTTGAGTATTGGTTCCGATAACGGATGGTCCTGGAATTGGAGGTGATATTTCACTGTTCAATTGAGGAAGTGGTGATGCACGTACAGTGTCATGGCAATATATCATGCCTTTTTCATTATAAGGTAAATGTAACAGTATCGACATTTAATTGTTACACGCATATCGTTGAGTAATTGTCGTGAGCCTCGTCGACAAGCGGTTAGAGTATGTACGGGGTATATAGAAACTAGTACTTGAACCAAGTATGACCTCTGCCGCGGTTGGTTAATTATGAATAGATGCGTTATGTTACTACGACTACTGAATAAATGACTCATGATTCGAAACAAAAGTTACAAATACAAGTTAACTGTATATACGTGTGAACCAAGTTCTCAAATCAGAAAGTAACGCACAACGTACAACAAGTTTTAACACGGCTATCACGGTAATACATGTAGTATTTGATGGGTTTCTCGAAATATAGTTGTATATCGGAGTTATGTCTGCTTAATTTGAATATATGTATTTACTTACTTTGTAATTAAATATATTCACGGGGGGAAAATAGGACTAAGAAAAAAAAATGGCAAAAAATAAAGAACAATTTTCAATAATGATGACGGCAAGTAGGCTAACTGTGACTACTCTGGCATGGCAGGGGTCTTGTTTTCATGCTCGGGAAGTGCCATATCCTGCAATCTGGGAGGCATTTTTTTCAAAATTTACGCTACGCGCCAACCATGGTGGCGCGTAGCGTAGATTGACCTACCAAACGAACCCCCGATAATTATGACGGATCGCCACACTCTGATCTGCCGTTTCAATCCCAAATAGCTTCCGACGCCCCTGCACATACTCCTTTAATGTATTGTTACTCTGTCCGCTCCGGTAGTGTGGTGAATTACCAGGTTTTGTAAGAAAAGTTAGGGTAGTTATGTAGGTAGATGCCCGAGGATTCCTTTAAATATATTACACTAACAGTGCAACAGTTTTAAAGGACCATTGCCCATATAATGTACCCTTGGTACATCTTTCACAGTGTACTAAACAAAATACATATGTACAAGAACAATACCTTAACGACTAAACACGACAAACGGATAACGTACATTAACTAACCGTATCACGGCACAGCTATTCGTTAATGCGCACGTGGCCCAGCAGCCCGCTAAACTATACGCATTGCGCTGAAGACAACGCAGCGCCTGACGAATAATTCGTTAAGAGCAACTCAGCACAGCTAACGACGAAATGCGTCAGTCCGCGAATCTTATGCTGCGACGGCAGTGTAACTGCATACGCAGTTTACGCAACGCAACCGCATAGCATTAAGCCGATCATCTGCAGAAGCCAAAGATAACCCCTAAAACAACGACTGTGACAAACGCTATAAAATTTGGCAAGGATTCTACCTGACAACTTGTTACAAACTATAATCACAATGAATGTCTGTAAACGATAATTGCACGGCACTATACACAGCACCGTAACTGTTTAAAAACCTATACACCATTTACTGACCAATTGCGACATATCGAATAAGGTTAACACGTACCCGAACCCAATTACAAGCCGGTCAACGATCCCTGACCACCACCCAACGTCTATGCACCTCTAGTAACTCCCCCGTTTACGAAGAACAGAGACGACATTGTCCGTCAGACTGTTCAAATAAACCCAACCCACTTGTAGCCAGCAATAAACTGATACCCTAGATACACAGACTAGCGCACATACCAGGAACCCCTGCTTAAACATTAAACAAGGAAACAAAAAACATTATCCAACTGGGAAACAAGCATCATAGAAAATATGTACACACGAGAAAATAAAGTGCTTTCTCGTAACATTATATATTCCATTACAACTGATATCATGATATTATATCTAACGCGCTTCTTCGTGAAGCTACCCGCACAATTGAATCTTGCAAAGTTGTACATTCCTCGATGTTTATGGCCATTTTTAATTACAAAATGGTCATTTTGAGTACATTTTCTTTTCAAGCTTTTGTACTGCAGCTGGAACGCACGCAGCTTACCAGGATTGAACACAAATGTACATAGACACGAGAGGCAGACGACAGGATTCTTATCCATAAGCAACATAAGTCGCATTGCATTTTGATGCACGTAAATCAGAGCGTATGGTATGATAGCAGTGACCGTCGTAAGCAATACAATAGCAATATATCAAGTGTTTTCTAGGTTGATGGTAAATGTGATAGTATCGAAATTCAATTACAAAACCAAACATCCAAATTAACCAGACATAAATCCGATATAAAAAGCTAGTTCGATAAATGCATCCACTATTGCATGTATTTCCATGATAGCCGTGTTAAAACCTGAACGTACAACTGATTTGCCATACGTTCTGACTTGAATATTTAATTCACACTTATATACAGTTTACTTAAGTTTGTCCTTTTTCCAAGTATGAGTCAGATCAACAGTAAATGTAGTAATCAATTCAAATTTATTAATAATTATCCAACCAAAGCAGAGGTCATATTACATATACAATAGCATCGCAACGTTGGCTACTTAATGTATAAACTGATGACGTAGAACCCTTGCAACGCCTTTTCAAATTAATCTACTTGAAAGAGCGCTTATGTGAATTCTTAAAGAATGAAATGGGCTACAGTGATATGTTTGTATTATTAGTTACCTTAACGGATTAATTGATTAATCACTTGAAGAATTTAAGTACATCATTCAATCAGAAGAAAACTGTACCGAGTTCCTCTTTAAGCTGTTTATTTAAGATGTGCTTCTTCTCGAGTCCCAGACTATATTTCTAATAGTCGAAGCATTTTTGGTTTGTTTATTGGTAAATATATGAAGATTTCTTCGAGATTCGCTGCGAAATTTTACAGGAAAAACTTAATTTAGCAGTCACTCCTTATTAATATTCACCCAGCAGCTGTACGTAGTCCCTGTTTTCATGATCTTATAGACTTCAGTCAAATAGCTGATATTTGACTGTTTACACCAGTAGTTTTGGATTAAAGGTTAATAGGCTGCGAGTTATCTTTATCGAAGAAACCCATGGGTCAGTCCAAGTCAATTAATGATGGGTTGTACTCTGGTTATTGATGTGAAAGTAGTCAATTGGCTTATAAGAAGTAAATTGTTCTGGTTGTTAAATATTTGACCAAATACAATGATATCAAGCAACAGTGAATCGAGTACAAGTACGAGTACTTAAGCATCAGAGTGCTGGTTCGAACTAATGAGTGCGAGTTCTGTACCGATCTTTTTGAAAAAAAAAGTACTTGAGTGCAATTCTAGTGCCAAGTGCTTTTCGAGTACTACAACACTAGAACATAGCTTCTGACAAAATTTCACGATTTTTTTTTTAGTGTCAATTACAGATACAAGTTAAAAGAAACTTGGCAACACCAAATCTCTCCCGAAATTGAAAAAAAAATACGGATTCCGATAATATTAATCTTCTTTACACTGTACTTGAGGTACTGTTTCATATAATTAAACGTAAAAGGGAAGTAAACACTCAGTGGTTGTTTGGAATGGTTCAAGTCCACTCACGACAGATTCACACTAAATTGTGGCTGTAAAAAAGGTATTTGGAAGGAGCTTCTATGCCATAACCGCCTTGGCTATACATTGATATCCATTAAGTATACATTCAATTTGGCTCACCTTAAGGGGATAACAGCTTTTTTCTCTTCAGTTGTCCTTAAAAAGTAATACTGATTAAATCCAACCTTCACCTCTATCCGTCATAGTCATTTGAACTTCCTCTTTTAGTTCATTTTATTAGCTTTATTCTTTTGAGAACCGCGAAACTTAGTACAATCCTGCTAACTACGACAGATTCCTCCAAAGTGCGTGCAGTCTGTCCTAGTCAATGATGTATGACTGTACCAAACAAGAATTATAGCTAGGTGTTACCTTTCAATTGGTTAGATCAACAAACCAGCACTGGATGGTATTCAGGGTAACTGAAAAATTTGCATAGAAATGCTGTTATAATTATTCATTCAGCCTTGTCGTTTTGGTAAATTGTACATCGTATGACATGGTTCCAGACTTGCGTGGTATAAACAGCAATGTTTTACACGTATACATTGCAAATCGAAAGATAAGCATATAGTATATACATCATACGTGTTTTTCTTCCATTATATATGTAAACTTATACAATTGAATCAAAGACCACGATGTTCACTACTTCGAGTAGTGACATATCACACACTAAGCTATAGGGAAGGTAAAGTTTAAAAGTTAGTTATTTTGACCTGTTGTAATATTTTAATTTTCATATTCAATAGAGGTACACTTTCAATTTTTGGGATATATGCGTTAAGGAAACTATACAACCTTACTTATCGTCTTACATGACTATGTTCAACATTAAGTGTTCACATAATATACGGTAGATATCATTTCTTTTGTACTAAATGAGGACTGAATTCACAACATTTCCCCCTGAATTGCACAGTTAAGCCCTATTCCTAGCTGTAACCTACGTAAAATTCAGTGACGCGGTTAGCTACACTCTAATAATTTAAGTCTGCATGTACTTGAATTGTGCAGAACGTTTGAAATGGCGTCTTATACATTGTAAAAGTGTGTAAGTGGCATGTGAACTGAGAATACAATTGTGCAGAGAGCGAGGCTGATATTGAAAGTATACAATCTCGGCAGAACCATAGACATTTTTATACAGAAAGAATGACTATTCGATGACAAATAAGAGACAATAGTCCAACAGGAATATTAAATAATTACATCACTCAGGGAACATTGAAGGCCGAAACAAGAACGTCAACAATTTCTTGAACGTATTTCGACAACTGATTAATTTATATTTTCTTCTCTGATCAGTCAAATGACCTACGGGTAAAATTTACAATTCTTTAAGATATATTCTTCTAGTTGCATTATATAATCTTTTAATTCTTTTCTTCTCTCTATTGTTTCAGGCGGGTACCATCATTTGCGTAAAGGGTTAAATATTATTCCCACTGTGAGTGGAAGGTTGTTGCGTTGTCCACAAATAGCAGTGATCCTATACTTCCCATCTGAATATAACCTTCACCCTATTTCCTTACAGGACCTACCAACGGTAGCTGTGGTGCGATTTTCTCTTCCAAACAGGTTTGCAATACGGAGTTTTCATCCAGTCAGATTGCTCGTGACGTCACCATCAATAATGACCATTACTTGGAAGTTGGAAGACATATACGGAATCAGAAGGATGATACGATTCATTGGTCTTAAAATGCCAAAACATCAATGAGTTCATTGACGTCACTGAAACATGTTGCTTAAGCTGAAGAGATTAATTGTTGTTGATTGACCTGTGACACTTAGTTAAGTATAGTTACTGGGTTTCATTCCAAACGCCCTAACTTTATTTTCAATGCTTGGAACAAATGTCAACCTTAGTTATGATACATACGCTACATTCCATTTGGGTTTGTGTTTAAATGGTTAGGCAACACGCATTTCAGTCATTGATTATGTGGTATTAAATATGTGTATCCATAAGTAATATTACGTGATTATGTACCATGATGCCCCTAGGTAATAACTGTTAAAGGTAATTCAATAGTTGTTAAGCAGTATTCGATACTACGACAATGTTAGTTGCAACTTTGTAAAATGTGTTTGATAACCCATATGCCTCATAATGCTATATCGATCATTACCCACACAGGTATCAGAACTGTGAAATTAATTTTAGGCATATTATTAAAGAAGTTGGTGATGTCATATTTTTTTCAGGATACTATAATAAAATGATTAACACTAATAGGGTAGTAATTGTCAGTAGACAAGTGGTACCAACATGCGAAATACTTTTTGTTTGACTTAACACGATGATTAATCAGTTCCATTTGTTTACTTTCTGTATTATATATTATTCGCCGTCTGACCTGAAATGTCGCGAACAAATTATCTCGAACAATCTTAACAATACCGTTATACTTGAACGTGTAGCAAAGGTTCAGCGTAAGAAAAGACACAACAAAAGTGTAAACACACTTACTTAAGCAAAACGATTTCGAGCGAATCATTCTCCATTGTCTTGCATTTTTTCATTTTCTCAGTACTATACGTATGTCTATGAATTCCGATTATTGTTAAGCATGATACGGGTCAGTAGCCAATCATAGTAAACCGTTAACGGTTTTGACTACGGCTTTCTTGTTACTGATTACACACATATGTACAGTCTGCTGTTTTAGTACGTTCAACAGATAGTGTTACACTTTACCATTTTCCCACGTGTTCTGTTTGCTACCACTCCCATGAAGATCAAAACATTTTGAAAACCAAATTAAACAAAAAGGGCAAAGTTAATGGTTCAAGTTCATGTACTGATTAAGCTCGATACAGTTACGAATACCTCGTATAAATGAAGATCATTTGAAGATGAACTATTTAATATGTCGTAACGATTGATATATGGGAATGTAATAAGAAATCGCCACATTACATCATACTCCCTAGTTCATGAAATACATTGCAACGATGGTATTTGACAAACAGTAGTGCGCTTCTAGAAACATGCGCTTCTAGAAACATGATATTCTTGTTGTACAGTGTAAATTTAACACACATATTCCGATCTACAACCTGCAAACCAATTACAACCCCGTCTTAACATTTTTCTCAATCTAACTGGAATCAATCAATTCAAATATGGTTAACTGCAATATGGTTAAATGTATGATAAGGTTTGTCTAACTAACGTAGCCTAGAGTTAAAGATATCACTGATTGATTATGTTGAAAATAGTTGGTTCACTCGTACACTAAGTGTAAAGTATGTTGCCCAATTCAATGAAAGCCGAACGTCAACTCCAAATTCAGCATGTTGTAGTGTTTCTTATGTTAACGTTTAAAATACGCAAATTAGAATGTTCATTGTGTTCATGGTGAGATATCCATCTTCTTAGCAATGCTGTTGAGTTAGTTGTGTAGCCTTAGTTCCATATCTAACAGCAGCATTGCGATGCTTACCAAAGCCGTTATTGCATTGACTACAATCTGTATTCAGTTGCTTGCCAAAAATAGTTATGTTGCTTGAGTGTATGATTGCACGGATGCATCGGGAAAGGCTGTGTAGCCGTGTGTGTGGATGTAACTTCAAGCTGTATGGTGTATATTTTGCTCAAGAGTTAAACTGAATGAAATAACAAAAAAGTGTATTTCTCATTCAGGCGATGTGGTGTCTTGTCATTTTAAACCATAGTATACGCAGCTCGATGTAAATGGTGTTATTTTTTTTAGACATGAGGAAATCGGTAAAAATGTTAGATTGGGGTTGCTTTTTTTTAAATCAATGAACCGCAAGAATATGATGAGAACGTTTCTTCTTGTTATCACAAAGCTGTTCGAGTTACAGCACAATGCTCATGACAGTAAGACCTATCTTCATTAACATGTATCATGTGAAATTTATTTATTTACCTTGGAAAACTTATTTATCCAGTCAATTAATAATGTGTTACCGTGTGTTTATTGCATGATAAAGCACGATATTGGGTATAACTCATAAAATGCATAAGGTCGAATACGGAGTGCATCCATCGATAGGGTTATACCCCGTGCGTTCGTTCACACAAAGCACTAAATAAACATTAACCAGCAACTAGACTGCAATAGTTACGAAATGGTACCACCTTAAATAAAATTGCTACGCTGCAACTGATGGTGGCGCTGCGCTTACATATTGTCTAGAGTTCCTGTTTCGTTCATTATATTTTAGGGCAGGTTGTTGTATGCGTTATTTCATCGGTAACGCTCTGATAAAATAACCATTGTTTTGTGTCATCTACTATCTCTCACCCCCGTATCTGATATCAAAAGACTGTGACCAACTCAACACATATCATACGACTTGATAAGGCAATTACGCTGCAATGTTTGCGAAAGATTTCCACGTAACGAATAATCGTCCGTATTACTACCGCATGGACATAGTTTCCTATATTAGGGTCTTATACCAAAAACCACCAAAGAACGTTTTTTGCCGCCGATTATTTAGCGAAATTTAAGGAAAAGAATTATCGTCTTGAAACTGTTTTCTTGTTGTATCTGATTTATAAACTATAAGTATTTACTCCCTGCTTTGTATCCTCAAATAAGTTTCATTATTGGATAAACCATAGTTGAAGACATAACAATTGATTTTTTTATTTACAATAAATTTGATGTAGTACAGCATTACAACAACATATATTTGGCAGGGTTTGATTTATGAAATATGGTTTGAGGACAGCGAGCAGGGAGGAAATCACAACTTACATTGTTGATACATGTAGGAAAAAAGTATCTGAAGCACAATTTACAGACTGACAAAAACATTTTCTTCCCACCATCATGTTTATGTCATCAATGATGTTACAGCACGGTCGGGAAAAGTCACCAGTCTCCCGTTGCCTTATATGGCGTCATACTACATTATGAAATATTGATCACATCATCTCATAAACATGTATTCACAAATATCATTCCGACAGCCAAAAACAGAGGGAGAGTGCGGCCTGAATGCTGAACAATGCACGTGTCACTGAGTAGACCGTCACTCTTTCCCATGGCTATATCAAATTGTATATTTGTAGCGTCGTGTTTACGTGTGTTGTTGTGTATGGTATAAATCGACAAACCATCAGGAAAGCATGAAGCAGGATTTTAACGTGAAAGAGATAATTTAAGTTGTGACGATTAAGCTAAGGAATATAAACATATATAATTCAAGGGGAAAAATCAATGTTGGGGAAAAAAACCTGTTCACCCGAATGTACGTGATTATAATTTTTGTTTATCTTTCTCTAAATTTTAGCGACATGATGTATTTACTGTTAAGCTGTTACCTATAGGTATTTATGATTATGTTGCAAAGGAAGTACTACAAGACTTTTATTCAATATTTAAAGTACGTTGATTATTTGAAATCTTAATAATCAACAACCAATGTTTACAACGCTATATGTATTTTTTGGATTTTTAATTGGTGAACCAAGGAGCTGCCATTTAGTAGTGTGTTATGGCCAGGCATTGGATATTAAACATATAAAAATGGTTACAGGTCAGTTGAGGGAGTTCAAAACTTGATGTCTTTTAGAACATTAACTCAATAATACGCTGATGTAGCATGGACATATGTTATATAGAAAGAAAAACCCTGTTGTTTTTGGTAGTGTCCATAGGTCATTTGATGTAACAAGCGGTGAAAGTGTAAAAGCCAAGCCAGAAATTAGTAGGGCGGACATAGATGGATATATATTGATATATGTATGCAGTCTTCTTTGAAGACTTACGTGGGGTCAGCAGAGGTCAAATTAGGTATGTATTTTTAAGTCTAAAGTAGTAAATTCCCTAAGATCTACTAAAATACCCCAATCGTGTTCTTGTTTTAAACTTATGTCTGCCTGTCACACAGTAGTACTTGATAAGACAAAATGTAATGTGATAATACAGTAAATAAGTTTCTTTTCCTGTACTCGATTTAAGTTTATTTTGAAGTGTGTATTGCTTATTTGTAACCCATTAAAGGCAGTATGCATATATTTGAGTTGTGTCGAGATACATAGTTGAATTTGTGTGGTAACATTAGCATATCTCTGCATTCATCAGAAAACATCCGACGATGAAAGTTGAGTTAATTACTTGATCATTGTGTTAATACTGTGCATGTTGTTAGAGGTAAGGATTTACTTAAGGTTGATGGCTGTGCCAGTTTTAACATTTTTTTCTCTTTGAGGGGTTGGAAGGGTTTGAGAGTAGAAGGGGCGGGGGGGGGGTTATGATGATGGTAGCGTTTTTCATTCGCTGTCACTGTGTTATATTAGAAACAGCTACAACAGTGTATTTAATGGGGGGGGGGGTGAAGGAGCTAGGGGAGTTTTACTGAATTGATATTGTAAAATGATCAGTTGATATCTTTCATCTGTAGCTAGTCATTAGCATTTGATTGAGAAGTAATTACATAACTTCAGACTTTTCGTGCATTGACAAGTATCTGTGTCCTGAGTGATTTTTTACTGACTTGAACTACTTTTACAATTGTGTAGTACCTTGGGACAGCCTGGTATCTTAGTAAGCTTGTAATGTCTTCTTAATTCCACATCGATATCCTACTACATGTGCTTTGATCTGCTGCACCCATTCAGTCCTATTTATATATTGTATGATGTAGCGAAGCCTATGTATATCATTGTATTGTTTTCCATTTACTTACTTTATGATTATTATGATAATCCTGTTTTAAGGGGACAGTTTACCACACAGTATAGCCTCAATACGGTTCCATGCTTCGAACAAAAAAAATTTCCAAAGTTTCCAAATTATATATCTTAATCAACTAGTTGACATAAGTAACTTTTATTCACGTCACATTGTGCAGCAACATTTTGAGACAGTCTTGTCTGATCATTTATAACGTCTGATCTACCTATCCTACTACACTCCATGTACATATCTTAGCTTCACCAACTTGAAACAATTTGGATTAAAAAGACGGCCGCCGCACTTGTGACTGATAGCATTTCGGTCCATAAACGTTCCGTAAATTGGCGTTTAAGCGCACAAGGTTATGTGATCGCTACGGATTTCTTTCCCAATTACGTAGACGTTGAACTTGTTCAACCAGAAAGGTGATTTCGACCACTTTTTCGACCAGTAAAACAACAGAGGACAAGTGACTGCAACAATGAGGAATACTTTGCTGCGGAAAATAAATATTAAGAGAGGTACAACCCAACCATAGTGGTTATCTAATGTCTCTTATATTATCTTCTTTATACATTTTTATAATGCAGAATCTTGTCTACTACGTGGCATATCAGAGAACTAGTATGCCCCTTTCAGTGCATGGTGGTAACAAATACCCAGTACACAAGACCATAACTATTGGAATCTAGGGGCACGTGGCTAGTACATTCAACCCCAGACCGCAATTTGTTTTTCTTAAATGGTTTATAAATGTCAGATACTTTTTACGAGTGAGTGGCATTTTCTGTATCACCATGTGAGCTGACAATAACCCTACACACTGATGTATATTTACATAAAAACGACTCTTGCTAAGCTGATCAATGTTTTGTGGAAGCGTATGACCACATCAACATGTTTAACATGCTAAGAGAGCAGTGTATTTCACTTCATGCATACGAAGACAGTTGTAGGAACATGGAAACAAATGAACGTTTTAGGAATAATGTTCAGAGACAACATACAAACACTGTTAAGTTCGTGTTTGACTATTTTTATTTGGACGATATGTCACAATGTGGTGGGTCTCTAGCACTGCTATCAAGTTTCACCAAGCAATTGATATGTATTAACACAAATTCATACTATTCACTGGTGAATTAAGGCACAGATAGAGGTCCCTTAACTGAAATACACGTTTCTAAAATGGGATAAGGAAAAAAAGGTCGCCCTCACAGAAAAAAACAATATCGAGCTCCGGTTACCCATGGTCTTAACATATGTTACAATATAATACTTTAAGTCAACCAGTAAGCAAGTTTCTTACGTTTATTTACATTGCTTGTAATGAGAATATTGTTTTTTTTTTAACAATTGCTGAAAACTTAATGCTTTCACTCTTTGTTTCGTTACGAATTGTAACAGTTTTAGGAAAATTGATCTCCATGAGTGATACTCAATCAAATGGTGAGTGAATAATCACTTTATTTGATTTGTTGCCATTTCCATAGGCGTACGAGGCGGCGGGGCAGGGGGGCAGACTGCCCCCCCCCCCTCCCAAATCTCCAGAGATTTTTTTTTCTCCTCTTAGGCTATATATATATATATATATATATATATATATATATATATATATATATATATATATATATGACACTATCTAAGCGGAGCGCCAGAAGCGCGTAGCGTAGAAGCAAATTTTTGGCAAATGCCTCTCAGATTGCCGGAAACGGCACTTCCGAGGCCTTGCAAGTTGCACCTAAACATTCTTTATTTTATAATCGCACGTTTTAGAAATTTACACTTCCCCAAAAATTTGGTAAATTAGAAGAAGAAAAAATGGTAACATCACTTTGAAGGGGAAAAATGGGACAGTATATTTTTTAAGCTCCTATTTAGTTACCTTATTTATTATTTTAACACAGTACTCAGCTACCTCCAGAAAAAAAAAAAAAAACATACATTGTTCAACGACACTTAGGCGGGATAATGTCGCTGTGTCGCCTAAGACTGCAATTTGTCTCACAAGAAAAGTATAAAATATAACAAAGAATATGATAAACCTGTACTTCTAGGCTTGTAGGCACTCCCCCCCCCCCACCATCCATGGAAAAGAAAATGTTTCTTATATACACTCATTATGAGTTGGGGATGTCCAGGTCAAGGGCGGCGGAAGCACTTTTATTCTGGGGGGGCACCGACATCAAAGGGCACTTTGCAAAAATTCGATTGGAATGATACAACCTTATATTTAGTACCCTTTATAACTCTTATTGTATTATCTTATTTGTGTATACACATCACTCCATCAACGCCACCCCCCCCCCCCCCTAAAGGAAAATATGCATACTAGCACTGCAATATCCAAAGCGCAAATTGGGAAACAAGGAAGTTTTCTTTTGAGACAAAATGAGGTGAAAACATGCTAGTTGCTAATGTAGGAATCTTCCGAATTAGAGTTTTTTTTTTCTTGTTAGTATCTTAACAAATTTTTTCCATTCGAAATAGCTTTGAGTTTGACCAACAGAAATTCATTAAAAGTCACGGGCTTAGCCAGGATTTGCAAAGTTTTATGCACGACTATCTGAGCGGAGCGCCACCATCAGTTGGCGCGGAGCGTACTAGAAAATTTTTGGTTTTATAAACCCCTCAGATGGCCGGGAACGGCCCTCCCCGAGTGTTCATTCTGGTTCCCTGGCCTCTTGCTAACTTGAGGCACCTCAATTTTTATGTAGAAAAAAGGCACATTTTTTAACCTGAGGAAAAGTGGAGGGAACGTGCCCCCTGTGCCCCCCCCCCGGTTCCGCCGCCCTTGGTCCAGGTATGCAATTGACTAGTTTGAAAAAAAATTGATCAAGCAAAAAGCGTGGTAGCTCAGATGAACTGCGCTTACGGTGGTGTTACACGGAAATATTCGGGCATCATGATGCTAAATAAAGAAAACCATGGAATTGTGGGGCAAAAATTTGAAAAAGATTCGGGCAAGCTACTGCATATATATATATATATATATATATATATATATATATATATATATATATATATATATATATATATATATATATATATATATATATATATATATATATATATATATATATATTTCCAGAGGACAAGAAATTCGGGCAAAAGTCTTTAAAAAATTCGGGCAGCCTAAGAGGAGAAAAAAAAATTCTTTCTCCTCTTAGGCTGCCCGAATTTTTCAGGACTTTTGCCCGAATTTCTTGTCCTCTGGAAATTTGGGGGCAGTCTGCCCCCCATGCCCCCCGCCTCGTACGCCTATGGGGTCACATAAAACAAATAATATACAAAATTTATTGCACTGTATTTGTTCAATACAATAAGTAAGGTATCCATGATATACATAGAGAATGTTAAATAAGTGTCCGTTTATGTTCCACACTGTATACGTTCCTATCGGTATGGTATATAGCAACTATTCCTGCAGGAAAATATCTACATCAGACACTAACATTTATAACATGCGCTAAAAATGTAATATTCCAATGTTGAACGAAAGGCCATTAAAACCAAAAGAACATGTACATAACATCCCAATCTTTCTGATTTTCATTTACATACACAGAAAGCATTTGTTCTAACGTACGGTCGAACCGTTCTACTAAACCGTCTGACGTACTGTGGTCTATATGCAGTAGTTCTTGTCTTTTCTATCCCTAGTAACTTACAAAAACAATTCATGAATATGGTTTCGAATGACCATTAATTGCGGTAGAATCCAAAGAAAGATGAGAGGCCAAAGAGAAGTAATGACACAATTGTTAGTTTTCATCAGTTAATTTTATGGTACCGACTATAAACATATGTACTTTCAAAGAGAAAATCGAGAATCAGTAACAAAGCACTAAGCTGACGGTAGGCTTTTAGGTTTTGTAACGTATGTAAGTTACTTAGCACTAGTTTCGTTATCCAACCTCTGGCCTAGACCGATATCAGCTGGCCCAACATAAGTCTTAGTAGAATTACCACGACCATGTTCTCGTTGCATTTTTCACAATCGTTAAGCCTAACGTTAGCCGATGTGACACAAATAAGGCCATGCCACCAAACAATAAGATTTACCATAGGCCTATAACGGATCTGAACGGCTCTTAGCTAAACGTAGTTGAAGAGCCGATGCAGTAGACTAGAGATATGCAAATGAGAAGAAATGCAAATTTAAAGGTGGCAAGCCTTACATGTAGGGGAATATAATGCTTCTGTGTGGGATCGAAAACTCAGGTGACCTTATATTTTTGGCTGAGGGAGGGGAGGGGGTGGGGCAATTGAGGACTGATTTGGAGTGAAAACATTAGGGAATCTGTGGTGTTCACTCAAGTAAGTGATGTGATAACACATGAAAGATGAAGTAAAACGCATTAAGTATATTTCGAGGTGTGTTTGTCAGCATTAAATAAGTGCAGTGACATGTACATATGGTAGTTTAATAATACATGGTGGATATCACAGAATCATTGTGGATCGAGGGTTTAAGCCAAACAGGTAACCTCACCTCCACCAACCCTTCCACTCAGATTGAATTATAAGTTAGATAAAAAGACCCCATTTTAACTAAATTTGAAGCAATGAGAAAAAAAAGAAGTCCAATCTGCATGGGTCTCAAGCTCCAGATTTGTTATTATTTTAGGATGATGTTGGCATACATGTAAAGACAGTAATGCAAATATGAATGGATGCTGCTTGGATAAAACACAGAGCAATGTTGGCCTACTGTAACACAGACATACCCAAACAATTATTGCACTGATTAGTGCATATACATGATGAGTGGTAGTAATTACATTTATTTTGTTTTGCATAGACACTTCTGGATAAATGCATGGTGCCTGCGGGCTCCTGGCGTAGTCTGGACCCAGTGTATGACCATGGTGGAGTTTAAGATGGCAAGATTATCCTTCAGCCTGCGGATATTAAATCTGGTTGTGTTCAGCCGTGCATGCACAGACTCGATCCCTTGTTTACCTTACCAGCCTAGTCCAGTGTTCCATGTTGTTGTGAAGGGTATAACATGGTCTGCCAGGATGTGTCATTTTACCATGAAGGGTATATGGTCTTCCAGGATGTGCAATTTTGGTGGAACTGTCTCATCTGGAAAGTTTTTCTGAAAGAAATTCAAGTAGCTTTTGATGGTTAAATCTGTTAGAAAATGAAACCAAAACATAGTTTATCCCATATTACCTTCCTTTTTAAAACTTCACACACAACAATTTCAGCTTTCATCAACCATATACCAGCCATATGATTGGTCAGAAAGTCATAATTGTTGGATAGTTACTTAGCGCCACCAAATAATCTGTTTACGATATAGTTTGATATATGTTAATTTATGCATACCTTAATTTGAATGGTATGGTTTGTGTTATGTAACGTCTACCAAGGTTTCTTGGAGAACACGTTCTTGTTAAAAGCTCACAATACATTACGTTAACCGTTTAGACGGATCATTTGCGTTATACTGTTTTGTGAAGTATTCCTATAAGTTTGTTAGGTTGTCCCGGGACCGACACAACAACTGGCGACGAGGATGGGATGGTCGGAAATAAAACCTAAGTTCTAAAAAGAGTTCTTACCGGGAGAAGGAGAAACTATGGCTTCCAGCATGTTAAAAGTGGAGATTTATGATCCTGATGTGGAAATTTGGGAATCATACGAGGAACGTTTGATACTGTTTTTCCAAGCAAATGAAGTAGAGGATGATAAAAAGAAAGTGGCGATACTTTTATCTTCAATGGGAGCAAAAGGCTATGGACTTTTGAAAAATCTTGTATCGCCAGACAAGCCATCATCGAAGAAGTTTGACGAAATTTGTGGGACTTTGAGGGAATACTACAATCCCAAACCCCCAGTTTTATTGGAGAGATTCCGATTTTACAACTACAACCAGAGCTCGTCAACTACAATTGCAGAGTTTTTAGCCGAACTAAAGAGAATGACTAGCACGTGTAATTTCGGAAGTTTCCTGAAGGATGCACTGCGTGACCGGTTCGTTTGCGGGATTTACGACAACAATATCCAAAAAAGGCTCTTGTCGGAAGACGATTCACTAACGCTGGATAATGCCGTGAAAATTTCCATGAGTATGGAGTCCGCCGCCAAAAACGCAGCTATTATCAAGGAAGGGTCTGCCAGCGTTCATCACGTGGCATCTAAGCCAACGAGTCATCGAGTGTTCTGTTCGTGCTGCGGTAAACCAGGACATTTTAAAAAGGACTGTCATTATAAGGACTATAAGTGTCATATTTGTGATTGTGTTGGACATTTAAAGGCTGTTTGCAGGCGAAATTCAGATGTAAGTAAACCACGTGATAAGGAACGTAATTCTAAGCATAGGTCAAGTAAAAAGAGTAAACATAGTTCGAGAATTAAGGAAGTAAATCAAACCCCTGAATATGATTCTAGTAGTAGTGTTGAAGATAGTGGTGACGAAGACGTCACAGTTTACTATGTAAAGTTACTTGCGTCAAGCAAACCAATTGAAGTTCAAGTTGAAATTGAAAACCAAAAGATAACTATGGAATTAGATACGGGGGCTGGCGTTTCCCTAATTCCAAACGATATGTTTGTTAAGGCACTGTCGCCTAAGGTCGACATTAAACCTACGAAGGTTGTTTTGAAAACATTTACAGGAGAGAAGATACCTGTAAAAGGGAAATGTAGCGTTAAAGTTAAGTATAATGGAATCGAAAAAGCATTGCCATTGTTTGTCATTGAAGGGAATGGTCCCGCCCTTTTGGGTCGTAATTGGTTGGAACACTTGCCTTTAAATTGGCAAGAAATCAATCGTGTGTATTTGTCACCAAAAGACAAAGTCAATGAGATATTGTCTGGTAGTAACGTACTTAATAAGAAATTGGGTACAGTCAAAGGCATCCAAGCGAAACTTAGGATAAAACCTGATGCAACACCTAAATTTTACAAACCAAGGCCCATGCCTCTAGCTATCAAGGATAAGGTATCAGAAGAGCTAAATAGACTAGTGAAGGAGGGTGTGCTAGAAAAAGTTGATTTTTCTGATTGGGCCGCCCCAATTGTCCCAGTGAGAAAAGGGGATGGTAATATCCGGGTTTGCGGGGACTACAAGGTCACAATTAACCCAGCAATGCACCAACAAGAATATCCTTTGCCCCGTCCCGACGAGTTATTTGCACAGCTGCAGGGTGGTCAAAAGTTCTCAAAACTAGACTTGTCAAATGCATACTTGCAAATAGTTTTAGATCCCGATTCCAGAAAATATGTTACGATCAACACCCATTTAGGTCTTTTTCAGTATACAAGACTACCGTTTGGAGTAAGCTCCGCCCCTGCAATTTTTCAACAATGCATGGACCAAATTTTGGGTGGGTTAAATGGGGTGGGTTGCTATCTAGACGATATTATCGTCACTGGTAAAACTGACGAAGAACATTTAAGGAACTTGGGTCAGGTAGTCAAGAAACTCGACGAGGTTGGTTTGAGACTTAAGGAATCAAAGTGTTCATTTTTCCAGGACTCGATCGAGTATCTTGGTTTTATTGTAGATGCTAAGGGCATTCACCCATCTCCTGCAAAAGTTGAGGCTGTTGTTAATGCCCCTGCCCCACAAAATAAGCAGGAACTGCAATCACTCATAGGGCTTATAAATTATTATCGTAAATTCATGCCAAATTTATCATCTGTTATGGCCCCAATGACGTCAGCTTTGCAATGTGACAAAAACTTTGTATGGTCTAGCGATTGTCAACAAGCATTTGAGGAGATTAAAGAAATTCTCACTTCCTCAAAAGTGCTCGTGTACTTTGACCCCTCTAAGGAGATTACGCTTTCAGTTGATGCATCACCGTATGGTATTGGTGCAGTGATCTCACATTCAACTCCGGAAGGAGAGAAACCAATTGCATATGCTTCCAGAAAATTAACGAAAACTGAGCAAAATTATTCTCAAATCGAAAGGGAGGCCCTAGCAATTGTTTATGGTGTGCGCATTTTCCACCAATATCTTTGTGGGAAGCGGTTCACATTGTTTACCGATCATAAGCCTTTGAAGTTTCTGTTTGGTCCTAACAAAGGCATCCCTGTGTTAGCCGCATCTAGATTGCAACGTTGGGCTATTCTTCTGAGTGGTTATGAATATGATATTCAGTACCGTACATCCAAACAGAATGCAAATGTCGATTTCTTCTCTAGATTGCCAAATTCGAGCGCGCATACTAGTGACAAACTTAAAACAGTTGATCAGTTTACTGTATTGTGGACGAATGAAGCAAATGATTTGAATCAGGCGCAAATTCAATCTTTACCTGTCAGCGCAAAAGAAATTGCAACAGCTACGAGTAGTGATCCTATTTTATCGAGGGTTAGACATTTTGTTCTGTATGGTTGGCCGGGAGAAAACTTAAACAAAGAAATGACGCCATATTTTAGTAAACAAAATGAACTCTCCGTCGAAGGCAATTGTCTTTTATGGGGAATTCGTGTGATCATTCCTTCGAGTTACCGAGATCGCATTCTAAGCGAATTGCACGCCAGTCATCCCGGTATGGTAAGGATGAAGTCACTTGCTAGGATGCATGTATATTGGCCAGGTCTAGATTTGCAGATTGAGCAGCTTGTTGAATCGTGTAATGCATGTCAATCAGTTCAATCTGTTCTCCCAAAGGTTGATGTAAATCCTTGGAAATGGCCCACCGCACCATGGCAACGTATTCACGTTGACTTTGCGGGTCCATTCCTCGGTCATATGTATTTGATAGTCGTAGACGCTCATTCAAAGTGGCCAGAGGTCATCCTAATGAAATCCACAACTGCTAATAAAACTATCAATGAATTGAGGACCATATTTGCACGCTACGGCTTGCCAAAAGAGCTGGTATCAGATAATGGCCCCCAATTTATTGCTGAAGAGTTTACCGTCTTTTGCAAGCAAAATGGCATTCGCCATATTAGAAGTGCTGTCAAACACCCAGCATCTAATGGCGAAGCAGAGCGCTTTGTTCGTACGTTTAAACAGGCAATGAAAAAATGTAAATTCGAGAGTGGCAACGTTCAAATTAAAATCGATCGATTTCTGTTGTCTTATAGAACCACACCTCACGCTTTAACCAAAGAAACGCCTGCCAAACTATTCTTTAAGCGAGAATTGCCAACTAGACTATCAGCTCTAAAACCAAATTTGAAGTTTTCAGTGTCACAGAAACAGAACTCAAATACTGAAAAGCCTATTAGATCTGTTTCCGTAGGAGATATGGTCATGGTTTTGGATTTTAGATCATCGTCTGATAAATGGGTTGAAGGCATCATTTTTAAAGTATTGGGTCCTGTAACATATTTGGTTAGAGTTGATGATCATGTATGGAAAAGACATATTAATCAAATCAGATCAAGATCATGTAAGCCTTATAGTCGTAAAATCCACACATTTAACGATTTAAAGCCTTTGCCAAGTATTGTGGATTTAGATATTCCTGTTGACTCTGACGAGATCAGTAAACCGAAATCAACTGGTGTTGATGACGTCACTCGTGGTTTAAAGAGAAATAGTTCTCCCGTTTCTGAGGTAGAATCGCAGGAACAGAATTTGAAATCGCCAGTTGTTGTTTCGGTCCCAGACGTGGCAAGGGCTTCAAATCCAGTAACACCTAATTTGAGACGGTCGTCACGTACTCGTAAACAATTTGTTCCGTTTAGTATTTCATCGTGAGTAATTTTATAAGTCTAGAATAAGAAAGTTTAAAGGAAACGTTTTATTTTGAAAAGTTGTTGAGTGTCATATAATTAATAATTTCGTAAAACAAGTATTGCAAATAATGATATAATTTTGAATTTATTCTTAATTAGAAGAAAGGGAGGAATGTTGGATAGTTACTTAGCGCCACCAAATAATCTGTTTACGATATAGTTTGATATATGTTAATTTATGCATACCTTAATTTGAATGGTATGGTTTGTGTTATGTAACGTCTACCAAGGTTTCTTGGAGAACACGTTCTTGTTAAAAGCTCACAATACATTACGTTAACCGTTTAGACGGATCATTTGCGTTATACTGTTTTGTGAAGTATTCCTATAAGTTTGTTAGGTTGTCCCGGGACCGACACAACAATAATGACCAGTGGTCAACCATATGGTGCATTAACGTACCGTTCAGATTGGTCGGATTGTTTTTTTGTATTTTTTTACGCTGGTCCAAAGAGCCTACTATTCAATCGATAACCAAAAGCCTAAATCAGCAAAGGGCTATTGTAATCCTAACAAAAGGATGCTAGCAACCACTGCTGACCGAAGCACTCTAAACCTGCAAGCAGACTCAAGCTCCGCTCACTCTGCATATTAATGAGAGAGAGCCAGTAGAGTTGTGGTCATGCTTTGCTGATTTCAAAGAAAAGACAATAGACACTCACACGCCATCATGACGACGACAAGATTTGGAAATGGTGCCTAATTAGCTGTTATCATAATCAATGAGAGAACCGAATAATGGGTCAACTCGTTAATCCGGGTAACTGAGAAACATGAAAATCGGACCTCACCTAACGCTTTTCTATCTTCTTTAGAAAGGTACCCAGCAGCCTTATACTGTTTGTTGCAGGTTCCAAAGTGTCTGAAAAGTGTCTTATATTTTGATGTAACAGCTTGACTATCATGCACAAGGGTTGGACACTGTTTTAGTGCTGGGTTGATGACATCTGACATCAGCTTTTTGATGTTTTCATTCTACATAAACAAAGGTGAAAATGGAGATATTATTGGCAATCATTTTTGAGATGAAGGAGTCCTCTCAATATAATTGGCAATTTTAACATTAAGGAGGTGGCATGTATTTTCCAAACTATTTAAGTGTTTCAAGAAGAGACCCGGGCTGAGATGTAGTCCAGGTGGGCACACCTGTCAGAGACTAGTATATTCTGTAGTGCACAATAAAACATTCATCTTCAGAGAATGCTACTGGAGCATCGCAAAAGTGAGGAAATATTACTATAAGGAAGAAATATATAAAGGGCAAAACTAAGGGAATTAGGTCATGTTAAATTCTCCACTCCTGCAACTCTTTTCCCAGCCATGGATGGATTCACATCAGGATACATTAATAAACAACAGCCCAAGGGCACTATGGTTCCTTGCTTGTGAAGGTTGGAGAGGAGTCAATTTAGGGACAATTTAGATTGGAATATGGCCACAAAACTTCAACTTGAAAGAAACTAATACAGGTCACTGGAGGTCAAAGGTCACCCAAATGCGTAACTCCCAACCTTGTTGGACATTTGGTTCTCAAGTTATTGCAAAAATACTAGTTTTTGACCCCTAATTGATATGTTGACCTTGGATCACATGACTGTTGTGTTTGGAAACGATCCTTTACCCCATTCACAACTAGTCCACAAATATCAACCATGTTGGACCCTGTCAGTGGTAGTTTCACAAGTTATTGAGGAAAAAAACACATTTTGACCCAAAATTGACCTTTGGTGACCTTGGATGACATCACGGTTATTTTGGAAAACGTTCCCCTACTTCATTCACAACTTGTCCTAATATATCAGCTATGTCAGACTTCGTAACTAGAAGTTGTTGCATAAAAGTTGGTAGTTTTTCGCACATAAGCAACCTTGAATGACCTTAGATGACCTGATGGTTTTTATCAAAAATGAACTCCATGATGATGTGCACTCTGTCCTAAAATTGTTATATGCTACAATGTACACACATAATCTTATTGCTGAAAAGGTATCAAAACCAACCTTTGGCCCCTCATAGATCGATAATAGGGTGTCCCATTGAAGCGGGAGTTGGTTTCCTCCATAGAGCACAAAGAGCTCTATCATATATCAAAATATTCACAAACTTGGTTTGTTTTGCCCGTATCTCTTAAAATGAGCATATTTTTCAAGATTTGACCTGTGACCTTTTGACCTCACGGTCGGTCAGATGAAGTTTGACACGCTGATTCCAAAAAGCAACATGACCAGTCTGTACGACCATCCTAATTGTACTTATTAAAAAAAACTTGACCTCTGATAACTTCGCACACGAAGGTCGCACAGGGGTCAACCCATGGACAACTTTGATCGGAAGGTACCTTTGAGATCCGATTGTGGCCACGAAAGTTCAAATAACCAAAGAAACAAATACAGGTCACCGGAGGTCAACCTGAGGTCAAAGGTCACCTAGATGCGGGTCGACTATTTGATTACAGTAGCGTAACTCTCAACCTTGACGGACATTTTGCTCTCAAGTTATTGCAAAAATACTAGTTTTGACCACTACTTGACCTTTGTTGACCTTGGATCACATGACCATTATATTTGGAAATGATCCCTTACCCCATTTACAACTACTCCCAAATATCAACCATGTCGGACCCTGTCAATGGGAGTTATTGCTTTTTTTAAATTTTGGTTTTGGGCCTCCGACTGACCTTTGGTGACCTTCACAGGTACCAAAAACAATAGGGCACACCTTCTCACTATGGCGGATATATATATACCTAGTTTGAGTTTAGTTCAACTTTCCCTTGTTGAGTTACAGTGTATCCAAACGAGTGTCACAGACACACACACACACACACACATGCCAACCTGACTAGGTTACTTAGCTAAAGCAAGGAATCAAAATGGTGCTTTACTTCACCTGATCTAGTAAACCTTCAAAAAGATGATCATCTATGACATTGAAGTAATCCTTTGCTGTTGATGGTCTTTCACCATGTTGGAGGTATGTTTACAAATTTGACTTCAGATTGTACAGTGATCTCCTAGGACATCGACCTCTCTCTTACAGGGGAACTCTCATTTCCTCTTTGGTAGTGACACAGTATAGGCAACAGTGAAGGCCTACAGTAATATATATGTAAAGATAAGGATGATTGCACAGTTCTTATAATGCCTTGATAATCAAAGAGCACGCTGCCATTATTTCATGGTAAAGCCTCAAGCCTGTATATTTGGGTTTCAGCAGATTAGCCATTAGGAGGGGGGGGGGGGGGGGTTGTGAAAGAGGGAACCCAGATGAAATTCTGATCCTTTCAAAAATAAAAGGAAAACCAATTGGAAAACTGTTGAACAAAGACCCTTCATAAATTTTCCTCCCCACTAAAAGAAAAAACAAAAATTGCAGTCCCATACCGTGACACATTTGGTCTGAAAACTAATAACCTACATAATTAATAATGAAATTACCAATGACCCCTGTAATTCCATAAACAAGACAAAGATATCCATAGTCCCCAAACATGAAGATTCATAGTTTTTCCTCTCTGTAAATGTAAACAGAGATAATGAAGCTATTAGTTCCTTGCCTATAGATGCTTGTAAGATTGCTACTTTTAGTCAAAGTTTAGTACCTTTTCTTAATGACTAAATGTAAACTTACATTTGCTTAACTATTTACTTCCACTCTACTTTAGGTAACTCATTGAGTTGCTCACAGTGTTGTTGCATCCCTCTCTTGAAGTTAGCTCTGAAGTCATCAGCTGGGAATATGGTGACCACAACAGTGTTGTGGGGAATCAGCTATTTTGGAAAATCTGCTAACAGTTTCCTCCATCCTTTGCTTGTCACATCCAACTTTAATCCAGATCTCATCAGCGGGAATCAACTATGTCCACTGGAGATGCTTTTAATCTATGCCAAAGGAAACATAAAAAGTACTT
Organism: Apostichopus japonicus; assembly: GCF_037975245.1. Taxonomy (NCBI): domain Eukaryota; kingdom Metazoa; phylum Echinodermata; class Holothuroidea; order Aspidochirotida; family Stichopodidae; genus Apostichopus; species Apostichopus japonicus. Next base: position 44,846,487 of record NC_092576.1, read on the forward strand.
GTTATGGGTCAATTTCAATGAGCAGACATTTAATCAACAGCTGAATTCATAGCGCATAATATTTCCCAAAGTGTCATAAAGTGTCATTACTTTTAATTGTATTAATAGTGGTATTCCAACAGTAGAAAATTTAGTACGATTCTAGGAGATGTTTCTTTTGTATTTTGTTTGTATTTTTGTATTGTTTGTACTATTATATATAGTGTTATTCCTACAGACTAAAATGTTGTAGGTGTCTGTGAGGTTTCTTTGAATTTGTATTTAAATATTATGTATAGTGGTATTCCTACAGCAGAAAGTTGTAAGAATAACAAATGCAAAACACTGTTAAAACTAATAAGTCAGTGCCGAGTATAAACATGTTAACTTCCCCATTTGCAACAATAAAAAAAATATTGAAAAACAAACCTCCTTGACTCCCTTATTAAGAATCTCCTCTTTAAGTATCTAATTAATAAATCATATGCTAAGAACGATTTAACATCCTCTTTAGATAAACTTTTTTTTTAACTGGGAGGAGAGGTTGGCTCTGCCAGAGGAAGGGGGGGGGGGTTAGGAACTTTGTGGCTAGATGCCTTGTGAGTCAAATTACAGAAGTTTACCACCGGGAAACAGTCCTGCTATCGGGAAGGGAATTTTTTGTTTTTGGCTAAGTTCTCCTCCCGGGAGGGTGGTATTGCCCGGCCTGCCTTGTCATCATGAAGATATTCTCACAGTACCTGTCTAGTCAATGAAGCTCTTGAAAGATCTTTTCTTTCAAGAAATTTACACTAACCCATGTTGTCTTCTTGATGATTGTACCATCTTCCTCATCTCTGTGCAGAAGAGGTATCCACTCTGCTCTGACATTGTTACTGACAATGTCCTGCATTGATAAGATCACATTCAGCATAGATGCCATACTGTTTCAGCCACCTGTAACAGAAACACAAGCTCCATGAGTGTTTATCTTTACGGGTTAATTAACTGAGTTTTGCAACAGTTTTATATCCAGTAGTAGGTATTAAGGCAGAAGGCATATTAACTGTAATTTTATGCTCAAGTAGATTTGCCGGTTACTTTTTTTGATGATCTTGTTTATTGCCTTTAACATTTAATTGAGGGTTTTTTGCAAGTATTTTCACTTAACTTAAAGGAGGTGACAAATATGTTATGCCATCTTAGAGTAAGGACAGGATATGGTTGCTATGGAAACTAGACTTGTTAATCTGTAGTTCAAGTTAAACTATTGTTCTTTATTGTTCATTTTATGGTTTGCTTTCGGTTATTTTATTCATTAAAGATGAGGTTTGCATTACAGACGCTGTTAGTATTTGAAATTCTGAGATTTGTGCAATATTACCATTTGAGTAAACTGTTTTTATATTGATCATTGCACCTGGCATGTTACTCTTCAGAACCTCCAGACTATCAAGATACTTCAGATTCTCCAGACTTACCAGATTTCACCTGAGATAACGAATCTCCAGATTCTACCAGTGATTGAGGTTTTCTCCAGACAAATACTAACCCATCACTGGAGTAAAGGTTCCACGGCCAGTTTAGCTTAAAGGGTACGTCAAACACTCCAACAGATAGGTCCAAGGCAATACCCGCTGTGAGGTGAATTTTCTAAAGTTTGGTTCCTGGAGGACATTTTGTCTACTATTGATGACTGTAGCGTGACGAACTCTCCAACTGCCGGCACTTAACATTGTATTTAGGTATTCATAATCACCGCACCTTTAAGATTCCATTTACATAAAAAACTCTTTGTAATTAGGTCTCAGGGGGATACCGGTATCTCTAACCTTTCTTCCATTTATTTGGAAATGTTTTTGAATCATGACACTGAGGCAAGATCTTTTCTGTGATTGTGAAATATACTAGACTGGACTTCTCTCACAGTTAACTGTTTAGTTTTATTCTTATAGTCCTCTTGTTTCAGGATTGCAGGATTGTGTGTTTTTACATTAAAACCTGGGTTACATTCGTATTCATGCTCATCCTAACACCAGCGTGAATTCTTATTGTACACACACTGCTGCTGTATTACTTGTATAACAATTCTGTCTGTAACCAACCATCTGAAGGAAGGAGGCTGTTCACTTTACAAGGTACCTCAATAAAACTGAGACCACGTGTGCATTCAAACTATTCCCAAGGACTCGATACTGTTGTTTGGGACTGAGTTCAGATGGAAAACCTGAAAAGAAAAGAACAAATAAGTCATGGAAATTTTGATGAATGAATTCTCAGAAATTGGTTTCTTCGTCAACACTGAACTAATACTACGTTTATGGATCTTATGCAAACAGGTGTTGAGGATCAATACTATATATATTTCTGAAGTGTGGTGTCTGCATGTGTCTGGTTGAGTGGAGAAGCTGGGGATGGGGTAGAGGTTGGAGGTTTGACAGGGGTTGCTGGAATATTGCTCCTGTTTTGACAAATGCATCATTTCTAAACAATTTCTGTAATACCTCCCAGTATTGTGATACCAGTAACATGGCTTGATAAAGGGATAAAGTGCCCATTTTATGTAAGAAATGGCATGATCTCTTTGAGAATCACATTCAAGTCATGATCTCCATTTCCATCCACTGTAACAATGTTGCAATAGTTGAGAGGGAGGGGAGAGGAGGGAGAGGCAGTTCTGAATATTGAGCTACACTAATGAAGGCATATTGAAAATTAAACAATTGATAAAAGTGAAAACAGAGACAAAGAGCCAGAAGCGTAATAAAGTGTAACCTAGGTGCAACCAGGATGCAACCTTGGTGAAACCTTAGTATCACCTAGGTGCGACGGAGGTGCAAACTTGGTACCTCTTTCATGGATTAATGAATTGCTAATCTGGCAAAACTAGTTTACATTAAAGTCAACCCACAATATCTCCAGTTAAGAAGATAATCAGATAGGGTTTTTAACAAGAAGTGGAGTATATTTTGCTCTGATTCCCTATTTGTGCAACACTGAATGTCAGTCACCAGAATACGCCCTTAAGTATGGACAATCCTATTTGGTTTATCTTATGTCACCAAACTACCTAAATGCCAGTTCCTATAATGTGCGATTTACTCCTGATCTTTCCAACCTGTGTTGCTTTGACTCACGAAATGTTACCTCACAAAAACAACAGAAAATAAACTATTAAATGGATTGATGAGGCAACAATGTATTGATCACAACGTTTTACTTGGTGACCCACATGGTCATCTTTGTGATGTTGGGACAGCTGTCATTGCCTGAGGAAGGGGTCTATGAAGAGGGAGCATCCCCATCCATTTAATTTTTAGGTCCAAAACTGTGTGGCAACCCTACAAAGAGTCTCGACCCCCTCCCGCCACCACACCTCGATTTACCAGGGTTGTATACTGGGCAATTCCGTAAAGTTGGACGTACATTTCAGACAGTTTGTTGATCGATATCTCAATGGCTATATATAGGAGATAACTTTTCATTTGGGTTTATGGAACATCTACCTTGTACTATTCTTGTATGGAGTTTCATTCCTTGTCCACCCAAATAAACTACATTAATACTCAAAAAACCTCCCTGTGACGGACGTACCCAGAGAAAGTGACTTTTTCAGATTGTATTTTTGTTTTGAAAATGTTTGTGAATTGGAATGGGATACAATTAAAAACTACTATACATGTTATGAAGAAGGCTCTTAACTACAGATATCAGTAAACAAGCAGTTTCAACCTTTAGAACTTCCCTGCAATATTTTCAAAAATTCATCTGTGACGAATGTACAATTTTTTGTGACAGATGTACACGTGTGATATTATACAGTAAATGTACGTCCATCACAAGCAAAAGCGTACTATTAAAGCACAATCACATATCTGCCCATGTAATAGTTCTATTCCACTTTTAATGTTGGAGTCCTTCCGTGTCAAATCTGAGATGGCTGTTGCTGCACCCTCTCCAAAAATTCCCAATTTTTTTGTATAATTGGAACATAATTAGTCATAATATGATTGAACCATAATATAAGCATATATTCTGAAAATTTCAGTTGCATTGCTTCACAATTGGTCGATTTACCACACTTTGAAATTCCGCAATCTGTCGCCACCGTGGCATTTTCTTGAAATTTGAGGTCTCATTTCTCAGCAATTAAACATCCTACTACCTTTCTATTACAGATGCATATAGAATCTATCCCATAGAACAGGACTATAAAAAATTAGGCTACAAAAATTGGTACTTGATTCTTTCAGAGGTTATTATGTCTAGTACAAACAATACAAAATAATGATTACAATGCTTTCCTTTAATATATTTGCAAGTTGTGCAACTCTAAAGTTGCTATTTCATGCTGTGATTCAGCATGAGGTAGGGGTTTTGATGCCAATTTTTTACCAAAGTAACCATGTTAGAGCTGTCAGGGTTTCATACTTTAATTATTTTTGGGCTGGGCAGGAATTTGTATTGTTTTAGGGTACTTTCCCTTGGCTCTATAAGAAGTCCAGTTTAACCAGTTATCTGTGCCACTAACTTGACAGCCGCCGAAAGGATGTCGGAGATATCACCACTATACAGGTACGAACCACTTTATATTTTCCAGAAGTAGCCTTCTTGGATAAATATTGTTCAGTTACTCTGTGATGGCTCAAAGTAAATTAAGCACAAAACATCTATGTGTGCTTAATTTACAGTCATACCATAGATAGCTATTGTTTACAATCCATGGTGTAATTTAGCAACTATGTGTTCCATTGATAATGACATATACAGTAGCCAATGTTGAGTATTCCTGTACTGTGTACTCTATAGGTTACACTATGACTATATGCTACATGTATATTAGAATTTATCGTTTTGTGGAATCCTTATTAGCTGGTATATGTTCTTTAGCTTCCCGTGGTGACAGTTCTTGTCAGAGGTTGACCCTAAATATTTTTGCTAATGTTTGGTGGTATGTATACTATATTTATGAGAGACTTATCATATAGGGGATATATATGGTGTTATATTATTATTTTAGTATTTATGCATTTAGTTGTCTACATGCTAGAAAGTAGGTAAGGGCAATTAGCACTTGACTGAGACTTACTGCATGGTGTCCATAATTGACTGCCACGTCGGCTAGATGTGAGCTTTATTACTTATGCTATTTACTGGAAACATATTTCTTAATGATTCGAGTGTACTTATTGTAGATTTGCCTGTCTGTGTTTAGTGTTGAGCCCATTGTATGATTATATTGCTATGTAAGTTAGGCCACTCACTTGACAGCCCTCAGCCGTCAATATGATGTCGGAGACATCCCCATTAGAAATTACTTCATAATTTCTATACAGGTCCTTTGGGGTTGGGTCGGCGTGACTCACATCCTGGTTGTAAGATGGACCCTCCACACCAGGCCATGATGTGCCCTGATCGGACAGAGGGTCCAGCGGGTCTAGAAAGGGAGTGAATCCCTACCCCCTACCAGTGTCACCACCCAGATAAAGATGAGATTGATTGTTTTAATTGTTTAATATTTCAACAGACTAGTAATCGTCTGTCATTCTTTATTACTTTACCTTTTTTCTCTTTCTGTCTTTAACTTATGAATATATAGATGACATAGCCACATATGCATGTGTTTACATTGAAACGAAATAGTTGCTGGAGCATTACTACCGCTCCATTTTGAACTTTGCAATCTCACGTTCAAGATTTTGCCTAAATCCTACCTGAACATAACTTCAGTTTAACAGATATGACTTTTTACTTACTAAATTCTTTTGGAAAACAGTGAAAGTTGGCAACTTCCCTCGGTGTGAAATATCTCAAGCTGAGCTGTTGGAGGCGAAGCAAGGTCACATTAGAGTCAAGTCGGTCTTCAAACGCCCATTGTTTCTAGAAAGTAAAAGTCACTAATCAAAATCAAATAAAGTCACATGATCAAACATGCAGATCAAACTCGAAACTAAGGGAGTGAACACCAATCACATGACTTTAGATTGATCATGTGATTAATTTAAATGTATAGCACAGTAACATCAAAGTGTGCTTACAAATACTGTAACTGCCTCACCATATACCATCATGAAGCCACAGTGGTACTGTTCACAGTATTACAGAGAGAGTTACAGTACAGCTGTTTGTCTGTTATGAGTTTTGACTGTGTCCCATTGTTCCCATACCTCTACAAACATTTTGCCCAGCATCACTTGTTTACACCACATTAGAAAACAATTCACAGATTTGATCTTTTTCTAATTTATCTCCTTGTCTAATCAGCAGGAAACAATCAAGAGAAAACTTCATGTTTTGTGAATATCATTGGAAGAAATTCTCAAACTGTACAATTTACTCTATGTACAAAATAGAGCTGTAGCGTTACACATCTGTGCACTGGTTTACCTATCAATAGCAGTTTATTATGTAATACAAAATAGAGCTGTATTTATACATATGTGCACTGGTTTACCTGTCAATAGCAATGTTCTATGTAATACTGCCCTCATTACTCCTTCAAAAAGGTCTGACATGAGGGTGTTGTGGGGGGTGGGACTGGGGAGAAAGCTTCAGACCCAGTTCTGTGGGTGATATGGGCTGCATGGACTTGCTTTGTCTAATATAGTAGCTTACTATCCATAAATGGAGCACTGACATGGATATCAATGTCTCTACCTGCATCTGTTCAAAACGATTTTTCTGAATCTATGAGAAAATCTGTAAGGTGTTGATCAATTCGGTCATTTAAAGGTAAAGATGGCCATTGCCGAAGAAGATCCCCCCCTTTCCTTAGGTTCCTCAATGTCTTTCAAAAGTGTCCAAAGTGTGTCATTTATGCTGAACACAATTAAACTGTTGGCATGTTACCAGAAAAAGAGAGTTTTACTTGAATTTGGGAGGTTTTTTGTTCGTTAATTATCTAGGTTATCGACACCAATCTGCAGGCATTGTTTCTGAACCTCCAGACAACGTTGGTGTGTTGGAGACAGGAGGAGCGCTGTTGGTATGAAAATCTTTATCTGACTGACTGGACTGAGTCACTAATAAATTGTGTGCAGTACTTACCGTTAGTGAGTTGTTATGTTGAAGAAAAGAACCAGTTCCCTCCACATAGTGTCCATACCTACAGAGAAAAAAAAAACATATCAAATCAATATGACAAAATAACATCGTGTGCAATGTGATGAAATTATAAAAGGTTGATATTGAATAAATACTGAAATAGTAAGGAACCATGGTGCATCTCCCTCGTTCATGTAATTGTAAGATTTTGATGTTTTACTTGCTACTGAAATCACCCGAGAGGGCCAGTTGTTGTGCCCACCAAAGAATGTTGCTGTGTCCTCTACCCTTCTTGCAGAGAAACTTGTCTTGTGACTTTTTGCAACTTATATTCATCCGTAGTTTAGTTTACAGTGTATTATTCATAGGATAACTTATATTCATCCGCAGGTGGGTTTACAGTGTATATTATTTACAGGCTAATGCACGCTCAACCGATGACGAAAGGACGGTCAGATTAGAGAATTTTTAATACTGAGTAGGCTTGGTCAAACTGTTGGCCAAACAAAACTAGCTTTCAGCCATATCCTGTGTATGAGCTAATGAACCAGTTCCTAGGCATGTTGGCCATACTCAAGGAATAAAGATATATCACAATGGGCAGTCACCATGACTTAATTAACCTGTTGTTTGACATGAACTAAATATTTAGACATTTACACATGAAAAATGATACTCCTCCAAACTCACGCCTTCGTAAAACAGCAAGTTCTTTCATCTTCCTCTCGAACGATATCCATCACTCGTTCAAATCTTAACAATGTCTTATCTGGAACGGCATAGTCTTCAAAACTTTCTTGTGAAAGTGCCTCTAAATATTCCTTGATATTTCTCTCTTTAGGTGATATCTTATCTTCTGTTTTGCTACCTATGTCCCTCTGAGATTCTAGATTTGATATACTCATTGATTTTGAAGTATTTTGGATATCTGCTTCAGATTTACTCCTATCATTGATATCACTTGTATCTGTCCTTCCTGGTGTACTTTCAACTTCTTGCAAATTATTCTTATCTAAGTTACTATGGCAACATACATTTTCTGACAGAATCTGGTGATTGAGTAAAGTATTTTCTTCATTCGTCAAAGTCGTTTCCTTGAATATCAGAGGTTGCTGTTTAGCGAGTAAAAAGTAACGAAGTCTCTGATTGGGAACTCCTAAATCTGTCGGCGAAAGTAAGAATTCCTGCAGAGAGAAATGGAATATGACCTAAGACACATGATCAGTAGCATTATCACATTAGGCAGATCAATATCAGGGTGTAGGCTCAGAATCACAGGGATCTATCATATTAAGGATGAGATCTTATGTCATACTCAGCTGGTACCTGAGATGTCACAAAATACACCCAAAATGAAATGTATTTTATATCATATTCAGCTGGTACCAGAGATGTCACAAATTACAAAATACACCCAAAATTGTTGACAAACATGATAGGCACATGTTTGTAGCTGTTCAGTAACTTTTGATATCATGCATTACACAGCATATCCAACATTATCAAGAAAACCTACACAAATTGATGGGAAAAGTAGGTAAAAATAGGATCGTACAATTATAGGATGGCTGAAAAGCCTTCACTAAAGAAAAGAGATTTACCTTGTATGAATAATGACACTTCTTCAAAACGTCAACCAACTCATTTCTAAGAGAGGAAAATAAATGATTAGATTATTTTCTGTACGTGATTCCTCCAGGCATTTCGATTCTCACATTTTTGTCCTGATTAATGCAAAATGGTCAATTGCTATAAGATGTACCTAGCAATCTTTCTACGCACGAATCTTAATATTTGTCATTAAAGCTATAAATTCCATAACTGCTATACAAAATTTGAACAGTAAATTATTCTTGTACTGATGACATTTTATTTAGAAACATGGTTATGATTGCAGGAACAAATTTAACAACTTCAATGTCTCCCCCTCCCCCCATAGGCCAATATACGGGCATGACACTAAGCGGCCACATAACCCCGTTTATTGGCTCATGGGGATGACCAAATTTATTAAAACTTAAACCTTGCATTGGGTGTCTATCCAATCAACATTTTACACTCATGTTAGTTTTGATAAACATACTTTTAAAATTCAATTACCTGGAACAAATACATACTTTCAATGAATAATACTCAAAGGTAAGGGACAACAGTCCTGTAGGAAAACTACAGTAACTTTATTGAAAATGAGGAAAAAATAAGAAGCAAGCTCAAATATTTCAAACTTCGACTCCCACCTGGTATCAGAACTTTCAAATCCTTTCACATTTTCTACGAGAATATATCCAGGCTTCTTTGTCAATCTGGAATAGAGATATGAAGGAATTAATGAATTCTCATATTTATGAGATGATTTAGGAAGGAAACAAAATGTAAGAGTGCACAAATGGGACATGGTAACACAATAACCTCAAGCCTGAACAACGATCTACACACCCCTGAATGTAACACAGTAAAGCAACTAGCCTTAGATATGTAAGAAACTGGCTGCTCGTGAAGAGAGGCAGGTAGGGGGCCTTTTTGAAGGTGCTGCTTTAATTATCTAGTTTGCAAGGGTGTAAAGTTCATCTGCTTTATCTTTATCCTTCAAAACGCATACTTTGCACATTCGTCAAACAACTTGCTTCGGGTCTCTTCCAGTAATCTTCAATTCACTAGAAAACTCAGCCTTCCTAGCTTGCTATTATCTTTGAACTCTCCGCCTTTCATACACACCAACTCACTCATGATTCTCAGCCTTCCTTAGTAACTCACTTGGAACTCTTGGCATTCCTGAATAAATCTATCTAACTGAATGGACTCTTAGTCATTCTATGTAATAGACTGAAGAATTACCAGAAATCACCTCATCACCTCCTAATAACTCACTATATAATATCAGTATCAGTCATTCTATGTAATAAACTGAAGAATTACCAGAAATCCCCTCCTCACCTCCTAATAACTCACTACATAATATCAGTATCAGTCATTCTATGTAATAAACTGAAGAATTACCAGAAATCCCCTCATCACCTCCTAATAACTCACTACATAATATCAGTATCAGTCATTCTATGTAATAAACTGAAGAATTACCAGAAATCCCCTCCTCACCTCCTAATAACTCACTACATAATATCAGTATCAGTCATTCTATGTAATAAACTGAAGAATTACCAGAAATCCCCTCATCACCTCCTATTAACTCACTACATCAGTATCTGTAATTCAATCAAGTTTTTCTTCTCCCTTTAGTGACCCTGAGATCTCTGAAGTCAATAACATTCCTGAGCAATCCAGTGACAATCTAAACCCTTTAAAATATCTACATCAGAACTCTCAACTTTTCAAAGTTACCCACTCTAGACTTTCAACAGCACATTTTGAAACAGTTATTGGTGTAAACAACAACAACTACTGTTGATAGATTAGATTGAAGTAAACAGAGGCCCTGGAATGGAGAAGAAAACAAGAGAAATTTTAGAATAAATCTTTGTGTCATAAAAAGGTTTAAAATGACCGTAAAATAACTTACTGAGGTAATGTTTGGAGTAGATAAAGAAAACTGGATGTCCTGGGGTCAGTTTTATCTCCTTTAAGACCAACCCTGAGATATGAAATAAACAAAACAGCTAGTTAAAAGTAAATAAGATTGTAATTTTTCTGTACAGGAACTTGTTAGTTCTTTATTATGATACTTATTATTCCTGTAAGAGTGTGCTCAAGTTAAACCAAACTGCTTAAAAGATCTTACAAAATGTTACAATGTTTCTCTATTCATGAAATGTTGTGATTTGTGCATAACAAATCATTGACCTCAGCCTAAGTATAAGACACCAATGTGGTTCTCACCATGGTCTGAATTCACAAAATTTTGAAAATTTTCAGGAACGGTTGTGTCCCACTATTTGGTATTATACTTTTCCATTACTGTACTTAGGTACAGTGACACATGCTAACAGGATAAATTATATTTCCTTAACCGGTTAAGGTCACCAAACTGACAATTTAAATAGATACTTTGTATTTGGGTTATGACCTTCCATTACTCCAGTCATGTTCTACTGTATATTGGTTATTTCCTTTTACTTCGTTTTAATCCACTAACCATTCTAATTACAGTTGGGATAGTTTCCTGATGCTAAAACCTCTCTAAACTGTCCTCCCATATCATACTTCAAAGCACTCGTATTAACAGTACAAGCAGTTCCTAACCTTTATCTGATAGAAACATGATATCCATACTGTTCATACTGACAGTATAAGTGCTCTGAAGCATGATATGACAGTACAGTTTAGAGAAAAAATAGTCCAAACTGGATGTAAAGTACTGTATAACACCAGAGAGTATCCCTTTAAGTTGTAATGCTTTTAGGTACACAAAGTCTAAAGTGTCGTTCTACCTTGATGTGGAAATAGCTACCTAACACTCTTATAGCCAAACATTCTTTACCTTCATTTAGGAGGCATCTAACCAAAAGATATTACACTTTATTAATTACAACCATTTCATTTATGAGTGTGCAGTCTGAGGCAATTTTATTATTTGATCATTACCTTGTAAATGGTTGGCAGGGAGGACTCATTAGAAAAACATCAGCATCCCACTTAATGAAATCCTTTAAGGAAACAGACTAAAATAAAAGATAAAAAATACAAATTAATTTATAGGAAATATCATCAAAACATGCTGTTAATCATACAATCATTAATATAGATCTGTAATTAACATCTAACTTCAACTTTGTGGTAGACCAGTTCTGGCTCTGACCCATAATCATTGATCAATTTCTTTGAATATAAAAGAAAGTCATCATTTACGACAAGCACAACAAGAGTCAAACATTCAATTGCAGTGTTCCGTTCATGTGGCAAAGTTTTAAGGATTTTTCTGGTCATCCCTCTGACAGCCAGGTATCACATTTTGACTTTCGGAATAGAAAATTTGGTTGACCGAAAAAATGTTTCTAAATAACAGTGACCAAATAACAATGCTGTAGGAGAGATGGGTAGGTTTGATGAATGGAACAGCTATAAAAACACTGTAGGAGAGATGTGTAGGTTTGATGAATAGAACAGCTATATGTACACTGTAGGAGAGATGTGTAGGTTTGATGAATAGAATAGCTATATGTACACTCTAGGAGAGATGTGTAGGTTTGATGAATAGAATAGCTATATGTTCACTGTAGGAAAGATGTGTAGGTTTGATGAATAGAATAGCTATATGTACACTGTAGGAGAGATGTGTAGGTTTGATGAATAGAATAGCTATATGTACACTTTAGGAGAGATGTGTAGGTTTGGTGAATAGAACAGCTATAAAAAACACTGTAGGAGAGATGTTTAGGTTTGATGAATAGAACAGCTATATGTACACTGTAGGAGAGATGTGTAGGTTTGATGAATAGAATAGCTATATGTACACTGTAGGAGAGATGTGTAGGTTTGATGAATAGAACAGCTATAAATAAACTGGGAGAGATGTGTAAGTTTGGTGAATAGAACATCAATATGTTTATTTCAGGGGGAGATGTGTAGGTTTGGTGAATAGAAAAGCAATTTGTTTATTTCAGCAGAGATGTGTAGGTTGATGAATAGAACAACTATAAATACACTGTGGGAGAGATGTGTAGGTTTGATGAATAGAACAGCAATATATATACTAATTGAGATATGTGTAGGTTTGGTGAATAGAAAAGCAATTTGTTTATTTCAGCAGAGATGTGTAGGTTTGGTGAATAGAACAGCAATATGTACACTGTAGGAGAGATTTGTAGCTTTGATAAATAGAACAGCTCTCATAAAACGGTAGGAGATATGTTTAGGTTTGGTGAACAGAACAGCTCAATATGTACACTGTAGGAGTGGTGGGTAGGTTTGTTGAATAGAAAACCAGATTTGTGGAGATAGCAATCATTTGACATAATCAGGGGCAGTGGGGGGGGGGGGGGAAGGGGTTAGGGATAGTTACGATAGTTATGGTACAATCTGAATTTGATGTAAACCACTAGTTATCAGTCGGACAACATTCAAAGCTGATTTTGGTTGTTCGATAAGAAATTTGGTCATCTTGGAAGACCATTACAAAATTTGCCCTGCATAAATATTCTCAAAAGAGCTAAAGTTCTATTGGAAAAGATAAGCTGTACCTAATGTTCACCAATTAATCCAATTTTAGTAGTCTTCTCAATGATTTTAAAGATCCTGATTTTATAAACAAGCAATAAATATTAAAAAAAGAAAAATATTTTCCTTGAGTCTGTTTCACAACAAGGAATATTTCATATTTTGTTATACCTCAATTGCCACTCCTAGGCATAAACCGAGCCATCATTTTAAAGCAAAGTAACAAATTAACAGGAACCAAGAGCACATGTATAAGTTGTTAGAAACTTCAAAGAAATGTCATGGAAATGGACCAGCAAGCAGCATGTTCATGTTTGCAATGACAGGTACTGTACAGTACAAGGGAGTATATTAACATGTTATTACCAACTACTGAATATTCATAGATGTGAAAGCAATGTAGATATGCTTACTAAAAGCCAAATCAACTATGAGGCTATTTATTGTACAGTTGGAACCACCCCATCAATTCCATGTTCTACCCCCCCCCCCCCCCTCCCCACTCCTCAACAACCTCCCTACAAGGAAAAGCAAACCAGGAAGACAAAACCAATAGCAAGTCAAAATGATCTTTACTAATTGTCAACAACAATGAGACTATTCTATAATTGAAACCACCGTTCTCTCCAACCCCCCCCCCCTCGCTCCCAAAAAAAGGAGAATAAAATATGCCAAAAGATGCCAAAAGAGACAAATAAGTCAACATGTTAGACTGTATTACTGTACCTGTATATTCCGTTGGAGTAGGTTGATATCTGGGAAATTATGTTTGTAAACTTTATTCGCGACCTCGTTGATGTCTACAGCAGCAACCACAGTGGAAGGTATTTCACTGACTGATGAGCAAGACAAAAGTTTTCATGAAAATTTTCATTTTATGCATAACATATATAAACAGGAAAAAACTTTGATTTATGTATTCCACAGGTAATTGAAACAGCAGATAACCTACTGTAGGCTTTATGTAAAATCAGCTAGCTTACACAAATTCATTGATGTATTTCTGCTTGCTGGAGACTTAGCCATGTTGGGTATCAATGAATTCACAAGTGTGTGTACTGTATATTGTCTATAATCCTCATTCTTTTATCAACCATTTCCTTGTAGTAGGAATTTAGCATTGCAAGTTGCATTTTAAAGTCAAGCGTATTATCATCATTGTGACTGAAGGCAGAAAGTGCACATTATTCGATTGTAAACAATCAACTTTGTAAATGAATACGATTTATTCAATCAACTAACAAGACACTGTGTCGACTCACAATGACAAACTTACAATTAGAACCCTTCAATGAACATGTACCTTAAAGACTGTGAATCTATTCCCCAATAATGTCTCAACTACAATTCAGTCTATCCAGTGAACCGTCACATTTGAAGACGGTGTATCTACAGTATCTTTCCACGCGAAGCAAATAAGTAGATACATTCTTGTGTAAAATCCATTCCTAAAATGTACGTTTCCGCCATGGTGGAAAGGACCGAAACATATGGCGTTAAGGTATGGCCATATGTACAGTACCTATTGAGGAATGGCACCGGAACCAGTTGGGCATAGGCTAGGGTAACAATAATAATGTTGGACATTGACTCTGACTTTTATCGCATTCTGGCAGGATCCAAACATCGATGAAGACCCTGTAATAGCTATGAATCGTAACCTATAGGCCTTTAATCCTACTAACCTACTTTGTGGAGCATGACTGGCTATTGTAACGGTACACTTTACCCTAACGTTAGGCCAGCTAACGAGGTACAGTACAGTTGGACTACAGTCTAAGGCCTAGCCTAGGCTGAGTCCTAAAGGCTATAGGCCTCGGCCTGGGCTAGTTTCATTAGACCAAGGCATAGGGGCCTTACACTAGCTACAATTACAGTATAAAAAGGCAAGGTAGCCAACTTAATCTTATCATATCAATGTATAAATCTCACGTATCAAGGCGTAATGCATTCCACCAACGCCACTGTAAAATTCGACAACACGAAGTTGCTCAACAGGGGCTGCCATTTTGTTAAAGTAAACGTTGACTGAATTTCAGAGCCTTATCACAGTATTTGGTTTATGAAACATTTGTACGGCGGTGTATATCGTCCATTGTATTGCACTTTATCTACAGCTGGACGACATCGTTCCGTTGACTTACGAACTAAAATCGTCACTTTCCAAGCCCCTCAAGAACCGATAGAAGCT
Source organism: Apostichopus japonicus (assembly GCF_037975245.1). Classification (NCBI taxonomy): domain Eukaryota; kingdom Metazoa; phylum Echinodermata; class Holothuroidea; order Aspidochirotida; family Stichopodidae; genus Apostichopus; species Apostichopus japonicus. Next base: position 44,861,791 of record NC_092576.1, read on the forward strand.
TTTAATCGGATTTATCATACGCAAGTGACGTAGTCAGATGGATAGAGAGGGAAGAAAAGCACCCAGCAGAAATTCTTACGATCGCAAGCAAGTATACACAAATCAGTGTTGGAAATGAATAATAGTACCGTTTTGCATAATTCTTAGCTCTCTAACCGAAACAACATTTTCTCAAAGGGAGGGGGTACCTCTCCCATAAGAACTCTTCCCCGAAAAGACGATTAACAAAATGTTGTGGCCCCACCTCATCATAGGCGTCACTAGCAATTCTTTGGAGAAAGAGGGAGGGGCTAAATATAACCATTAGGGATCGTATATTCAAGAGGAATGTTGATCAATTCCGAAACCGACTTGCAGTGACTAGCTGAGCAACGTGGTCCAAAAATAACAACAGCGGCAATTAACTTGTTCTCTCTATATCACTTTATACACTATTTTCGGCCAGGAATGCTATAGTCCTGGAAACTGCGTCAACTTTAGATAGTTCTAGTTCGCCTTTTGGAGCGATTTTGACGAAGCGCATAAAGAGGAATGACACTGATATTTTTTTGGAATGTATCTCACGCCCCTGTCTGGGGTCACATTTCACTGGAATGTATCTCAGGCCCTTAGCTGGGGTAACATATCACTGAAATGTATCTCACGCCCCTAGCTGGGGTCACATTCCATTGGAATGTGTCTCAGTCCCTTATATCTGGGGTCACAGTTTACTGTTACGTATCTCAGGCTCCTAGCTGGGGTCACATTTCACTGGATTTTATCTCAGGCCCCTAGCTGAGGTCACGTTTCATGGAACTTGATATGTATCTCAGGCCCTAAGCTGCGGTCACATTTCACTGGATTTTATATCAAGCCCCTAGCTGGGGTCACATTTCACTGGAATGTATCTCACGCCCCTAGCTGGGGTAACATTTCACTGTAATGTTTCTCAGGCCCCTAGCTGAGGTCACGTTTCCTGGAACTTGATATGTATCTCAGGCCCTAAGCTGGGGTCACTTTTAACTTGAATGTATATCAGGCCCCTAGCTGGGGTCACATTTCACTGGAATGTATCTCAGGCCCTAGTTGGGTCCCGGAGTCGATTCTTCCGGAATGTATATCAGGCCCAGGCTGGGGTCACATTTCACTGGAATGTGTCTCAGGCCCCTAGCTGAGGTCACGTTACCTGGAACTTGATATGTATCTCAGCTGGGGTCACTTTTAACTTGAATGTATCTCAGGCCCCTAGCTGGGGTCACATTTCACTGGAATGTAGCTCAGCCCCTAACTGGGGTCACATTTCACTGGAATGTATCTAAGACCCATAGCTGGGGTAATATTTAACTGTAATGTATCTCAGGCCCTAGTTGGGTGCCGGAGTGGATCCTTCCGGAAGATAAACGTTTTCAGATGTCAGCCTTTTTTCTCTCGTATATCGAAAGATTTAAGCACAAAATGCACGTGTTAGGGAGAAATACAATTTCTTAGGATTTTTTTTTAATATCCTGGCCGGAGCATCCCGGGGTGAACCATCAGAAGTTGTTGGATTTTGAGATATTTGTTTTGCTCTCTCCATGGTAACGAATTTAAAGCAATAAAAGGACATGTCAGAAGGAGGAATATAAGTTCTGTAGAAGGTATTCCAAACCTGGAAGCTGCAGTGCTTTCAGATCTGTTGTAGCTATTTTAAATTGAGCACAGATAAACATTCAAATCAATGGAATGTATTTCAAAGCCTCTTGGGAGGGGGGGGGGGGCGTAGTCCAGGGGAAATCCCTCGGATTGTGATGCATTTTGTTAGCCTTATAGAATTCATATAAAAGAAAATTTGACGTAATGGATAATCAAGTTTGCTATACCTTCAAGTTCTCTGGGAGGAGGCAGGAGGGTAAGCAATATGTTTGAAGGAATGCCCCCCTGGTCCCCACCCCTATAATTTATCACAGTGGGTAGAGCTTATCTTGTATCATGAAAAGTATATAGTACCAATGTATTTTTTAATTCAATGTAAATTCCCTGACACAACTGGCTTGAACCCATCACATAACGACTGCTGGCTTAATTCTCGCCTGTCCTACCTACCACATGCATGTTAGCTGATGGCTGGACGCAAATACATTGACATTTGTGTATAGACTTTACAATTCGACAGCAGAAACATAACTCCAAGTTTGGGAAATAAATGTTATTAGAAATTAAAAATAGTTAGACTATATCTTCAAGTTAGTACCTGTGCTAACACTAACACTGAATTAGAATATAGTAAGTAGATGAAGAAAGGAAACGTATCACAGAATCTTTTGATTTGATTTTTCTAATTTTACAACTCATCATCACGATTACATGGCGGTTCTGACGGGACAAACAAGTTTTAGATTTATTGCTTTAATATATAACACGCATTCAGACAATTCGACAGTGGCGGAGCAAGGGGTGTGGGTCAGAGGGGCGAGATTGGTCTGTAGGAGCGCTTTCGACACTATCTAAGCGGAGCGCCATCACAGGTTGGCGCGGATCGTACAACAAATTTTTGAGAAAAGATACTCCCTAGATCGCCGGAAATGACCCTTTCCAACACACTGATCACTGAGCGGCGTATAACGTACACTGCATGCCGACTTAAAGTGTATTACTTTTTCAGCCACTGCGAGTGGCGTATCGTCTAAAAATAGATCGAAAACCCCATACAGTTCTTGGAAATAGTTTCGTACAACAGAAGTGTCGATAATTAAAGATCGCCGTTAGATCATTTGTCAGAAAATTACACCAACAAAATTGTGACAAATGTCAATAGGTAGATCATAGATGGAAACGCAATAAAAAAGTCAATAATCGCGAATAAGTAAAAAGTGTTAAAAAGCTGAAAAGGGCGCCATCAGTCAATTTGAGTCCGTGTCAAGAGGGCATCCGCCCCTGACTGTATGGAAGTTCCGCCACTGCAATTCGATACCTGTTAAAATTAGTTTAAGTCATTAAATATCGTGTTTTTAAAGAGTTGTAAAGTTTAGGATATAACCCGGCATATTTATCATTTGATAATATTGTTCTATATCGGGTAATATATGAAGAAAAGAACATATTCATGAAAGGCGGGTTTTGGGTTAATTTTATTAACTGTACGATTGGTTACAATGTTATGTGTATAATGTTAGAATATATCATGAATGGACATGTGTATTTGGTTTCAAAACCAGGAATTACAAAGCGTTTATTAAAGCCAACATGAAAGAAATATGAAATAACTTCAAACCGGTAACAAAATAATGATATTCATCGGTAGAATTTTGACAATGTATAAAATATTCTGTAAAATTACTAAAACTTTAATCAGCTGTTTCTAATGAAGTTTTGAACTATTATTGGTTTCAGCCCTGAACGGTAGGTGTCAGAGCGGGAGGGGACAAGCCTGATCGGTTCGTGCAGGTTAGCAAAACATTTTTTTTTAAAGCTACGTGGGAAACTTAATTACTTAAATACTGGGAGGCTGCTCCAGATTAGGCAACCCGGGAAGAGACTGTATAAGCTAAGAAAACAAAAAACCACTAAATAACCACAAGACCTGCCATATATAAGGATACGATCATTAATTTGAAGCTTCAGTACACAAAATGTTCCGATTGTCATGATCTTGTTCCTTTCATTATTTGAATGTCATAACAGTCACGCCATCCTATTATCCTATTACACTATTATCTATACCTGTGTTACAAATTGTGATAATTTCAGCTATCGATATATCGAAAATACAAGGTAGGAATTGTATGAAAATTTCACCAGGATGCTTAGTATATAATCTTATTTAATTAGTCAAGATATATTATCCTCTGAGTTATCCTTTTTAAGATTAGCAACTTTGCAGTCTATTTTGAGTCTAGACGTAACTTATCAAAATCGTCTATAGAACAGAGTCATCAAAATGTAGTAAACATTAAATGAAAACAAATGAAAATTAAAAATATGATTTCTATGGAAGAACTTAAAGTAATTAGAACCATTCTGGTTCAATTCCTGTTGCAATGCTATCTATCATTATACCGACATTATGATGTCATACCAGCATTTAAGGAGAGATTGCATGTTAAGCGCATGATCAAAGTATTTTGACTGTTATACTGATAAAACGTTAGTCTTAAACGTTTATATCTTTGTCTGTAGGTGAATTATTGTAAGCGTTCATGTTATATTATTCGTGCGCTGATGGAGATCAGTCAATACAACAAATAGAATATGCCTTAAAATTCATCATAATAAACTAAAAGTATTTCAAATCATGATTTGAAATGGATAGAACATACATCTGTAAAAACAATAACAAAGCGAAGTTTAAAAGGATAATAAAATAATAAAAACAAAAGTATTGAAACAATCGAAAAAGTTATTTAAGTATCAGTTACTTAATATACATTTGTCATTTGAAATCAATTGATATGACGTAACATTCATGTCACCCTATTGTCTTCATGTTATGAATGAAACTACACTGGAACATAAAGAAATGAAGAAATGCTGACTTAGAACAAACATATCCCAGATATTAATTAATATCGCATGTAAGTCCTTGTAGTTCGATTTTAATAACGCAATGACATTGTAGATATACAATGAATGTCATTGAGTCTTACCATTGACATAATTACGGTGGCTCTAATCTTGTTAGATTCAAGACATTACGTAATTCAGTGTTAACCAAAGTTTTAATCAACATAAAGTAAAAGAAGGAACTAAGAAACCACAGAAAGTTGAACCATGCACTCCTTGTAACCGAGTGTATGTGGATACAGTATGTACAGATTTAAACCAAAGCATTCCAAACATGTCTGGTTAAAAGTAGTTTAGAAGTATTTACAAAATTAGGCGTTTAATTAATGTTCTGAGTAATAGAATGTTTGTCGGGGGGGGGGGGCGTTCTGGGAGGCGATGGTATTGATCTATAATTCTGGGATGAATCATCACAATTGGAGCAATGAAGGATTTGATACCCTGCACACGAGGACTGCTTGGATGCCGGAGAGCAGGTCACCAACAATACTTGACCAACAGACAAACCATTACGCAATTAACAAATATTTTGTTACATATTCTTGAAAAATTAATTCCTAAAAATACTGAACATTACCGTTTAATTCCCATTCTACAAAGTAGCGTTCAGATGGTGGTGCAAATGACTACTACTAGGTCACCAATGTGGTGGTTACGTCATCTAGCGCCTCCATTGCCTCCCACCCTTCCCCGCCACTCCACATACACAAAAAGAGTAAGAATGGAGTGTACTCTCTCTCTTATCTCTCTGAATAGTTGACATCCAAGAGAAAAATAGGCTCCTATAGTGGTGACGTAATGTTTGATGGATGACGTCAGCAGAAGCTTGATTGGCTCTTTGCAATTTGAATTTGTCTAAAAGAGCAGACGAATTTAAAGTAAGAAAAGGAAGTATACGTAGACAGTAATGTTACTAATCAAACGAAAGGAATTACTTGTTGTACACTTTACAATACTAATTAGCCTATACGAACATGTAAGATATCAAATCTTGGTTTGGAGTTTTTTGTAGTATTTGGAGTTATTAACAGTTTACAAACCTAAGCCCTTAACAAGATAGAGAAGGGGTCCAATATACACCCCATTCCCTTCTCCGAAAAGTAAAGAAAACGCTAGCAATACATTTAAATTATGTATGCTACCTGTTGTTGAACCAACCTAACAGTTGGGTACCAAATCTTAATTAGTAGTGGACGAGTTTCTCATAATTACTCATTGTTTTAAACCTGTGCTTCTCTGTTTTGGTTTGAATTACATCTCATCGAGCTAAATTCAAGCGATACAAGAAGTAAATTTGTTAGATGTTTCTTCAACTTGGTAATCAATGACGTCACCATACTATTTCAGTAGTTATGCGAAGTTGATATCTCTGTCTCTGAATAGAAGATAGATATATATTGGGCATTGAACTCATAATTACACACATTAGCAGCATATACATCAGATTCAGAAATGTTCATCAAGTCACCATGCCATTGTCTTGAGAATATAGACATTTGATGACGTCACAATCATACTAGACTAGTTGCATGTGTATTATACTGGAGCTCTATCTGGCGATGTTTGTAGTATTTGGGAGATATTAACAGTTTAAAACATTAACTCTTTATTAGATCCTTTCGCAATGAAATTTCTGCCATCGTTTTGAGATGACAGTGAATGCCGTCACAGTCCCGCTAATGATTGGCGACGCCAGATGAACAGGCATCTTGCATTTAGCTGTAATATAAAAGTAAAATGATATATATTAGGTATACTTTTGTTATTATAATACATGGATTAAGCAACTACATGGTAGTAGAACAATGCGTAAGAAATACCTACACTACCCCCCTCCCAACCCCCCGCAAAAATGTGCCATAATTGCACATTAACATTCTTCTAAACTTCAACGAAGGAATTAATTTTTCTCTGTAACTATTCTTTACACTCTTAATATTGGTTTTATGCAAAGGAAATAATTTGTTACAAAAGACGAATTTGTAGGAAACAGAAATGGAACAAGATAATGCTCTTTAACATGTTTGTGTTTTAGAAAACAGTATCGTGACCCTCTGACCTTAACATCCCTTCTGTCTCTTAATTCATGAATCTGTATTTCATTTCTCACTTTTTCCGATCTCATCTCACTTTATTTAAAAATTCCATTTTTACGTCCCTAATTAGGTCAGAGATGCCAAAGAGCTGACGAGCCATGAAACTGCTCAGATTTAACTCTCTTCTTTCCACTGATTCTATTATTTTCTGTGTGTCATCCAATATAGTGACGTCACCATATCGATAATAGTCGTTTCCTAATAAACTTTCAAATGTTTACCGACAGTTTTGTCACGGTAAGTATTAACGGAGGACTCACGATAATTTATATTTTCCCTTCAAATTAATGAGGAATGGTGGAACTATACTAACCATTATAATAACCGTTTTAGTGATAAGACACATGTTAGCAGATGAAAAAATATATCGCTTTCAAGCTATGACCTTCTTACGCCTCATCAGCGGAAAGGAAGGTTGTGTATCCGACATTATTGCGATACGGAACAGATACTTTTGCTTCTTTCTATTGGAAGGAACTTTTCACTCATTTTCATACATTTAATCAGGGATCAGCCTGGTAAACACAAACTATATTAAAACCAATTACAGTTGAAGCAGATGAAATTAGTGACAATATCAAATTAGAAAATCACAGATATAGGGATACAAAATGTGTCTAATGATGGGTAATTTGTTTAATATATTAAGATTTTACAATCAAAAGTAGCAAACACAATCCACTCTCAACAAATACAATTTTAAATACTAAGGTAAAAAGTATTCAATTGTATTGACCATACACTTACTTGAACTCTGCCAGGCTTATCTGGTAACTCTCTTCATCGAATCCCTAAACGAGAGGGAAAGTATTAGTAATGAATATGTATAAGATAACACAGAAACAAAGACAATGCAGTATATTTAAATGTTGTAAATATTCATCATATGCAGCCATATAAGTAGTGTTTTCTCAGAGGTTATCGAGTTAGGTTAAACCAAACTTAATTTCACTTCATTTTGTTTGGTTGAAATTCCATTTGCATGTTTTCAAAATGTCTTGACAGATTTTGTCCTAATTATTATTATTTCAGTTATCATTTTAGGGTTTTCTAACAAGTATATTCTGCGAATATTTTAGTACTGAACACGTAATACACATGACGGATAAATCCATGAAACCATGGTCACAAATGCTGTGGTCGCTTTGATTCCGTGCTTAAAAAGGACTACAGAGGTTATCGAGTTAGGTTAAACCAAACTTAATTTCACTTCATTTTGTTTGGTTGAAATTCCATTTGCATGTTTTCAAAATGTCTTGACAGATTTTGTCCTAATTATTATTATTTCAGTTATCATTTTAGGGTTTTCTAACAAGTATATTCTGCGAATATTTTAGTACTGAACACGTAATACACATGACGGATAAATCCATGAAACCATGGTCACAAATGCTGTGGTCGCTTTGATTCCGTGCTTAAAAAGGACTAATTTGCGAATGTTGGATTCGAAAAAAAAAGTTCTACCGTTTGCTTGAAACATTGAAAATAAGTATATAAATAACAATAATGGGTCGTATATGTCAACTTTTATTAACTCATAGCACAAAGATATTATCCTCTCCCAATCTATAAAAGTGATTTCTGTGTAAAATAGGATTACTGTTCAAGATTCAGTTCACACCCATCCTCTTCCTGCAGCTAACAATCAATGATCCTATCCAGGAGATTCCCCTTGATATCACGATGACTCAATCAATGCAACCCAATGTACTACCACATTGGTGCGATGCAGGGAAATGTTCCGTCCTTTTATAACATGATTCCGTCAATCTGAGTAGCCAGGGGTTTATTCTATATTCTGGTCACTCGTCTCTCATTATGTGCTTTTCTTAAGAAATAACGGGTGGTGGAAGTGGGGAGGGTGGGGCGGACTAAGACCAGTGTTTCGTGGTGCTTAAAGAGCGCTGCCCTGTGAATCCCCCACCCCCCACGGTCAATAGCCTGCTTAATACGGATGGTCAGTGGTCTGGTTGGATCCGTAGACATATTGCTTAATTCCTTAAAACTCCTAAAATTGAATTTTAAAAGTATTCTTATGGCGTCCCCGGGGCCCCAATGCGAAAATAAGTACATAACTATACTGATTTAACAACGATGTTCCGAAAAATTATTCGCGATCATAATACACTCCCGTCTCCTTTCCGCGGCATCCGGTTTGCAAGTGTGCGTAAAGAGTCGTTCATGATTGGTGGGAAAAGTTACGTCATCACAATAGAAACCTTCACTTCGAGGTTATACGTCCATTTGTTGCAACGAAGATATACCCGTTGCTTTTCGTACATATATTTATATATGTTTGGAATTGGTTTAGACATATTTAGCACACTAGTATTGTATGATCTACTTTGATCGAAGTTGTATGTGAAGGCATTAATCGATAACATCGCACATTGAGAGTTTCGTACAGGGTACATCACACATGCGCTGTGGGCCTATATGTATTATAACTCAAGACTCGCGTCGTGAAGTTGCTTTTAGTGTAGGCCTACCCATTCTACGAAACGAATTCTGATTTCAATAGAACGGCTCACGAATCGTGGATAACGTAAACACGAACCAAATAGAATGTAGCGTATGTATCATAAGTGAGGTCAACATGTAATCCAAGCATTAAAAGTAAAGTTAGGGCGTTAAGGGAAACCCCTTAACTAGAATCAATCAAGTGTCAGTGTGTAACTCAGTATGTCTTCGAACTTCCAAGCGATGGTTTTTATTTATGCTGACGTCACGAGCAATCTGATTGGCTGAAAACTCCGTAATTGCAAACCTGTTTGAAAAAAAATCGCATCCGGGCTTCTGTGGTCACCATAGTAATAACGCCTGGGGAAACTGTCAGTATGTAGGTACTAGGCTAAGGTGACCATATTTACCTGACTGGAATCGGGGACATTTATTGCGTGACTGATATGGGGGAGGGGTCTAAGGGGAGTGGGTGTCCCCCTCCCCTTTGAAAATTTTTCAAGTGCCTAAGGTGCTTAGATGTAAAATGGTTATACTTAGTAGCACTATTTAAATCAATTTTATTTTCAGAAATGTAGCTTTTTTTAGATGAAATTCACTAACTTTACGTGGTTCTTTAAGAGCTTGTGAGTTGCTCATGCTCACACTATAAGTGTCGTGTCGCCGTAATTGCCAATTATACGGTCGAAAGAGTGCTAGGCTAGATCGATCTAGCATATTTTTTTAACAGTGTTTCCACTTTACACTGGCCCACCTGTTCCGTTCTGCGACTGCTCACTTGACTAAATTTGTTTTTACAATTATTTTACTAATAATGTGGGATATTTTCGAAATTCCTGAACATTTTGACGAATCGGGGACATTTTCGGGGACACTTGTTCATCGGGGACAGCACACTGTAATCGGGGACTGTCCCCGAAAATCGGGGACGTCTGGTCACCTTATACTAGGCCCATAGTAACATTAAGTATTGACCTCGTTTTGATTTTTGAAATAGATGGGAGAGATTGGAGAGGTATTGAGTAATTAAGAGACATATTTATTTCATTTTTCGGGCATTTTGTTAAACCAGGATTTTTTTGGACAGAGAGGACCCTCAAAACCCTCTCAAACAAGAAATTCAGATTACATTCTTAGAAGTTTCTTACTATATTGTTAGTTTCTCTGTATGGTAAAGCGATTCTTCATTCAAACGTGTTTGACCGTTTGATGTTCAACATCCAAGGGCAATTTGCTTCATTTATCCATTAACATAAATATAGCTATAGATTTATGTAATTAATATTGTTCCTGCATCTCCATGGTTACACATTACAGTGATGTCCGAGATGTCTAAAGACATAACATATCAAGATGTATTACAACTATTAAACTATGAGTGACTTCTTAAACTACGGCAAAGAAAGTTAGTGGAGAGGGATGGAGTTAATTTACATCTTCATCCAAATTGGATAACATATTCTAGTTTGAACCAATTTAGTCTGACGAGTCCTTCCTCTCTCCATTTTAACACAATGAACTCAAAGCCACAAGTTTTCTGCCTGTAAGGAGAAATACTTCATCACATCGACTTATCCGACACCTGCATGGTGAGTACACACCCAACTTCCATTAGTACAATTTCGTATATACAATGATGTATGTAGCATTAATACGCCCTAGCTGCAAGTGTAAGCTACAATGGTATATTAAAACGGGCCTTATAGGAAGAAAGATAAAATGTGCTTTGAAATCAGATCTTATGTTAATTCTGAACAAACTTAACATTATTAAATAATAAACGCCCGTAAGAACATGATTTGTTAGCTGGATTAATCAGGTTTTCAATACATATAATGTAAACAAAAGAAGGAACGACATGTTAAAGATTAATGTTTTCATGGAAAATTCCAAAATAAGAATTAATGTAGACGGGAAAACAATGATGTTTTATTGTAATTCCTTACTACGTCATTTTGACTAACATTAGAAAGAGTTGGTATACTATTCAGAAATCGGCTTTCATATTGAAGGAAACAGACTAAAAACCATCGTAAAAAACTGTAACTGTATCAGGTTGTGATAAAAAAAAAAATCAATTAATTGAGATAGGAACCAACGTATACCTTCTTGAAATCTTACTTGAGGCTTTGAACTGACACAAATTTGAAACTATATCGCTCAATTTGAATTTGTATTTTTTTGTTTAAACTTTCATGTTGGCAGAGAGCCAACTCTCATGGACGCACGCCGGTTCATCTCAAATCACATTAGTTCGTCAGCTATCTACGTCGCTGCTATCATGTCATATTGTCATATATATAAAGGGACCCGAATTGGAACTTGGAATTGCACCCCTTCTCCATTAAGTCCACTCTGTAAGGGATCACTGTATGACGTCATCAATCAGACACTAAAAACATCAAGGGTTAATTTTTTTTTATAGTTTCCTTATATCTCATATAACAACAGTTTGCTCCGAGTTATTAATTTATTCCGCAGTGGACACTCTCGTATACTAATGATGCTATAACCCAACGCATATACCTTCACAATCCGGTAAATCATCTTGCTCCTAGACTCACTCACATTTACCAACATAGATGACCAGTTTATCTCGTCAATTTCAATAGTTAATATGTTCCTGTTTGACGGGTATGTGATGATGCTTACATGCAAACTGTATTCAGGGGCGGATCCAGGATTTTGAGAAAGGGGGGGGGGGGGGCCGACATCCCGATGGTAGCACTTTAGTGATCTGCGTCCTGGGGGAGGGGTCTAGGGGGAGGGGTTGTCCCCTCCCCCTTGCAGACACGCTTTTTTGTGCACATATTTTTTCTCGATAGACACATATTTAACAACGCTCAACAGTGCATGTACAATGGATACACTATTATTGCGTCGATTCGTTTTTTCTTTTGCGCGAAAATGATGACACCAGATTCACCCCAAGAAAAAACATAAAACAAGATATATTCAATGAGATAATTATGATATACTTATTAATGAAAGGGGGGTGTAGGCGGTTTTACACTATCTAACGCAACGTAGTCGCCAAGAACCTGAAGTACTTTTAAGGGAGGGCCCGATAATAAGCGGAAACGGATCACCGACCGAAAAAATATCGGAATTTGTGGACTATTTCTTGCTTCCTATTGTATTAAAACAAAGCACCTATGTGAAAGACACAAATCACATTCTGAAAATTGTGGAAGCCACCCCGTTACCAAAAGCAGTAGTACTTGCTACACTCGATGTCGTCGCCATGTATACCAATACTCCCCAAGAGGAGGCATTAGATATATGTCAAGAAGTCTATGAAAAGGCGGAAAAAAGCGAATATGGAATAAATAAAATATCTTCCATATCCATGCGCAAACTAATTGAACTTATTTTTAACAAGAAACTGTTTCGAGTTCAATAACCAATTCTATCTACAAAAGATCTGTTGCGCCATGGGTAGCTAAGCCTCTCCGGAAATCTGTGATATCGTCATGCATAGACTGGAAAACCAGATTTTACCGACAGATAATAACATCTTAAAATGGCTCCGCTATAGAGATGAAATTCTATTGCTTTACGACGGTTCACCTCAGGAACTTGAACAACTAGTAAACAGGTTGAATGAAATTCACCGCTTCTTAAAGTTTACGGTAGAAATATTACACACCGAGGTAACATACCTAGATTTGAAAATCTTCAAAGGTCCAAGGTTTGAAACCAATGGGTTATTAGACACCAAAGTCTACACCAAACCTACGGAAACCTTCCAATACCTCGACAGAAACTCTGCACACCCACTTGCCACTTTTAAAGGCTTCATTAAAGGGGAAGTCTTACGATACGCACGTCTCTGTAACAATGAGACTGATTTCTTACAGAAAAAGAATACGTTCACAGAGAAACTGTTACTCCGTAACTATAAGAAAGAGGAAATTGCCTCAGCCACGAAAGGCATAAAATTTGAAAACCGTGGGCAATACCTCACTACCAGACCTAAACAAAAGGAACCACCAATGGTGTTCAAGCTTACCTATACACCCCATATCAAAACCCACATCATTGAAAAATGTACTTCTGAAACATTGGCACTTAATCTCGCAACAGGCGGACAGGGGCGTAGAGAAGTGTTTTTGTTGGGGGGGGGGGGTGTGGAGGATTTGATTTGACGACGGATCTGGAAGTGGTGACTGTAATGGGGGAGGGGTCTAAGGGGAGGGGTGTCCCCCTCCCCTTTGGAAAATTTTTAGTTTTGAAACGTCCTTAGATGCAATCTGGTGCATATTTTAAGTCAAATTTGGCACCGTAGAATTTCCATTTCGATATTATTTTTATGGCAGTCGGCAGAAGAAGAATTAATTGGGACCAATTATCGAACTGTGTTTTCTCTTTCACCGATTGTTGAAATAGTGAAACTTCGTGATGAAAATGTTCAGAAAACTTTCCGGTAATGAGAAATAACAACATTCATTGATATACAAGCGAGAAACGTTCAAAAATTGTGTACAATTCGTGAGCCGTGTCCTTAAGTTTTCCACGGAGAACGAATGACATCTGCGATGACGTCATTCTGAACAGAGGATAATAACAACACGTTGTCACACGATAGCACGATTCATGGGCTGCGGCCTATACGGAAGCCTTTAATTCCATTTCTTTCACTGAGTTGCCGGCGATTCTGGCACTCGTCTAGCTGAGCCTGGCTACAGTAGCTATACTGACGGCCGTGACATTATCAGTATTTGCCGAGAGGTTTTTAACTTGCAGGCGTCGGGTGATGGGATTGGTGAATGAGTTTATCAGATGAAGAACTGGAAAATCGAAATAACCGATAAAGAAGCTCCCGTTCTCCTTTTCTCTATTCAGCTTTCCTTCTTTCTTCCCCTTCCGCTCTCTTCACCTTTTCTCCTTTTGCCGACAGACCCAAAATTTGCCGACAGCGACCAAATTATTGGGGGGTGTGACACCCCCCACACCCCCCCGCTCGCTACGCCCCTGCACGCGGAATTATCCAAACTGTTTCCAAAAGAACCGATTCTAGCCTACAAAAGGGCCCAAAATCTCAAAGATTTACTTGTTAACTCAAGGTTTCATACTAACGAAGAATCAGCTGACTCTCAAGGTTCACACGAAGCTCTTTTAGCTGCTCTTATAGCTGCACTATGAGTCCATAAAAACTCGTGCACAGAAAATAGATGCATTTTGAGAACGAGAAGCCCAGGCCGAATATAAAATATTCAAAGGCTACTACTGATGAAGCTCCTCCTATAAAGTTTGAGAGCAGAAACCGGTCTAGTTGGTCATAAGAACCTACACTAGTCTCTCCTACTATTAACAGTACACTCAATTCACCTAATAGGTGCAATTATGTTTCACCACGAGGAGCATGCTATAAGTTCATGTTCCTCGGGCCCTCCCTTAAAAATACTTCAGGTTCTTGGCGACTACGTTGCGTTAGAGAGTGTAAAACCGCCTACACCCCCTTTCATTCAGATAATTATGATATACTTGCTAACTGTGCATTGATTTTCCCTGACAGTAATAGTCAGCACTATAGTACTGAGCCGTACCTAATTAATACGTGATGTCGCGTAGGCCTGATAATTGCCTTAGTTTCAAATTTGGAATAAAAACGATCGCGTTTCAGAGAAGAGCAGCTGGATATATATTAGGCTTTTCTTTCACCAAGTTATGCCTATTAGGAATTTGAAGTACTCCCACATAAAAAAACGCAACTGATTTCCAAAAAGAGGGGGGGGGGCCGGAGCCGGGTCTGCCCCCCCTGGATCCGCCCCTGGTATTGCATCGTTTACCAAATTTCTGCGAGAAGCTTATCTCCTCTTTAACCATCCCCAACCCCTCTCCGACCACAGAAAATGATTATAATGATTTTATATTTTCAAAGAATACCGGATTAGGTATTTATGAGCAGGTTAAGTACACTGAAAACTTAAATTGGTTCACCGACTAACATAACGTTAGTCCATCTGGTGCCTCTCCAGACTAACATAGCCTTAGTCAGTTGCTATACCGACTAATTTATTCCTTAGTCAGTTGGATTTCTTAGTCGGTCATCTTAGTCCGTCAGCTTAGTCGATCAACAATTTCTTAGTCGATAAATGTATATTAGTCAGTTACATTAGTTCGTGACATTAGTCGGTCTTTACCGACTAATTTATATGGGCCACCGACTAGTTTATAGCAGGTTTTACATTAGTCAGGATGGTGCCTCTCCCGACTAACCTTTCTTAGTCTGTATCGACTGACTAGTTGCACTGACTAGAATCACTGAAAGAATTAAACCCGACTAGTTTCACTGACTAGCATCACTGAAAGAAAAGAGAGCAGAAGAAACACAAATAATGTGTACGTTGGCAGTATTTATTTCTGATAAAACTTCTGATGTCTACAAAGGCTGACTTTCGACAGATAGAGAAGAAATCACTGTAAACAAAAATCTGAAAATATGATTTTATTCCAACAAAGTTAAGACAAGTTAATGGATCAAACATGAATCGCAAAAGTATAGCACTGCACAATAATGCAAAGTTGAATCTTGGGCAAGGGTTCCTCATGACTTTCGTTTTAAAGTGGTACCCCAAATCGACACCAGTTAAGTCTTCACGAACGAAGAGTGTTTCTCTTAACTACAAATGACCTCCCACTTGTCTTCAGGAAGCCAAAATCTGCGCCATTATTGACCTGTGAACAGAAAATATGATATACGTGTAAGCACAGATACAGATATAGCACATGATAACTCACATTATCATAAACATACATTTACATTAAAATTTTATAACATATTGGGAGGTATACATTTAAATCTACAGTAGGTCCCTCAAATTATAAGCCAGGAATAGCAGCTTTACCAAATAATTATAAGCTTTGCACAGCATAACACCAAGTTATTTTTCAAAGCTTAATAATTATGTTAATCATGTTAACAATGATCCTAATAGAGCCCAGAGGGTTTGGTTAGCTGGGAAGGTAACCAATTGCCTTGTACATCACAATGTTCACAGTGCATTCCTGTATATGAAACCAGACGACTGGCAAACCGACTGTGGTGGGTGTGGCTGGGAGAGCAATTTTAAAGTCACCTGATAGCTAACCTAGATCAGTTTTCATGGTAACACATCAAAGTAAGTACAATGTGTCAGGTATGGCCCCAAGAGCAACAAATGGCCATTGCCAGTAATTATAGGTGGTGGGGTACCCCTGCCAGTGATCTACAATTGACCCCTCAAGGCTGACCTAGGTCAGCTCATGAGGTAACCACTTGAAACCTACTGGAAAATGTTGGTTAGGACTTCAGATACAACTGATGGGCATTGCCAGTACTTTTTATTGGTGGGGTACCCCTGCCAGTAGACCCCCAATATGCCCATCCCCAATTGACCTATAGATGAGCTCATGATGTAACCAGTTGAAAACTACTGGAAAATGGTATCACTTCATATGTAAGGGATGGGCATTTCCAGTAATTTATATTGGGGGGTGGGGTGGGGTGTACCCCTGCCAGTAGACCCCCAAAATGCCCATTCCCTCATTAACCTAGGTCAGCTCATGAGATAACCAGTTGAAAAATTACTGGAAAATGATAGGTATCACTTCATATGTAAGGGATGGGCATTTCCAGTCATTTACATTGGTGGGGTAACCCTGCCAGTAGACCCCCAAAATGCCCATCCCCCATTGACCTAGATTAGCTCATGAGGTAACCAGTTGAAAACTACTGTAAAATGATTGGCAGGACTCTATATGTAAGGGATGGGCATTTCCAGTAATTTATATTAGTGGGGTACCCCTGCCAGTAGACCCCCGAAATGCCCCCCCCCCCCTCATTGATCTAGGTCAGCTCATGATTTAACCAGTTGAAAACTACTGGAAAATGATTGACAGGATTCTATATGTAAGGGATGGGCGGACTCTGGCAGTGGTGGCCCACCAATATAAAATACTGGAAATGCCCATCCTTACATATGAAGTGATACCTATCATTTTCCTGTAGGTTTCAACTGGTCAAATCATGAGCTCACCTAGGTCAATGAGGGGATGGGCATATTGGGGGTCTACTGGCAGGGGTACCCCACCAATAAAAAGTACTGGCAATGCCCATCCCTTGTATCTGAAGTCCTAACCAACATTTTCCAGTAGGTTTCAAGTGGTTACCTCATGAGCTGACCTAGGTCAGCCGTGAGGGGTCAATTGTTGATCACTGGCAGGGGTACCCCACCACCAATAATTACTGGCGATGGCCATTTGTTGCTCTTGGGGCCATACCTGACACATTGTTCTTACTTTGACGTGGTTACCATGAAAGCTGATCTAGGTTAGCTATTAGGTGACTTTAAAATTGCTCTCCCAGCCACATCCACCACAGTCGGTTTGCCAGTCGTCAGGTTTCATATACAGGAATGCATTGTGAACATTGTGATGTACCAGGTAATTGGTTACCTTCCCAGCTAACCAAACCCTCTGGACTCCCGCTCTACAGATCAGTGAAAATTTGACCAAACTTATGAAGCTTGCACGTAAATGATATACTAGACTGTTTTTTTTTTTAAACAGGTTATGAAAAGTATCTTTAATATCATTAAACAGTTGGGTACAATAGTTAAACTCACTCTTCCATCTTTTTTTCTCTATGGTACTTGTTCCTTTGCTTTTTGGACTCTTGGATAAACTCTTTTGTTCTGCGAAGGGTACCAATATATCATCTTAAAACATGTCTTTAAGCCATATATAACACAGTTCTCCTCTTCTGTTGTTGCTTCCACACTGGTGTCGTACATCACAGGAAACCTCACCCTTGACTTAGATATTTGGCTTTTCAATTCCTGCTGGAAAAAAGAAACAGCAAAGTATTCATCATTTGCAAAAAAAAAATTAAATAAAGTTGTCACCACAAAGTTATGTGAGATTTGCTTCCACTATAGTCTCAAAAAACAATCCCAAAGTTTGAAGCAGACTGTATAAAGCTGAAAATTTGAACGAGAGTGTCATCACCATTGCAACCAGAATCAAATGCCCAGAATACAGAGATAATAAAACATGGGCTAAATCTTTGTTTGTTTTTATGATCTTTAAAATATAAAATTTTAGACACAGAAATGCACTGAGCCAACTTATTTATAGGCCTAATCGTTTTTAGTTGTTATTTTGCTTGCTCACATAACAAGTCTGTTTAGACCTAGGCTAGAGGAGAATCAGTACTTTGTTACACTAAGTTTGTCTTTCGGTCGTTTTGATTTAGTCTTACTAGTAGTACTAAAGTACATAATGGACCGGCGAAGACTAGAGAATACCCAGAGTTTTAGCAACTGCGTTAAACTGTATCATCTGATCTATTATTTTACGTCAATGAGTTTCATTCAATCTAGGATCAAAAAGAGAAAACTAATTAATCTTAACCTTTAAACTTTGCTACTAAACAGATATGCTTGAATTACAAATAAATGTCAAAAAAACATCATAATCTACCAATCGATGCATATACATATACATAAACAGAATAATTTGAATTCGCGCAAGTGAACCCTGCACTACATTGGACAGAAAAAAAACGTGCAATTAGACCAAACTAAACATACTAAATTTTCCGTTACTTCTACATAAAATATCAATACAAATACAGCAACTTACTCTTTTGGCAGTATACTAAAAGCACATGTTATAATAACTTCAGACTATCAAGCTTTCCTGAGAAAAAACGGTTAATACTTCTTACAGTTAACAAGTCGACCGTGAAGGAATGTCGCAATTGTTTCCTAGTGTGACCGGAAAATAAATACTAAAAAATGATAAATGAAAAGGTTAAATAGAACTGAAGCGTGCATCCTGACTGCTCGCAACATATAATACCGTTGACTAGCCAACATAATTTGTTCAGCCTACTGTGACTGTACGTTTGAAGGTCTAGCCTTGCTTATTCAATACCACAAAGCCTACCCATTTAGATTCACATGGGAAAATTACAGGAAATCTTTACCAAATGAGTGTAGACTTCAAATAAACTATTGAGACTTATAGTTCCAGCATTTGTTTGGGAATAAATTAGAAGATTATGTGCCACTGTTCAATCTAGCCCAATACACACATAACACATTGTTAATTGGTGTTTAGAATGCACACTTTAGTGTTGAGAATGCACTGCAGTACCCAGTAGAAGCCTATAGGCTACTCACTGTCATTGCACTTGTGTATTGCGAAACGCCAGCGTGACAACGGTAGCGTTACACTACAGTACTAGTGCCAGTGGCCTAACAATTTACTTTAATTTTACCTTCAAGTTAAAGGAATAACAGGTGGGCCGATGATGGCAGTTAATACCTCCATTCTTCTAAAGACCTTCTTGGGTGATTTACGGTTGAAAGTTGCTTAGAGTGATCGTATGAAACTATGCCAAGTCCAGCAAGCTGCCGTTGCCTCTCGGTTTCCAAATTGAAGTGAATCGAAGTGGGTTAAAATACATTAGTCCGTCGACACCGACTAAGCTACGATTATGGCGTAAATCGGGTGTCCGTATCGTTCTTAGTCCATGGGTTAAAATACCTTAGTCCGTCGCCACCGACTAAGCTGCGATTATATTTTCCTTAGTCAGTGTAAACTGACTAAGAAGCAGCGATGAAACGAAGATTTTTGCTAGTACGTGTGCATTGACTAACGTTACAGACTAATTTAACGTTAGTCCGTGGCAATATTGACTAGTTTATTTTTTCAGTGTATAGCCTTCTAGAGTTAGCCGTTTATGTGTAGAGACAACTGTTGAATCGCCATCGGACATTTAATGATGTAAATGTAATTATGATTTTCTTATGTGACAATAAAGGTGACTTTTAAATTTGTTTGGTGTCAGTTCCTTTCACACTCAATATTCTGTGGACATTTGTTTGGCAAAGAAATGAATAAACAAAGGATTTACTATAAGAAATTTTAAAAAATAGCTTATTTTTTTGGAACTAGTCAAGAATTATGGTTTTTAATTCAGAGTGAAATAAAATAGTGATTTAGCATATGACGAGGGTGGGGGGGGGGTGGACACCTGAGATATTTAAAAGTTAATATTCTAATATTGTGTGAGGCTACTAACCCATATCATCGAACTTAATCTTGTAGTTTTTAAACGTTAATCTGTTTCTGTGTTTAGCATTTATGTGACTGTGTGTGCGGGAGTAACATACCTATTTAAGCCGCATCGAAAATTGACATTCAGAACAGTGATATCCATCATTACCAGATATAAACTTGTACTTGTAACTGGGGTTTCTATATTCCCTGTGCGATATACGTCAATTATAAATCTTTTCTCTCTGATTAGAAACAAATTATAATACTCTTTATTCTTATTTCTTTTTATACAGTTATTAACACCTCCTTGCCTGTTACTTAATTACCGTTACTAATTAAAAGGAACGTGAATCTCTGTCTCTCTTACCTCTTCTCCTGGTAGCCTACCCAGTAAGTCACAGGCCTGAAAAGAAGAGAAAGGTTATTGTCATGAGATGTTAAAATTGTGTTTCAGGAACATATATAATAATGCGAAGCAAAATATATAAGTGATAGTATGATATACATATTCACAAATATCTCAGTAAACTATTCCTGGTAGGTAAACACACATCTGTATTGAGCACACTAAAGTCAATATAGGAGACAGACTCGTCACTGTAAGATGCACTGACTAAATACCATGAATATAAAATCAGCTTTATAGGGATGACCAAGTAGTCTTATACTCGTCATTAAACACTGAGTGACGTCATCACACACTGAGTGACTTCATTAAACACTGAGTGACATCATAATGATGAACTTCTTACTTAGATGATCAGATGAATACCATGTAAACCAGAGAAGATGACGAGTAGGGAAATGAGGGCAGTATTCAAAGATAGAACTCAGAACATCATGGTTGGATCGATTCAATGTCAAAAAGCAAAATCTTGCTTAGCCTATAAAGCAGCACATTAGTCCCCCCCCCCCCCTCCCCTTTCTCACCGTGGTCTTAGATGGTCTGTTTTTATGGTTGTGTTAGTCTAGTAACGATATCCATGAAAGAGACACAGTGGGAGAATTACATGTAGTATAGTGTAGATCTGTCAACATATGTTAACTTTTCGTAAAAAAGATATACTATAAAAAGAAACTACATAGATTTTCTTCTTTCTAAATTTACCCTGTCTATGTATCTTTAATTGGAAGTTTGTACATTCTCACAAAATCAGTTTTCAATGGTTGACTCCTTTTGTTCAACGTTAGGCAGGGATAATTTAGATCAGGAAGCGATGGTATGTAAATTTAGGAATAATTAGATTGGGTTTTTGTAACCTATACGCCCTGTTTGTCTATTAGACTATAGTATAGGCAGATACCGTGTGAGCTCGATGTTGCTTTGTCTCTATACTGACTGGACTAGGACTTGGTTTGGGTTGCTCATATACTCTATAGTACTCTGTTAATACTCAAGAGTACATCCTCGAACCCAGGGACGTAGCTAAAGCCTGATGATTGGGGAGTGTAGTGGCTGAAATTCCAACTGGATGGGTTTTGGAGCCCGAAAATTCCGAAGTTTTGTACGGTGCATAGAGTATAAGGATCGCGAGATACAATTTCTCAAAGTGGCAAGGAAAACGTGGTAAATATGACTGATTAAAGGTCAACTCTGACCGAAATTTCTAGGTCTTTCACAATCACAAGAATATATGAATAGGCCTAGGTAACTTAGAGTGCGACAGTCGGAAATTCCGACTGTCGCACTCAAATTTTCCAACTATCGTCAGTTTTACCAAGATAGGGGGGGGGGGGTGAGATACCCCACACCCCCCTCTAGCGACGTCCCAAGTGGTCTCGGACTCGTCTCGGAATCAGGAAACATTGGACTCAACTACATCAGAGTGTTTCTTATACTATAACATACAGACATATTGAATGGTTCTGATGGAAAAAGTACTAATAACAATATGAACCACGTGAGGATACAAGGCCCGGATGTTGCATTATATTATCATCACCGCTTGAGGATAATATGAAAATACAATAGTTAATTTGCCGGATAGTATTTTTTTTTTTTTAAATCAACGACATTACACATGAACACCCTACCTCTCCCCTCTCTGGCCCAGGCTCCGTTGTGATCTTGTTTCATACACATAAATAATTATTCAAAAGACGAAAGAAATAATGCAACTATTTTACAACCAATATTAGTTCAGGTTCACCATTGCCTCTCTTCTTGTGTCATAATGTGCTACTTATTTATAGTATTGTATATACAGAGGGTGGTAAGAAAAGGCGTTTCTTGAAAGTTATACAAATATTAAACTTAACCTTTAAGATGACCTTCTACTATTTCTTTAAGTTTCATATATAAGCCTGGTTGGACCAACATATTTATGTCAGTCACGTATATATACACATTAATATAAATAAATAATATAATATAATCAATAGGGATCCCTTATATCCCAAGACAACTCAAACTACTAGAACCGGGTATTGTTTACTAACTGTTGTATTGCTGCGTGCAGTGACGTCAGACGTTAAGATTCTAGAGATGAAATGTATGCATCGATATTTTCACCAATGACACATTTTATTACTGAGACGGTGTAGAAGAGAGAAACTGGAAGCACGATAGATTCGTTTTGTTTGATATGTTTTATCCGTCTGAATATTCTCTATTGTAAACTTGAGAATTTTACTTTGATTCAGAACGCAATTACTTCGATAAGGAGGACACATAGGGGGTTACATGCAGAGAAAGAAGAACAATAATAATTAAGATATAGGACGAATGTTCGGGAGTACGAGCGTGGAAGGAAGACTTCAATTTATTGTTTCATGCAACCTCCTTTTTTACCATACCTCGTCACAAGGGTTTCTAACGTATACGCTGTATTGTACGATATATATATATAGATCCTGGACAAAAACGTCCTCGTAGTTGGACAATTGAACATTTCTTTAAACATGTAAATAAGGTTAATACAGTATGGAGACCTAGCCGCTCTGCTCCCATTAGGATCTCTAAGGATATTTTTTCCATCTTTGATATGTTAATTGAAAGATAACAAATCAAACCAAAGAAATCTATGCTATATATGTGATAATTAGGTCATGCATATTTACTATTGATTGT
This sequence comes from Apostichopus japonicus, assembly GCF_037975245.1. Lineage (NCBI taxonomy): Eukaryota > Metazoa > Echinodermata > Holothuroidea > Aspidochirotida > Stichopodidae > Apostichopus > Apostichopus japonicus. The sequence continues at coordinate 44,884,987 of NC_092576.1, forward strand.
TTTTAATTGGGTTCAAGTTTAATGAATATGAATAATAGCCTAAAGTGCGACGTGTTATTACATGAATGAACACTTCATTAATGTGTACACATCTAACTAAACATTTACGGTTTTATAAGGTTCCGTTTCATGTTAAATGAATAATATAATACAACAAAGAAGATGTCTGCTTTAGGAACACAGAAATATGGTTCAACATCAGATGAAAGGGCGTTGAAAGAGAGAAGGTATATGGACAGTTGATAGTAAAATATGGAAAGTAGTTTTCTACCTAAAAGAAAGTTGAACAAAAAGGAACCCAGAATGATGAAATAATGATGTAAAATTCGTAATATCTTCACAGGGGTTCCTAACGTTTAATATTAGCCTGACAGGAAGTAGACACTTGACAATATGTAACATTGCGCCCATTTCAAGAGTGTCGGGTAAAATGAAGATCACATCTTAGATTAACGCTCTGTCATACCGTGACCTGTATCACCTATTAATGTCACATAGCTCACTGATCTGTCACAATTTTAAACAAATGTAATAACAAATATCAACTGAATCTTTTATGTCAATATCGCAAATCAAATTAGAACATCAATAAGACTATAGTTAAGTATCTATATAGCGATGCATACTGTAACACTTTGTAACCAAACAATTCTTCCGTAGCGACTGCAACAGAATGCATACAGCGATATAGACTATATGACTATGTTCTGTCTGTCTTACCTGACAATCAACCATAGTGTCTATAACTCAGCTTAGTCGGTATTTCAGACAAATCCCGCTTATGATATCGTCAAAAGTGATGTTTCAGTTATAGCATTGATTATACTATTGTCATTGCGGTGTATCAAAAACGATAAAATCAGATTAAGAAATTCTCAAAATTAGAACCTACAAGACATGAACTATTCGTATGGAGCACCTACTGTATCCTGCACGTAAGGGTATTTTAGTTAAAGCTAATAGAAATGTACGCAATCCTAATATCTTGCCAAAAAATGGAATAAAGCCATGCTTTTTTGTAACGTTTATTCAAAGAAAAGCACTTGAACATTTGTATGGATTATGTAACATAAGTTTTCAAATATTTATCAACTTTTTTACTTTCTTATCTTTACGTGCGTATTGATGTACATATTTGTATATTTCTTAGTCTTTGGTTCTTATGTTTATAGATATTGCATATTTATACTGGTGATAACGGAAATGAAATTTACAGTATATGCGGATTTTGTTAGATTCGAGTTAGGTATTTCTGACGGAAGCTCTAAGTGTACATGTTATGTTCAACGGTATATTAATATGATAGAAGTTACTATAAACCTGACCGCTTGTAATGAGCCTCAGCAGGCGATGAAAACAGAAACAACTTCAGCCCCAAACTTACATGTATGAAATGGATGAAGCTAGTATGTACATATGGTATGACATTTGTGATAGGTCTGATTTAAGTTCCGATGCTGGTTACAAAGCAAACATGTTTGTCATGAGTTTAAGTATCTATCCAAGTTATAATACTTTATCAAACTGATGAAACGTTTATGAGCTATTTGGTGGCGGTTAAGTTGATACTGTAAACGAAACCAGCTATTTTAATGCTACATTACTTCAGTTAATCTTGTCATCCAACCATTGTTGTAAACGGATCATCCAGCTTCTCCAAAGAAGAGTCTAATGCACATTTATGAAGCTTTTAATAAATGCAGAAAGCAATATACGGCAAAGGCTTAGAATCTTTATATCCGTGACGCAGTATCTTGAAAAAAAAATCAGATTCTTTTTGAACATTGTGTTTGTACACAGCGTCACAAAATCCGCGTATATTTATTAGTTACCATGGTATGTACACAACAGAACGAAGCAGTAGGATATCCACCCCCACCCCCCCCCCATACTGACTGGTATTACGGTCTTGATATGTAAATGTGCGTGGAAAGTGATTTAATCACAGCTCCACCAAATCATCGGTTATGATGTACCCCACAGAGCGAATCTAGTGCCACTTACATAATATATTACCGATATCTTCTTCTATAGTTTATTCTAAATAGTGAATATGTGAGTTTCACGAATTTCAAAATAATCTTCAATTTTCTTTTCTTTATAGCAATTAATGTATCACTTCTTCCTTCATTTATATCAATCACCACATTGTCCAGCATTAGCACTCTGGAAAACAGTGAGTCTGATGTTTACAATCAATTACGTTTATCATGCACTCCACACAAAATTTAATGATAGGCACTGTAAACCAGTGTCTATTGGGATTTTACTACCATAAAAGTATAACACTATTGAATCGCCCTGCTTCGCCTCAGTCACCACTTCATCCTCCTTTCTGACATATAAACTCCATGTATTTGATGTCCTATTTACAGTAGTGTACTTGAAACCGTCGCAAAAATATGTACTTCGATAAATAAATGTTTAAACAGTAGAGATCCCTTAAATCCCTTGAATCTACTAGAGAGAATAGTGTTAATTTATGAGCACAACTTAATTCAGTTGTATGTCAGTCATGTTTACGCTAATCTGGAGAAATAATAACTTAAACTATAGTTATCATTCAAATCTCTTGAAACTATAAGAGAGAACAGAGTTAATAATTGAGTAAGATAGAACTTAAAGAGTAACAAAAATGGACTTTTAAATTTTCTGTATTTTGTGATGTTTTCCAAATCCCACCTGGGAAGATTAAAGTAATTGATTTCAACACAAAAGCCCGTGACACTATTTTTTTAAAAACGTTAAAAAGAACAACAGTGTGAATCGAGTGGCGCAATACCAGTTCATCCTCTTTTTTGTCCTAGAAACTCCACGTTTTTTTATGTCCCACATACAGTATTGTACTTGAAAACGTCGCATAAATCCCTGGAAGCTATTAGAGAGAACAATGTTAATTTATTAGCAAAACTTAATTTAGTTGTACGTCAGTCATGTTTACGCTAATCTGGAGAAATAATAATTTAAACTATAGTTATCATTCAAATCTTTTGAAACTATTAGGGAGAACCAAGTTCTCCCTAACTGGACTTTCAAAACATCTGTACTTTGTGTTGTTTTAACTACAATCTCCTGGTAGCAAAATTGACCGTTAACGGAAAGTGTAGAAAACATAATGTTACTTCACTCCACTAAAATCCCACAAGGGAAGATTAAAGTATTTTTTTCAACAAACTTATTTCCGTGACAGTAATTTGTGGGACACAGATTTTCTGGCTAAACGACAATAATACACTAATCAGGAGCAGTTTCGTGATTGTAACAACGAATCTAGATCTCTTAGTTTGTTGCAGGGTGTCCAATAATTCTGCAAATATTACATGGCTTGGTCAAATTTTACAACCTATTACGTTATAGGCATTTTTTTCAGTTTCATGAAAACGTTCACCCAGTGACTTAATTCTCACCTTTATTTGTCATTATTCATAACATAATTTAGTTATGATAAGGTTGGGGTCAAAATCACCCCAAAATCTGTGCCGACAATTAGCTGCTAAAATTTTCACATCACCATCCTGTACATTGGACCTAATTCGCTACACCAACCAAACACATCGTAACAGTTAATTTGTTCAGTAATTACTGGAATGAAGACAAATTATTTAAAGCTTCTATCATTTAGGATGGAAATGATGCATGGAAGACCCCGTAAAAATGAACAAATCCACTTCAAGAACAGCGACAGTTATACAGGAGCAGTTAAACGACGCAGTCATACGGGGCAGCTATACGGGAAAGCTAAACGGGGCAGCTATACGCGACAGCTTTAACGGCGCAGTTATAAAGAGGGAGCTAGATCCGGCAGTTATACGGGGCAACTATACACAGGAGGCAATACGGGGCAGCTATATATGGTTAGTTATACGAGGGAAGATATACGAGGGAAGATATACGGGGCATCTATATAGGGGCAGCTATACGGGGGCAGCTTTAACGGCGCAGCTATACGGGGGCAGCTAAAGACGTGGCGGTTATACGGGGACCTATACACATGAGGCAATATGGGGCAGCTATATAGGGTTAGTTATACGGTGGCAGATACACGAGGGAAGATATACGGGGAAACTATACAGGGCATCTATATAGGGGAAGCTTAACGAAGCAGCTGTACGCGGCAGCTTTAACGGCGCAGTTATACGGGGGCAGCTAGACGTGGCAGTTATACGGGGGCAGCTGTACAAAGAAGGCAATACGGGGCAGCTATATAGGGTAAGTTATACGGGGCAGATATACGAACGGAGATATACTGGGAAGCTATACGAGGCATCTATATAGGGGCAGCTATACGGGAGTAGCTAAGGGGGGAGGGGGAGTGTGGCAGCTATACGGGGCAAATAAACGGGGCAGCTTTAACGGCATAGTTATACGGAGGAGCTATACAAGGGAGGTAATACGGGGCAGCTATATATGGGCAGTTATACAGGGAAAGATATACGAGGAAAGATATACGAGGCAGCTAAACAGGGGCATCTATATAGGGGCAGTTATACGGGGCAGCTATAGGTGGCAGCTACACGGGGGCAACTATACAAAGGAGGCAATACGGGGGAGCTATATAGGGGCAGCTATACGAGGGAGCTAAACGGGGGCAGCTATACGGGGCATCTATATCGGGAAGCTATACGGGAAGCTATATACGGGCAGCTATACGGGCGCAGCTATTAGGGGGCAGCTCTAGGGGCATATATACGGGGCAGCTATACGGGGTACCTATACGGGAGCAGCAATATAGCGGTAACTATACGGAGGAAGATATACAGCAAAGCTAGTCGTAGCAATTATTACCGGGGAACCTTTAAGGGGAAAGCTATACGGGGAAGCTATAAGGGGAACATATATAGGGACAGCTATACGGGGAAGCTATAGGGGGGCATCTTCATTGGTCAGATATACGGGGGCTGCTAGAAGTGGCAGCTATACGGGGGCAACACTACAGGGGTAGCAATACGGGGCAGCTATATAGTGGCAGTAATTCCGGGGCAGATATACCGGGAAGCCTTTCGTGGAAGCTGTATAAGTGCAGCTATACGGGGAAAGCTAGAAGGTGGCAGCTATACGGGGCAACTATACAAGGCAGCAATATAGGGGTATCTTGAAGCTATACGGGTAAAGACATATGGGGGAGCTATAATGGGAGCTGACAGGGGCAGCTTTACGGCGGCATCTAAACGGGGCAGCTACACGGGGCAGCGTTACGGGGGCAACTTTAACGGGCGGCAATACGGGGCAGCTATAGTAGGCGCAATAATACGGGGCAGATACGGCGAAATATACACGAGGAAGCTCTAAGGGGAGGTTTATAGGGGCAGTGATAAGGGGTGGCAGCTATACGGGGCAGCAATATAGGGGTATCTATACGGGGGATGATTAATAGGGAAAGTATGCGGACAGCTTTATACTGACAGCTATACGGGGGCAGAAATTTAGGGGTAGCTATACGGTGAAGCTATACGGGGGAAGATATACTGGGAAGCTATACTGGAAAGCTATGTAGGGGCAGATATACGGGGGCAACAGTATAGGGGTTGCTTTACGGGGTAAGCTTTACGGGGAAGATATACGGGGAAGCTATAAGGGGAAGCTAAATAGGGGTATTAAATCGTTAATGCTGACAGCAATCAAGTACATTTAAGCTACAAATGTTATCACAATATTGATGTTTATAGTTAATGTGAATGAAAAGACACAGGGTGGAATTGTTTTATCAGCAATAGCTGCCATAAACGGTGAAATATCTCTTACCTGCCATCGGCCGGTGTGCAAATTCAGACGACGATGAGGGTAGACACTCCAAACTGTACAAATACAATGAAAGAGACCAATTTAAATTATCAGTGCAGATTTAATCTTCATTGGTCTGGATAGAAATCATCAACATTAAAGTAACCGGATGATATTGGCTCTCGATAATAACTTCACATCAGCTGAGTAATCAATGCAGTTGATTCCTTAAATTTGATCTTATCAGTTTACTATAAGTATCATCCCATTATTGTAGCTGATCAGTTTACAATCTTTGTATCTCAGTAAGATTACCAATCAGTTTACTACCATTACCATCGGTGTTATACCTGATCAGCTTACAACCATTATCCTTCTATTTATATGCCCAAAATTACAATACTTTGACAGACCATTGTAACGTCCCTTTGTTTCTGTTTGTTTACATTTTCAGATTCCGGAATTTGATTGCGAGCCTAGGCTATTGCAGCATAACTTACAAAGATAACATAAATGCAGTGCGCACTCTATTAATAACCGGCCGTTTTACCGGTCCAAATATATCCACCTGCTATAACTAAATACAAGTTTCTAGTTTTACCGTTATGATTCAGTAGCAACAACAATATGACAAATACACGTTTCCACTAAACTCAAGAAAAACACGTATCTCGTTTGAATAACCACGATAATTTCTTTTTCATCATAAACTTCCATTGCTGCAGCATAGGCGTATCCATAGCACTTAACTTGATCAAAGCGAAGGATGAAACCTTTCTCTTGAGCATTACTTGCATTAAATGAGTAAGAACATTCCCAATACACAACGTATATTACATTACAGTAAGACGAACCTATACGGCAGCTCCTTAGTCAAATCACCCCCCCCCCCAAAAAAAAAAGAACAAAAACGACCATAACAACCAACGATAAAAGTAGCACATAAGCAAGAATCGCGGCCTGAAATATTTAAACCTAACCTCTTGTGCTCGATCACTCGCCTGTATCAGTTTCTGCTGAGTAGTGCATTCGTTTGTTTTTAACTCACTTAAACGACTACAATGAATCCAATAACGTCTAAAATTATTGTAGACGTATGTAAAGTATACATCGTTACCTCATCAAGTAATACCGATGTAAAACTGTACCGAATCGATAATTAGTATGTATATTGATGGCTTGAAAATGAAACTAATACTAATCAAATAAAATGTAGGCCTATTTTATGCACATTTTAATCTGCATGCAGATTTACAGTCCAAAATGTAAATTAAATATTTTTCTTTGGTAGTTTAATGTTATCAAAAGGTGTGATGCGAAGTCCCCTGTAGCTGCAGAATTAAAAAAAAAGTTGTCAGGTAGAAGATAAACCTTAATATTGTACAGAACGTGCGTCAGAGCTCAAGCGGGGTTGAGGGGCCAAAGCCCGGGAAACAGCGGGGGAGGGGTCAACGCTTATAGAAGCTGCTACGTTTTATTAGCCATAATATGATCCAAATATGGCGAACGGCAGATATAAAGGAGTAGCAGAGAGACCGATTCTGTTTTCTTTTCTTCGTTATTGCATTATGACCCTCACTTTCTTAAGTGTACGACCACGCTAAATTTGTCTCCAATTTGTTGAATGACTTGGCATCAGTATGAGACCGAGTTTTGAATTTATGTGGGGCGTGGTGTGACACCCCATACCATAGGCGTACGAGGCGGGGGGGGGGGCAGGCGGGCAGACTGCCCCCAAATTTCCAGAGGACAAGAAATTCGGGCAAAAGTCATGAAGAATTCGGGCAGCCTAAGAGGAGAAAAAAAAATATATATATTTTTCTTTTCTCCTCTTAGGCTGCCCGAATTTTTCAGGACTTTTGCCCGAATTTCTTGTCCTCTGGAAATATATATATATATATATATATATATATATATATATATATATATATATATATATATATATATATATATATATATATATATATATGCAGTAGCTTGCCCGAATCTTTTTCAAATTTTTGCCCGACAATTCCATGATTTTCTTTATTTAGCATCATGATGCCCGAATATTTCCGTGTAATACCACCGTAAGCGCAGTTCATCTGGGCTACCAAGCTTTTTGCACGATCAATTTTTTTCTAACTGGTCAATTGTATACCTGGACCAAGGGCGGCGGAACCAGGGGGGCACATGGGGCACGTGCCCCCCCCCCCACTTTTCCTCAGGTTCAAAATGTGCCTTTTTTCTAGATAAAAATTGAGGTGCCTCCAGTTAGCGAGGGGTTTGTAAAACCAACATTTTTCTAGTACGCTCCGCGCCAACCGATGGTGGCGCTCCGCTCAGAAAGTCGTGCATACAACTTTGCAAATCCTGGCTAAGCCCGTGACTTTTAATGAATTTCTGTGGGTCAAACTCAAAGCTATTTCGAATGGAAAAAATTTGTTAAGATATTAACAAGTAAAAAAAACTCTAATTCGGAATATTCCTACATTAGCAACTAGCATGATTTCACCTCATGTTGTCTCAAAAGAAAACTTGTTCCTTGTTTCCCAATTTGCGCATTGGGTATTGCAGTGCTAGTGTACATATTTTCTTTCAGGGGGGGGGGGGGGGTGTTGATGGAGTGATGTGTATACGCAAATAAGATAATACAATAAGAGTTATAAAGGGTACTAAATATAAGGCTGCATCAGTCCAATCGAATTTCTGCAGGTGCCCTTTGATGTCGGTGCCCCCCCCCCCCCAGACTAAAGTGCTTCCGCCGCCCTTGACCTGGACATCCCCGACATGAGTGTATATAAGAAATATATTCTTTTTCATGGATGGTGGGGAGGGAGTGCCTACAAGCCTAGAAGTACAGGTTTATCATATTCTTTGTTATATTTTATACATTTCTGTGAGACAAATTGCAGTCTCACCCGACACAGCGACATTATCCCGCCTATACGTGTCGTTGAACAATGTATGTTTTCTGGAGGTAGCTGAGTACTGTGTTAAAATAATAAATAAGGTAACTAAATAGGAGCTTAAAAAATATACTGTCCCATTTTTCCTCTTCAAAGTGATGTTACCATTTTTTCTTCTTCTAATTTACCAAATTTTTGGGGAAGTGTAAATTTCTAAAACGTGAGATTATAAAATAAAGAATGTTTAGATGCAACTTGCAAGGCCTCAGAAGTGCCGTTTCCGGCAATCTGAGAGGCATTGTTTGCCAAAAATTTTCTTGTACGCTACGCGCCATCTGATGGTGGCGCTCCGCTTAGATAGTGTCACGAAAACTTTCGGGCACAAAAAGTTCTGCCCCCCCAAACTGAAATGGTCCCTTACGCCTATGCCCCACACCCCCATTTGAATGTCTATGAGTTTAATTTCTCAATGTATAAAAGTGCAATTCAATTTCCTGTTTACAAATACAGCGTTAGTGTAAGCAACGATCACTTGTAGTATCATATTAGTCTCACTAGGCTTTGACTCTTAACTTTTCGATTTACAAAAGATGTTCATATCATAAGGAAATTAAATGTCAACTGATAATTTAACTTAGTTTCTGCTTGGTTGCTGTGATGACCATGGGAAACAAACGAAATAGGGGTCCGTTCTGGAACAGTTAATAAGTGACACATCACTTGTATACATAGAAGTGTAAAAATGAATTAAATATTGTTTTAAATTCACATTTGTTTTTAATGCTTTCCTTAATATCATTACCGACCTATTATTTATAGTCTAGTATTTTTCAAAGCAAATCATGCTTTAATGTTAATGTTCGTTTATACTTTTCAAGCGCCGACGTAGGAATTGATGGTGTGCCCCCCCTCCCATCACCACCACCACGCATTTCAAACTAACACAGTTTTTTCAAGTAGAAAACATAGCACAATGTTGCGTTTAGACTTAGATATATGTTAAACTCTGCCTCAGAAGGTACCATTTGAAGTCTGGGGAAGGATCACAGACCCCACCCCCTTTTCCCCACTTCCCACATAATGATGCCGGATTTCACTACCGCATGTTCCTGTTAAACACAAAACGTGTGTCTTATTTTTGCCTTTATAAGTCTTTGATGTTATTATATTCTGCTAATGTTACCCATTATGATATTTCGAGTACGGTGCATTTAGTCCCAACGGTTCTTTTACATTTTTGCTCTCTGTCTTGCATTCGCTTATTTTTTTTTTACACTTTGCAGCCTATATTTTTTTATTTTAATAACCAACCTATTGATATTGCGTCTTAAATGTATACATTTTGCTTTATTTATTTTTAATTTATTTATTCTTGTTTAATCTATTTTGTCCCGTCATTGTGCACGGCCAGTGATATCCGCTGATACAGATGTTGCTTTTCTTAAATATATTCGGAGTCTGCGGTTTACAAAGGGATCACGGGCCAGAACTAACAGTATACCGTAGGCCAATAGGCCTATACCTTTCTCCAAAATTCCAAATATCACTAATCCTGAGTAACATCAGTTCCCTTGCTGTAGTACGAATAATTAACATATACCGTTGTAAAGTAACGTTAAAGTAAGTTAGACTTTGCGGATTTATTCTGCAATTCATATTGAAAGAATAGTTTCTGCGGAGGTGTGTTGGTGTTGGTATGTGTGTGTTTGCTGGGGGTGGGGGGGGGATTGAAAAACTCCGAGGGGTAGTGGAACATGTACTTTCATTGTAAGGGCAAAGCACAACATTACATCAAAGCCCTACAAAACCTTAAACAATCATTGTCGCAATGTAATTAAGTTGCCCAAAGTGTATGATACGACTCCATTTGGTAAAGGGATTTAAAGCATCACTTGATGTGATTGCTACTCACCAAAAGATCTTATAGGGCAGTGATCTCAAAAGAGCGAAATGAAAGGAATATGACTTAACTCTTAAATCAACCAAGCTTAGCAATATTAAGTGTTGTTATATTTATATTATTCGGTTCGTTGTGTACCATCACAAGACTCTGTCTTGGTTTTCTCCGTCGTACACTATTGGAGTCATGTGTTGCTGATGCATTACTCTCTTGTATATATGTGAATCAACAACGATCAACAAGTCAACAGACATTCACATAGTTGGTAAAGCCTTAATTAAATGTAAGAAACTTGAAATGTGACTATTATAACGTCATTGTGACCATACCTTTCACGTTTCTTGATTTCAAGGATGATGGAATGGATCCAATCGGAATAGCGTCTGGCAGATCGTACCAACGAAACCTATTGAGAGAAGTAGAATATCATCGTGTAAGATGTAGAAGACGTATAGAGGATTGTCCTCCTAGTTAGGTTTATTGTTTACCATATCAATGAAGATAAACAAAGTAAACAACAAATAACAAGGAAGTAAATCACATCATGATAGTTTGAGCTGATGTTTGTAAGTTGTATGTCATTGCTAGGTAACTGTAAACTGTATATCCGTCCAAATTATCAGAATTGGCCAAACTGTTTATATGTTTAACTTTACAATTACTTTTAAGTTGTTCAGACATGTAGAAATACAACATTGTACACCACAAAAGGACTAATACAGGTTCCTTGTAACAACCGGACGCTCGGATCACGTGATTTAAATCGATTATTATGCTACATTCTTCTCCAAGAATACAGACCTAGCAGGGTGCTTCGTTCAAGCGTACAACATATGCTATATGTTCCTACTGTTCGCACTTCCACCTATGTGGAACGTTGCTTAGCTAGATTAGCTCCCACAGCTCTGGAACAGTCTCCCCTTACATCTGAAATCAATCCAGCATGTGTCAACTTTCCAGAAAGAACTCAAGACGTTCTTATTCATGAATGCGTATCCATTTGTTTGATAACTGTTGTGTCCATTTTGGGTACTTTGCTCCTGCAGCGCTTCTGGGTAGTTTTTTTTGAACTGGATAAAAGCGCTCTACAAATTTGTATATTATTAGTATTATTACTAATATTATTATTATTACATTTTTTAACGCGTTGGCGGGATGAACAACCTGGAAAACGTTGCACTGAAACGGAGGAAGAATGGAATGGAGATGGGTAGGAGGGTCGAGGACATAGCAACATTTTTTACTGGGCGCAACAACTGGTCCTCTCAGGACATTTCAGTAAAAAGGTAAACACAAAATAATTATGATAATAATATTAATACTAACAATAATAATAATTATAATAATAATGATTGTTATTAATACCATTTTCAGGGTCATCAGAATAGTGACAGAGAATGTGTCCAATCACCCACCCCCCCCCACCCGCCCCTACCCTCACCCACCCTTCTTTCACGGCTCCGTCGCCCCAGTGACACGGTGAATGGTTGGTTTCATCGCAAACATTTGCAGTGAAGTCTACACTCAGTATTTGTACTGGTAAATTGACCTTAAAGTTAATAGACGAAATATATATTGATCGTTGGTGTGACATGTGGGGAGTTTAAACACCGTTATACCTCTTTTTCAACAATCCGCTTTTTGTATATCTTTCTTATATTACTATTTTCAGACAAAAACCATTAAATATCGACCACACACAGATCTTGCATAGGGCCGATATGAACTTACCGAGCTGGTGGCAGGAGTAGAGGGAGGATGTGTAACCTTGAACCTTTGTGGTAGCATATGATTATTCATTATGACTGTTATGATTGCTATATGAGTTTGGTGAAATACATCAATGGTGTTAAAATAGAAATTCGTTATAATACCACCCTCCCGTACCAACATTGCGACTCATCAAGCCAAGCATTATTTCAGTTTGTCTCAATTAACCCAAATGACGAGACCTTATTAATGAAACCGATTTGTATTCTGTGAAAATAATATTTGACAGCCTTGCTAATAAATTGTTTACTTCAAAACATAAGAGGAGCATGTGCATATACCATTGCATTGTCTCTAAGATTCCTTACTACGGCAAGTTGAATTTGGCGAGCAAGAATTATTATTATTAAAATTATCTGGATTAACCGGTAACAGATAATGAATCATATCCAATTAATATCTTCAAGTCTAGGTCATTATCGTCTCAAGATTATATATGTATTGCCTAGCTCTGTGTAAAACCAATACTCCGACCAATGGAAAGGAACTATATATGTTACCTATACGTACCTCTAATCTAATAAGCATATAATGAATGCATATTGACCGAACTGTTGCTATTTCTGTTTTCATGCAAATATTTTTCTTTACACTCGTTTGTTTTTCTGTATATTTTTATTGACTGGTGAAAAGAGGCTCTTTGGAATCTTTCATTAATCTTTTAAGCAATGTAACGGATATAGCGGACATAACAACGTAATGTACATGTAGGCTATATAATGTAAATATTGATGAACTTTAAATAGTTTATATTGTATCCCCGTTCTTGTGTAAACCTCTCCGCTACTACAACATTGAAAATTATTACGCCCGGAAAAGACGGCAAAACGGGAAGCTCATTGCCGGGAAATCTTGATAACTCGCGGGAAATCTCACACGCAGGGGAAAAAAATATGGTGGACACAAGGTTAGAGAAAGAGCCAAAGAGGAAATAAAATTTAAAAAAGACGATAAATAAAAAACAAACAGAAAAACTTACTAGTGTCTGGGACCCAAAATAAACGGGGGGGGGGGGAGGGGCGAAGGGCGATTCGCCCTACGAAGTTGAAAAACCTACGAAGTTGAAAAATCGGCCCAGAAAAGAAATCACGAGCGCTAAATAAAAATGCAAATACCACTAAAATCGCCCTCCACATGTACTGCTCAGTACAGTTAACGGGCGCCGCACATTTGGAAGATGACATAATACTGTGAAATAAATCACTGAAAAAACTCTGACTGCCGATCCTTTTGTTATAATATAACAGCTTGGTATGAACGTTCGCTCAGACACCACCTAGCTAGCTAAAAAAATATCGGTTCGTCGCGTGATCATTTTCGCACACCCGTGTATTTGTATTTTTTTCTCCCAGCTAGGTGTGGAAAGAGTGAGCTAATATTGACAGCTCCTGCGATGTTTTCCTAATATACCTAAAACTGTAGCATACGCAAACTGGAGCCTATACCCCAACTTTCTCAGGATTTTCAAAAAGTTCCCAACATTATTGCAACGATATTTTCATTAGTTTCCCATGATTTGCAATATATTAGTATCATTAGAGTAGTGCAGTGCTGTAGCTGCTGAATATTATTCCAGATTAAAACTGACCATTGTGTACATTTTATGAACAGTACCGGCGTATCCAGGATTTTCTAACCAGGGGGGCGCGAATTACTATCTAAGCGGAGCGCCACCTTCAGTTGGCGCGCAGCGTGCAAGAAAATGTCTGGTTTTGATACCCCTCAGATCACCGGAAATGGCACTTCTCGGGCTTGAAATGACCAACCAGATGTACACTTTTGCCTGAGAACCAAGTATTTCCCAATAGTTTTTTTCATCCATAACCTTTTTGAAGATTGTCACCAGTCACACATCATGTTCGACCTCATCGCATCTCCTGTGGATCATTTGCTTTTTGTAGGTGATTCTACGTCGCGGCTACAATACCCCGTCAGCCCCACTTTTCAAGGTTTTAAGCCAATTATTTGTTCAGAATTTGAAAATTCACAATTCTTGTGAATAAATTCACTTCAAAACATACCCATAATGTTGCACAAAATTTCATCTATGGACAACCAATATAGAAAAACCTCCTTCAACCCCTAACAGACCGGTCAAAATTGCACGAGTGGAGGGTAGTATGATGAAGAATGGTGGTCAGGGAACTTTCGAAAATTCAGACACAGTTAATTTATTGGTGTATAAATATTAAAACCTCTTCTAACGGCTACTATAAAACTTCGTTGAAGGAATTGAAATACCAGATATTTCCGAAACCGAACACTACACACATCTAGAGTTTGGAGGCTGTTCATCATTTTCATGCTAATTGATATGATGTGATATCTGCTGTTTGCTTTAACAATTCGAATAATTGAAATGAGGCTGAAATAAATAACTATTATCTGTTTATTATGCAATGCTCCACCAGTGGCGTAGCGATGAGCCTAGGGGTGGGCTCCTGGCCCAAAGGGGCCCCTATCAGGAGGTCCAAGCAAGGGGCGTCCGCAGAAATGTTTACAAGGTTACACACTACTTGATACTATCTAAGCGGAGCGCAACCATCGGTTGGCGCGGAGCGTACCATGATTTTTTTTTTGCCAAAATAATACACCTAGATCGTCGGAAAAGACATTTCCCGTTCAAGTTGCATTAACATTGGTTATTTTGAGTTCTTAAGATTTTGACTTTCAATAATTTCAGTGATGCATCATGGGTACGTATGCAATGAACAAAACTAGAGAACTGTAAGTGTTGGTTGGGTGAAATCATTGAAATGTCAAATGCTTAACTTTCTTTTCAAATTTGTGATTTTCCAGGGGGTGGGCAAGCCCCCCCCCCCCCTACTGTATGGAGTATAACGGAGGCTGCTGTACAAATACAGTAATCAAACCTAAGCATAGGTCTAATTTCGGCTGAAACTTTGTCTCCATCTAATCCTAACTTCCTGTGTTTTTCTACTTACCAGATACACCGATTATCGTTATTCTTACATTTTATTATTATATTTATATCCTTCTCTTTCAAATGAACGCAGTTTCAATTCTGTTAGGTGTTGGGTTATTGTTTTAGATTTTTTTTCAAAAAATCATATGTCCCGATGTTGTACTCAGTACAACATTGGCTGCAATTGGGTTTTAAATTATATACTTTGTTTTCATTATAATAATAAATAACACAAATATAGCTCGATACAGACATTAATACCCAATCAGCCCATGATCATGATGTCCGTATTCCGTATCACGTGAAAATATGAATATTGTCTTGGTCAGTCTTACATGAGTTTTTCTTTCCCAGTAAAACGGGCCCTCCCTATCCAAAGAGGTATCCTTTTTCTGTGCATCAGTATGGCGGAGCCACCTTTTGGTCGGGGCCACCGGCTCAGCACGGTCCGTAGGAGTTACGCTACTTTGCCCCACATTATTTTCATTTCGAAAGACGCACATTTTCAAGTTCATTACACACTGAAGGCTTCGATTCTCTATCCGCCTATAGTTCAGGGAAGATCTTAGGATTTTCATCCCTAGATATCGCTAGATATTGCTAGATATCCATACAGTACAGTGCCCTTGGGATTTTTGGATTTTGTCGGGACCTGATCTTGGGAAATTGCAAGTCGGGAGTGGTCACACTCCATGTAGGTCAGTGCACGACCTCTAGACGTCACTAATGCACAACCCGATCACTTGTTATGGATGAAGTGGTGCAGTGGCGTAGGAAGGTACTTTTGAGAGGGGGGCTGAAGACTGATGGCCGGCCTGGGGAGGGGTCTAAGGGGAGGGGGTGTCCAGGTGGCCTCAGATGCAATTTGGTGCAATATAGCACACTTCAACACCCACTCCATTTTGTAAAGAATTTTGCATTTTCACCTGGCCTTAGATGCAATTTGGTGCTTCAAATGAGATTTTTTTCTCATTTGGAAATGAAAAAGGGGTTTTCTGACTTGCGGAGCGGGGGGGGGGGGGGGGGGGGGGCGGAACGGTACTTCCGCCCCCCCCCATATTTTTCACTGGGGGGCTGGCGCCCCCCAGCCCCCGGTTCCTACGCCCTTGAAGTGGTGTGTTGCCGGATTTGTTAAGGTCTTGGTACTATTGGCGAAGGTTATTAATTAAGTTTCGTAACTCATCGGGAAGCGATTAGTGGGGTGGGGCGTAGGGTTGTGGGCGGGCGTTTTCATGCAGATGGGAACAATCTCAAGAAGTGATGGGTGGGTCCGCCCCCCCCCCCCCCCTCCCCCCCCCCCCCCTGCCCCGCTCATGATACGCCCTGGATCCACTACATGATATTCACAGGAGACGTGCTCAATTCTCCAATCGCATGCGGAATTTATGTGTCGATTCATTGTAAGAGTTACGGTACTAGGTTTGGGGTAACGATTATCATTCAGGTCGGACTGTATAACATTTTATCTCTGGATGGCAGTGTTGCATCGAAGGACATAGGTCATAGGTCTAGTGCAGTTCGCATATAGATCCTGGTCTAATACCGAAATGCGTCATGTTCCCCAACGACTCGGTCGAGTTCAAGACCAGCCACAGTTGTTTCATCGTGGAGGTCTGTTTTTACCTCCATGGTTTCATAGCACAATTGTACAATTGATTAGGGCGTCCATACACACATACACACCCGTTATGATAGACCATATATGTAATTATGTAATTATGACTGTTCCTCTTCTCTTCCCGGTGTCTTGTCGTTAATCTTCTACTCCCTCCTTTCTCCTTTTTCTCTCTTTCCTCTTTTTCTTTTCCCTTCCTTCCTCCTCTTCCCCCCCCCCCCTCTTTTCCATTTTTTTCTTCTCTTTTTTTTCTCTCCTCTTTTTCTTACCCGAGGGCACGCGCCCCCAACGCCCACCTGGATACGCGCCTGGTACGTAACTTTTTAATTATGGGTCGCCATGATTAAAAGAATCAAGTAGGGTTAAAACGACAGGCTAGGCATGGTCCTACCACGGGCCCTAAGGCAAGCCCATGGACCCCATCTATAACTGTGTCGCGCTGCGTGCAGACTGACGCCTTCGGCGTTAGTATAGCATCACCCACAAAGTTCAGTGATTTTTTAACCCCAGTCTCATCCCTGTATATGGATGAAATTAACAGAATAAAGGCATAGCCTGCCTATACTTAACAAGATACACAGTAGGCTATTTTATAGTACATAACATAGACACTGTGTTAGACCAAAACTGAGCCTGGATCCTGTGATCAAAATGGAAAACTTTTTGGTTGGATTCAAGGGTGCATCTGGGGGATCAGATAAGGGGAAAGTGAAGCAGAAGAAGGGGAAACATGTGGTGAATAAGGAGTTCCCTATCAAACGTTATTATTTGGGTGTTGAAATAAAGAAAGTGTATTGGTGTAACACCTTGAAAATGTATTACCTTTGTTTTTAGTCTTAGTCAATGGTAGGTCTACTTTTTATAGTAACTAATTTTACCGATAAAATGTTGTAAAATTTAATCAATTTGTAGCTACAATTTATACAGGAGAACCAGCCCTCGCAACACCAAAAAAAGCCCCCGTCATCAGTAAAACAGCCCTCGTAAAAAAATCTGCTTGTGCTGAAAAGAGCCCTCGTCACCCAAAAAATATTTTGAGCCCTGCAGTTTACGATGTTTGTTTACATTACATAATGATAATTGATGTGGTACAATGTGAGAGCCGGGGTATAGATTTATAATAAATTATGATCAGACTGGTTTGATTACGTGAGATGAGACTACTTTCAGTATTGTCAAGGTAAGAACTCAAGAAACTGACACACTAAAACAGTGTGTTTTAAAAATTATATTTATTAGCTTTTTAAGTTCAAATTAGCACTAGTCTTCAACGAACGCAAGTTGTTTTAAATCGCCAAAAAGGTACACCAAATGGCGCAAATTGCATCCTCATTTGTAAAAAATCTCTAGCTTCTGATTGGGGATCATCCCCCCTCCGACACCCTCCTGCGGCGCGATGGCTGCTTCGCAGCCATATGGTTCGCGGGATATGATACCTTTCTTGCCGGGAAAAAAAACACTTTTTACAGCCCTCTATTAATTTAGGTTTATTTTTTCATAAAAGGGGTCTCCCTGTTTAGATCACCCGAGTGAAAGCAGTGTGGTGTGACAAACAATAAATGCTCTCCTGAAATGACCATTGACCTCAACAACAGGCTTATTGCACTAAATTTGATAGATACATCAACATACCAAATATGACATCTGTCCTTTTTGAAATGTTGTGTAAAACTTGGTTCTTACAATTTGATCCCTGGTGAGCTCAAAAGACGATTGACCTCCGCCCACATCATTAGGCTTCTTGTACTCAATGTGGTACAATAATACCATATATGCGATCTGTCCAAGTTTCCCTTGCGATATTATGAATAGGAAGGTGCGTTTGTGTATAGAGCCAGGTAAGAGGGCAGTGAAGAAATTGTTTGGAATTTGTTGACTTCAAATGACCTTTGTCCTCCATCGAAATCAATAATAGGTTCCTAAATTAAATTTGATATACCATACAGGTACAAACTAAATATGAGATTTGTCCAAGGTTCCCTTCTTGCTATATCATGTTTACAGGGCTTTCGCAATTTGACCTGTTGACTCCAAATGACCTTTGAGGTCAACTAAAAGCAATATTAGGCCCTCTTAAATTTGATATGATTCATCTACAAACCAAAATATGAGGTATGCTCCTGCTCACCTTCTTGAGATATCGTGTTTACAAGGTTCCTACAATTTGACCCAATGACCTTTGACCTCTTTGTACTTAATGTGGTTCGTTTACATACTATATATGAGATCTGTTCGAGCTTACCTTCTTGAGATATCGTGTTTACAATGTTTTCACAGTTTGACCCCTGGTGACCACTAATGACATTTGACCTCCAAAAAAGCAATAGGCTTCTTGTACTATAGTGGTTCTTCTACACATTCAAGATGAGATTGGTCCAACCTTCCCTTTTTTAGATATCGTGTTTACAAGATATCGTGTTTACAAGCTGGGCGTCACAAACGCACACCTTCACGCCCGCGCGCACATACATATGCCATCATGAATGCAAAGGTTATCATCGAAAAAAAACCAAAACACTTAAGTTAACTCAGACACTTAACACAAGGACAAATGACGAGGCTTTTCCCGTCACATCAATGATGTTGGTCACGTGCTTGGTTGAAATATCAGTAAAGTTAAATCTAAATGACGTCAATGTTTAATACAGTGACGACGTTAGTATCAAACTTGGGCGCAAAAAATAAGTATCGGTCAGAAGTATATTACAAAGTGTTTGTTTGATATTTTCATTGTTCAATGTAAAAATTGATTACACCATTGTTTCAATGACGGTACAATCACTTTGAAACATATTTTGTTTACAATACAAAGTTTGAATGGGGTATGGATTTCGATTTCGTGCAATTCTAATCAGAAGGTCTACAATGCTTAGCAGGATTTAAAGTTCGTTCTTAATAAACAATCATTATCAAATAAATATACTTTTCGAAATAATTTCGTTATTATTATCGACAATAAACAAATGTATTACTTTGTGGCGGCAAACATTACATATTTAAATAATACCTTTCAATATTAAAATTACTTGGTTGGCTTAGTGTTCTACGATATTTGATATTTCTGGTAAGTTCCGAGATACACTTATTTATAGACAAACCGAGGTGATAATGATAATAGCCTATTGTCATATGATCATTCCAGGGATTATATTTAATATCCCAGATTTGATTGGATGCTATTAAGCTTACCATTTTATGGTTATCTACTTAGCTCGCACAATGCTTTATACACAAAGTAAATACGATTTTAACTATCTAATTATCATTATCTAGCTCTTTGTTTTCCACGCATAATACTTCTTCTCAATACGAACTTAATGACCGTGCTATTTGTTTTTCTGCTAAAAAAGTAAAACACATTTGATAAAATGCAACTGTGAAACGCACGATGCTGACAATCCAGTAGTGTCCGTTTATGCAAGGCGTTTAATAACGTAATTGAAAAGTCTGGAGCTAAACAATGGGAATCATAAAACAATGTGTATTTAAATAAACGTTCACTACCGTATACCTATAGTCAAATTGAGAGCTACACAATAATATGTTATCTAGTCAGACTCCTTCCAATGAGAAATGCTACTTCAAGAAGATAAACTGAATATAACAAGAATCATTCCTTACTTAGTAAGTATTCATAACTTTGTGTTGTCTATAAACCCTTCTCTATTCAAGCTTCTTTCGACAGGTTTACATTAGAGCAAGATGGGATACATTAAGCACCAATAAAAGCAAGTTTGCTCATTTAAAGTAAAACTTACAAAGAATAACTAAAAATAAGGTCGAATGATGATTCGTAGTCACTGCTGTACATCTACTGACCTACTTAATGTATGTTTCCATGGTGCCAGGTCGATAACGCGGACACCGCGGAAACCGATAAACCGAGTTCTGTTATCGAGATACCGGGTTCGATATCAACGGTTTCCGCGCTGTCGACCTTGCTATATAGCAAGGTCGAAAACGTGGAAAGCGCGCAAAGAAGAGGAATTTGTCAAGGGAGGGCGACGAATTTTTTTGGTCGGATCTCAGCCTATATACGCCAGGAGGGATGGGAAAGGGCTTAGGTATTTTTTTTTCTAAACTAAATGCAGGTCGAAAACGGGGAAATGTTTTTTACACAATGAATGGCGCAAATAGAGGGTTTTGTCAAGGGAGGGTGAAGAGTTTTCGGCGCATTTCAGTCAATATGCGCCAGGAAGGTGATGGGGTTGTAGGCTTTTTCTCTAAACGCAGGTCGGAAACGCGAAAATGTTTTTTTTTTCAGTGGCGAAACTAGATCATTTTTCAAGGGAGGGTGAAATAGTGTTTTAAGCGCATTTCAGCTGTCATGCGCCAAGAAGAAGTGGGGTATAATATTTTTACTTTTTTACTTAATGCAGGTTGAAAACGCGAACATGTTTTTTACAATTTTGCGAAATTGCTTTTTAAGGAGTGTTAGCTCAGTGGTTAACGCCGGTGCCATCCAATCATAGGTTCCGAGTTCGAGTCACTCCAAGATTAATCAGGCGCGTATCCAGGATTTTCAAACCCGGGGGGCGCGAATTACTATCTAAGCGGAGCGCCACCATCGGTTGGCGCGCAGCGTACAAGAAAATTTCTTATTTTGATACCCCCCAGATCACCGGAAACGGCACTTCTCGGGCTTGAAATGACCAACCAGATGTACACGTTTTGCCTGAGAACCAAGTATTTCCTAATAGTTATTTTTTCATCCATATCCTTTTTGAAGATTGTCAACCAGGCACACATCATGTTCGACCTGATCGCATCTCCTGTGGGTCTTTGCTTTTGTAGGTGATTCTACGTCGCGGCCCACAATACCCGTCAGCCCCACTTTTCAAGGTTTTAAGCCCCATATTTGTTCAGAATTTGAAAATTCACATTTCTCGTGAATAAACTCACTTCAAAACATACCCATAATGTTGTACAAAATTTAATCTATGGACAACCAATATAGAAAAACTTCCTTCAACCCCTAACAGACCGGTCAAAATTGCACGAGTAGAGGGAAGTGTGATGCAGAATGTTGGTCAGAAATTTTCGAAACTTCAGACACAGTTAATTTATTGGTGTACAAATATTAAAACCTCTTATAACGGCTATTATAAAACTTGGTTGAAGGAAATGAAAAAATAGCAGATATTTCCGAAACCGAACACTACACACATAGGCGTAGGAGGCGCGGCGGCAGTGGCGGAGCTAGGGGTATTGGTCAGGAGGGGCGAGAATGGTCTGTAGGGGCGCTTTCGACACTATCTAAGCGGAGCGCCACCACTGGTTGGCACGTAGCGTACAGAAAATTTTTGAGTAAAGATACTCCCTAGATCGCCGGAAATGACCCTTTCCGGGCCTGGCTAATTTGCAGATAAACGAAGAATAAGGTGTCATCGCCAAATTACACCAACAAAATGTGACAAATGTCAATAAGTAGATGAGAGCGCAATAAAAAAGTCAATATTCTAGAATAAGTAAAAAGTGGTAAAGAGCTGAAAAAGGCGCCAGCAGTCCATTTGAGTCCGTCAGGGGGGCATCCGCCCCCATGACCGTATGGACGCTCCGCCACTGCGCGGCGGGGGTGCAGCCCCTAATTCGCCATTACTAATGTAAAAGAGAGTTTTGACATAATTGGACCTCCATGTTTTTTACACATCCACATGAGACATGTCGTTGTTTACATTAGCATCCCGCGGTATACTGCGCAATTTTAACGGAACGTACGGTACATGATGGCATGCGATGTAATAACCGAGGCTTGCTTATATGATATTGACATTAACACGTTGAGCGCGCGCGAAAATTTGTGGTTATTTTTTCAGGCAAGTCGGACAGTTTTGAGGCTTTTCATCCTGGAACGCCATTTTCATGCTCACTGATATGTGATATCTGCTGTTTGCGTTACAAATTCAAACAGGCGCGTAGCGAGTAATTTGTCAAGGGAGGGGCGAAGCCTGTAGGCAAATTATCTAAGCGTAGCGCCACCATAGGTTGGCGCGAAGCGTACAAGAAAATTTTGGCCGAAAATGCCTCCCAGATCGCTGGAAATGGCACTACCCAGGACCATTTGTTAGCGCGAAGCGTACAAGCAAATTTTGGCCAAAAATGTCTCCCAGATCGCTGGAAATGACATTTCCCAGGCCTTGTAAGTTGCATCTGAGCACTTTCTATTTTGAAATTACTTAGCGATATCATTTAAAAAAATGCTGAATGGGGGGGGGGGGGGGGCGGGCGGTCGCCCCCATCCCAAAAATCGTCATGTTCCCCGACGACGCTGTCGAGTTCGAGACCAGCCACAGTTGGTTTCATAGCACAATTCTACACACGCGTTATGATAGACCATATATAGTATATATATAGATCATTAGTGAGAGAGGAAAATGGAAACGTCAAAAAATGGAGTTGTCGGTGTAAGGGGTAGGGTGAGTCACACATTTACGAAATCATTGATCCGTCACTGGCTACCCTTCAGCGCTGTAATGATGTCACTGTTCCTCTTTCTCTTCCCGATGTCTTCGCGTTTTTCTTTTACTCCCTCCTTTTCTCCTTTTTCTCTCTTTCTTCATTTTCTTTTCCCTTCTTTCCTCTCCTCCTCCTCTTTTTCCCCCTTTTTTCCTTTTTTCCTCTCTTTTTTTTTCTCTCCTCTTTTTCTTACCCGGGGGGCGCGCGCCCCCAACGCCCCCCCTGGATACGCACCTGTTAATGTATGTCGTCCAGTTACAGACTTGTTGACAATTGACAATTCATAATCATGGGCGTTAAATATGAATCGAAGAGACTGACTTCGGTCAGCCTGTGGCGTCGATACGCCAATGATGGCTTCTTCGCGAGTTCCTGCTTGCAGGAGGATCTAAAATACATACATCCATACATACAATGGCGAAACTATAGGATTTTGTCCAGGGAGGGTTAAGAGCTTTCGGCGTATTTCAGTCTATATGCGCCAGCGAAGGTGTGGGGAGGTGGGTTGAGGATTTTTTTCACTAAATGCATGTCGAAAACACGAAAATGTTTTTAACAAAGGCGGAACTAGAGGAGTTTGCTAAGGGAGGGGAAATGAGTGTTTTTGGCAGGCGCATTTCAGCTAATATGCGCCAGGAAGGGGGTGAAGAGGGAGGTTGATGCTTTTTTTACTAATTGCAGGTCGAAAACGCGGAAATGATTTTAGCAAAGGCTAAACTAGAGGAGTTTGCTAAGGGAGGGAAAACAACTGTTTTTGGCAGGCGCATTTCAGCCAATATGCGCCAGCAAAGGTGTGGGGAAGTAGGTTGAGGCTTTTTGCACTAAATGCAGGTCGAAAACGATAACATATGATTATTCATTATGATTGGCTGGTCACGTGACTGTTTGAAATACCTATCAATAAACTCAAACTAAAAATATGTCAATGTTTTATACAGTGACGGCGTAAATATCAAACTTGGGAGAAAAAAAACAATATTGGTACGGTAAGAAATATATTACAAAGCGTTGGGAATTCTTTTCAATCTTTGTATCAATATCGAGAGAGAACGCTGGACATTTTACGAAGAGTACTATTTTAGCATAGTTCGTGTATAAGTTGGAAATGTCCGGTCGATGTGCGACCGACTGAATGCAATAACCACAGATCTCTACTACCTGTATTACCAGTAACACAACACATCTCCTTTAGATTCTTTTCTGTTTTTGTTTCATTTTCATTTTCCTTTCCTTCTCTTTTTTCTTGGCGACCACGTGACTATCACAATATACTGATATACACTTCTAGTCAGCTCTATAGTGGACATTGGAAATAATATTTGTTTTTCGTGCGTACGTAAAATACTACATACGTACGTCATATGTATTACGTACGTACGTGATAATGTTTGATTTGATTTTGTTTTATTCAGCAAGTTATCATTCTTCATCTACATACAAAAAATGCACATACAGAGAAACATTTAAAATACAAGATGGAAATGAACTTAAATGCATTAAAAAGAAAATAACATGCCAAGGATAACCCTTTAAGCTAAAAGCTTATTTCCAAAGGGGTCCTTACGTTACGTTACGTTCCCTACCTTAGGAGCATAGGCGTAGAAGCCCAATTTGATTTGGTGGGGAGGGTGGGTGGGGGGGGGGGCTGTAACGACTTGCCCGAAAAATGTAACAAAAATTTTCTCTTCGCCTTGCGCACGTTTAACAGGTTAATGTGCATATTATATGCATCGGTTATTACATCGCAAGCCAATAACATACAATCAATTGCCGGGATGCGAAATTCTTTTTCCCAAACAGGTTTGCAATTACGGAGTTTTCAGCCAATCAGGTTGCTCGTGACGTCAGCATCAATAATGACCATCGCTTTGAAGTTCGAAGGCATACACTGAGTTACACACTGACACTTAATAAAGTATTGTTACGCGGTTTCCCTGCAAACGCCCTAACTTTACCTTTAATGCTTGGATAACATGTTGACCTTACTAATGATACATACGCTACATTCTATCGGGTTCGTGTTTACGTCATCCAGGATTCGTCAGCCGTTCTATTGAAAGCAGAATTCGTTTCGTGGAATGGGTAGGAATACACTAAAATCAACTTCACGACGCGAGTAGTCTTGAATGAATATACGCAAAACAGTATAGTGTACAGTATGATATATTTCCGTCACTGCACTGTGTAGCATGGTGGGCTCATAATTGACGCACTTAAGGATTTGATCAACGATGTCTATCAAGGAAAAATCCAAATCACTCAACTGTATGTGTTTTTCATATGAGTAGTTCCTCAGAAATGGTATGATCTCAAAATATTTAAGGTTCTGTGCTTATGCACCGTACAATTGAGCAGAATTTGACCACAAAATGCCTGCCGTGTCAATTTCTTTCATACCCCTAAATTGACACATGCGTCGATAAGGTAACTGTAGTGTAGGCCTTAGTATACATCCATTGACTTTAGATGCTGTTTGCTATGCTCTGAGTCTCTAAGCTCAGACAGGTCAGGTCCCAGAGAGTATGTTTTTATAAAAATTACCACAATTTGGTCAGCAAATATAGCTGAAATGGATTCAAACTCATGAAATATTTAATTCTGCTTGACTGCAAAAAGTTTAAGTGGCCTGCTGCATCGTTGCTAGTAATAATTGAAGGTGCGTCAATTACGGGGGTGCGTCAATTATGAAGCCTTTAGTACTCACAGTTTTAATACATATAGGCCTACAGCGCATGTGTTCTGTACCCCTGTACGAAACTTTCACTGTGTGATGTTATCGATTAATGCCTTCACAGAAATCTTCGATCAAAGTAGATCATACAATACTAGTGTACTCAATATGTCTAAACCAATTCCAAACACATCTACATATATTTACGAAAAGCTGAGGGTAATTTTAAATGGGTATATCTTCGTTGCAACGAATGGATGCAGACATTTTGATGACCTCGAAGTGAAGTTTTCCATTGTTATGACGTAACTTTTCCGACCAATCATGAGCGACTATTTACACACAATTGCAAACCTGTTTGGGAAAAAAGTCGCTGCCAGGATACCCTTTCATATTTGTAATAATTATTGGGGAAGTCGTTACAATAATAATGATTATAATAATATAAGTTTAACCATTGAAAAACACAATGCAAATTATTTTTCTTTCAGTAGGTGCCCGAAAAATTATCGGCATATTGCCCGAATTTTCACCAAAATATTATTATTTATAATTTTAGGTTTACAGTCTTGTTCAGGGCCAAGGCCTTCTCACACGACTTTACAACTTAACCCTGGTCATTGATAACTTGTCACACCTACACACCAAAGTGTGCACAACTCAATCAATCTCTCCTGGGGCACCACAGTGCACCACAACCGCGTGTCCCCCGGGGGACTTCCCATAGGGTGCAGCCACAGACCGGCGCACACAACTACAAGTTACCTCGCAAGTCCCCATTTATACACCTGGGTGAAGAGAGGCAATGGAGATAAAGTGCCTTGCCCAAGGACACAACGTATTGATCTGACCAGGGCTCGAACCTGTAATCCTTAGATCACAAGTCCACTGCCTTAACCACTTGACCACAACGCCCTCAAATATTTATAGTTAGGGAGGGATGCAGCCCCCTAGCCCCCACCCCCGCCTCCGATGCATTTGCTTAGGAGTAGCAGTATACGTACAGTTAGTAACATATTGGCCTACGTACACGATACGTGAATATACGTACTGTATACTGTACGGTCTAACTAGATAATGATACAATAATACTTCTCGCTCACTGCACCTCGCTTGTATCAATCATCCGACCACAGAGTCAAGCTTAGTTTAAAGATTAAGCCGCGAACTAACAAATGCCGGACAAGTTCATTCCTCTCCATCTTTGAAATAAAGATGTATCCCGCAGTATATCACGTAGACTAGCTTACGTTAGACAAGTGATAACATCATATCACATAATAAATACACGCACGTACGTACGTAGGCCTTTTTTTATAATGATCACGTACGTACGCAATAATATCACGTACTTACGTGATATATACGTTATAATACTACGTACGTACGTAATATTATCACGTACGTACGTGATAAATATCGCATACACGTACGTAGGCCTATATTCGTTATAATTATCACAAACGTAAGTAATGATATCATGTACTTACGTGTTATTTATTACATACGTACGTAATTATACTATGTACGTACGTAATATTATCACGTTTGTACGTGATAAATATCACGTACGTGCGCCCGCTTACTTTAGACAAGTGTTTACGTAGGTTTTGTCACATACTTAAATCACGTACGAACGTACGTAGGCTTACATTCGTTATAACTATAACGTAAATACGTTATAATATCACGTACGTACGTAGTATAATTACGTAGGTACGTAATAATACTACGTACGTAATATTATCACGTACGTACGTACGTGAAGGATATCACGTTAGTACGCTCGCTTACATTAGACAAGTGTTAACATAGGTTATATCACATAATAAAAAAACACATACGTACGTACTTACGTATGCCTATATTCGTGTGTTATAACATCACGTACGTAATATTAGTGCGTTTGTGTACACGTAATATATTACGTAGGGAATGTTTTTACGTGCGTATGTACGTAATAATATATTTTTTTTACCGTCTAGAGCTTCTTAGTCTTGTTTTTATCTCAGCAACAAACACTTTATGTGCAGGGCGTTCATGAACCGTATCGACATGATTTTTGAGGGGGTGGAGAAGGGGGGGGGGTTACGGGTCGATTTCGATATCAAGTAGCTTTGCTGAGACGGATTTCAATGTGTCATTGGAAGCAGATCATGCGTTAATTATATTATAACTTCTTTAACTGTACATTCAAAGTCACATTGTAAGGTATTCCTGGTTACTGGTATTGGATGGGTCATGCGGTCACCAAGAGACCCGTTTGTCATCTCTCTCTTTCTCTCTCTTAATTAGTTTTTTAACATGTGAGTGGTGAGGAAGGGAGGTGAGCGATTTTTGACTGGTTTATTTAATTTCTTTTTGTTCTATCATGATTACGTCAATATGTGAAATCAGGATAATCTCAGTTCCGACAATTACAATGACCACATTTACGACCAGGATATGACGCTGACAGTTATATAAGTGCTTATTCTGATTGTTAACTTGTGGGTAATTCATTCATTGTGTACCGGGGATAAAAATTTGTAGTTCATTTTGTTAGCGTGTGTTATAACTATGAATAAGGTGATGACATCTTTCTAAGTTTGCTGCATACAATAAAGTTGCAATTTGAAAGCGATTTCTAATTGTCATTGTCCATTATAAATGTTAAACTTATGTAGCACCCCTAATATTTCCCAATAGTAGTGTCTATAGTTTTGTCCCCCTGTATAATATACCTTTCCCCTTCACTTTTTTTTTTCCATTTTCCTCTTATCTCTTTGTGGTATTTTCTAGTAACGCTCACAGAGTCAGTGAACTGTGTGCATTACCCCTCAGTGGACTAATTCCTGCTAGAAGGACCATTAAGCCTTGTGTGGTTTGGGTCACACTTAGGTTACTCTTAGGTTACGCTAAGTTAGTGATAATTAATCTGTTAGTCACAACACTAACAGACCAGGCCTTGTTTTATTTCTTCCTTAAGTGTAGTAAGTTATCGTCACGCTCTCTGTAATCTCTGGTGGAGTAAGTTTAAGATGTGGGAAGACAGTTTATCTACTTCCTGGAGTATTGGTAGCCAGTCTAAGTAAAATCTTCTCTGGTAGGGTGGGGTAACATCCTTCCCTTTGTTCTAAGAATGGCTCAAAACACCTAAGTTTGCAAACAACTCTACCATTCACCAAGACACTCCAAGATGCCATGCACCTGGCTGTACCAGACTGTACCAGTGTCATTAGAAATTAATTATATTAATTTCTACACAGGTAAGAGTTCATCTTTTAACTTTGCCCCAGACCCTTCAGGAACCTATTCATTTTCATTGTGCATACATAGTGTATTTTACTTGCTAATGTACTCATGTTAGTTCTGTGCTGGCAATGTGCACACAGAATATATAGCAGCCCTCAATAAGTGTAATTGTGTTGTATTTACTTTTACTTATTTTGATCCTGTGATGGCTGAATGCACACAGACTGTAATTATTATGTTTATCCTGTGATGGCTACATGCACACAGACTGTAATTATTAATTAAACGTTTTGTATCTGTACTGGCTATAGAGAGTCTACAGGTGAGATCATTATTATTGTTACCTGTTGTTTCATAGTATGTTTATAGGGTTGATTATGGCACTTATAATGCCCTCAACCGTTGCCATTATGTGTATTGTTATGATCTAACCTACATTGAGTTAATGTAAGAGTATTGGAAGTACTTTAGGTTATGGTTTAACGGGAACCCAAATTGATATATATATATATATATATATATATATATATTTAATTTATTATGTACTCCTACGATATGTCTAGCATTACTGTAATGCACTCACATTTGTATCTAGTTGTACTAAGTTTCCCTTATACGAGCTATGTTTAGATCCCATGATGCAAAGCTACACTTTTACTTGTTGCCATGGTGATAGGAATAGCTGAACTTCTGTTAATCTTATATTTGAAAGAGTTGTAATAATATGTTAGTAGACATATTGATATATAGTCTATCTTGTGAATCGAGACACTATTGTTGTTGTATATTAGAGTATTAGCATGTATTTAGCCCTGTGAGTCACAGTGGCGGAGCGTCCAAACAGTCAGGGGGGCGGATGCCCCCCCCCCCTGACGGACTCAAATGGACTGCTGGCACCCTTTTCAGCTCTTTACCACTTTTAACTTAGGAGAGCTGGAAAGAGTTAATGAATGGCCCTGTATTCTATAATTGTACCTTAACTTATTCGCGATTATTGACTTATTGATTGCGCTCTCATCTACCTATTGACATTTGTCACATTTTGTTGGTGTAATTTGGCGATGACACTTATTTTGCAAATTAGCCAGGCGATCTAGGGAGTATCTTTACTCAAAAAAATTATGTACGCTACGCGCCAACCTGTGGTGGCGCTCCGCTTAGATAGTGTCGAAAGCGCCCCTACAGACCATTTTCGCCTGTCATGACCAATACCCTTGGCTCCGCCACTGGTGAGTCACCCTTCACTGGTACAGACTCCATCTGACCAGATATATACAGCAGATAAGCTAGGTGACAGAGTCTCCGTTTTATAGCCTGATCTTAGTCTGAAGGGATGCTTAAGTACCTGCAGCCTAACAAAAGGTGTCAGTTGCCTTGGCAACCTGTGGGCTAAGTTAGTAGAGGTACATGGGTTAAATTACATAGTTAGTATGCTACTGTTGTTGTTATTAGTACTAGCTGAGGGACTTCCCCAGTAGTACATTATTTATATTTGTAGACTTCATGTAAGTCATAGAGGGTGTAATGATTTTAGAGTTAATCACTCGCCTCTTTTGGAAATGTTCGTAGTGGAACTAGGGCAACCAGCTCCTAGTTATATATATATATATATATATATATATATATATATATATATATATATATATATATATATATATAAGTAAATGCCTTGGTAAGTACAGCTGTTACTCGGAGTTTCACGCCCTTAGGGTGGCGATCGTCAGACAACTGAACAAATACTCTCTGCGCGGATATATTCTATGGGGAACACGAACCCTATTTCTTACGTGCACGGTTCATTGGTTTGAGCCTATTGTGGCGACACTTGGAGATGAATTCAGATCTCTTATTGAGTAAATACGGGTTTTTGGACAGGAGGATACAAAGCTTTTCATCAATACAGAGGTTACATTGACCGGATCTACGCATGCTGGTATTGGAATGCTTAAGTACGCTCCACTCAATAACGAAGGGGGCACCTTTACGCTTCAGGTCCCATATATGTTTGGAAAGCTCTGTTTCTTTCTCGTAACGCTCATGTCGGAATGACTTACTGTGGTTACTGTACCTTTGCTTAAAGGGGCCACTCGATAGCCCTATGTATGATTTGGTGTCATCACCAGTAGTAACATCGGCCCTATATATTACACTGCTCACCAAGCAATTCCCGTTGAGGGGGCAATTAAGTTTTACTCTACAATTGCATATGCGTTGAGCCAGCTGCGGTCTAAGCTTATTTTGTGATAGAAGCCGGTTATTATGGCTGTTGATGATTGATCGCATATTGCCCATACAACTGTAACTCAATTTCACGTTGTTTTTGTTGAAAATTTTGTGGAGCTTGTTTCCTTTCGGGAAGTGCTTGGCGAGTAGTCTGAAAAACAATTTCCCCACATTAGATTTGACATTACGGCTATAAGGTGGGTTAAACCATATTATGTTCCTGGTACGGGGTTTCTTTCTGGGTTGCTTCTTGCTGCTCTCCGTACTGTTGTTGTATACTAGGTGGTCGGTGTAGCCGCTATCTCGGAGCGCATCGTTGTATATGGGGGCAGCGTTGTCAAAGATCTCTTCGTTAGATGAAAGAGTGGAGATCCTGTTGCCGATGCTCTCTGGAATACGCTTGGTGACTTCCGGGGGGTGGTTGGAGAGGCAGTGGACATATGTGGGTTGGTCATTAGGCTTACGGAATGGGCGATGTGTTCCGGTGCGTAGGTCCAGTGTAGCGTCGAGGTAGTTGACGGTCTTAATGTTGGCTTGGGTGGTTATCTTTAGACCGAAGGTATGAAAGGCTGCTACGATACGTTTCCGCATTCTATCCGCTTGGCTGCCCGAGTGGTCCCTGAGTACAGCAAGACCATCATCTCTGTAGAGGCCAATATCGTGCGAGTCGATGAGATCACCTAACTTATGAAGGATGTATAAGCCCACCAGCTCACATATGTCCACTGCCTCTCCAACCACCCCCCGGAAGTCACCAAGCGTATTCCAGAGAGCATCGGCAACAGGATCTCCACTCTTTCATCTAACGAAGAGATCTTTGACAACGCTGCCCCCATATACAACGATGCGCTCCGAGATAGCGGCTACACCGACCACCTAGTATACAACAACAGTACGGAGAGCAGCAAGAAGCAACCCAGAAAGAAACCCCGTACCAGGAACATAATATGGTTTAACCCACCTTATAGCCGTAATGTCAAATCTAATGTGGGGAAATTGTTTTTCAGACTACTCGCCAAGCACTTCCCGAAAGGAAACAAGCTCCACAAAATTTTCAACAAAAACAACGTGAAATTGAGTTACAGTTGTATGGGCAATATGCGATCAATCATCAACAGCCATAATAACCGGCTTCTATCACAAAATAAGCTTAGACCGCAGCTGGCTCAACGCATATGCAATTGTAGAGTAAAACTTAATTGCCCCCTCAACGGGAATTGCTTGGTGAGCAGTGTAATATATAGGGCCGATGTTACTACTGGTGATGACACCAAATCATACATAGGGCTATCGAGTGGCCCCTTTAAAGGCGATATCGCTCGTAGACTTTTTTTTGAGGGCGCTGGCATTATCGAGGTTTCAGCGAGGTTTAATGGGACCCCTAAAACTCACGTGACCTCGGTGGCAAATTTAGATCAGTGAATAGCACAGGCAAGCGTATGCGTAACAAGCCCGTACCCATGCACACATAATGTTATAGCACAGCATTTCAGATTATTGTACTGTTTACCGCAAAGGATTTTCGTACGCGATAGTTTGTTGTTTGTGTGCCTTTTGAGTAAAGAATACTGTACGATTTTCGTACAAATACATTCGATTAGACTAGAGTATAGTGACAATCATGGAAAAGGGATCAGGGCAAGGAGAATCGGGCGAAAGAAAACGACCTTATCCTGGAACGAGCGTATAGGTTCAAGTGGAGGAAAGCCATTGTTGCATGGACCTGACAAAAACAGCAGTGCAAAGGAACAACAGCGACGAAGAGATGCCACGAAGATCTATCTTCTACGTTCCTACGTAAACTGGCAAATGGAGAAAGAACTCTACAAACATGTCCACGATTTGACTTCTGTTAGCAACGCAGATTTCGCAGAACATTTGCTTCAGGATCACACAAAAAGGTAATGATTTGCTAAGCTAGGCTAAAACTGTATAGGGTAATACTAGTACATAGTAGTACTACAGGGTATTGTCCTAGGTAACTGTCAGTATTGCGAAGTACAGAAAACTGCAAAGTTCGGACACCCCTAAGAAATACACGATTTCACCATGATAACCTACAAGCGAAAGCCAATATCACTAAAAACTAGGAAGCTACAGTTATTTCCTCTCCAAAATGACCCGTGCGCAAGTATGTACGTACATATCTGTCAATAAAATGAAGATAGTTTTTGGGGTATTTTAAGGCTTAGGTGTTCGAACTTCGCAGTGTCTATGCTATTGTATTTGTAACATACATGATTTGATGAGCCTAGGCTTTGTAACGGTTTCAGTTGTTTTCCGCATACGTTACTTTCCGCTGATTACTTTCCGCTGAAAAAATTCTTCTGCGGAAAACACCTATTTTTCACTTACCTGTACACTATATTTATCCGCAATTTTGAGATACCAAATTCAGGCAAGATGATTAAAATAACATGAGAAAGTATCAAAGAACGTCGATCAAGGATGGTTAGACTGAGTTCATGTCAGAAAAGTTAAGCTGCGTATAATTTAGAGGAGGCTTGGGGTGTTTGTAATTACGAATTATTAAAGAAGCATATATACTAGAGCAAAGGGACGCCCGCGTTATGAAGGATTGAGTATCTAATTAAGTATTAAAAATTCGGCCCGCGTAATGATGGTTTAAAACAAAGGTGTAAAAGGCGGTATCTTTGATTTTCGCTGGAAATAAAATAATATAATAATATAAGTAAGCCTTACAGCGTAAGCTACAAGTACAACCTTAGCTACTGTATCATAAATCTAGTCTCGAAGCTACATTTTATCCTGTTACAGTCAAATCCTATCTTCTCCATCTTCCTAAATCCTTCCATGTGCCTAATCAATTCAGTAAGTTATTCTGTTTCTCCAAAAAAAAACGTTACTTTCCGCTGAAAAAAACGTTGTTTTCCGCTGACAAATTTGTTTGCGGAAAACACTGTTTTGTTTCAGCGGAAAGTAACATGTGCGGAAAACAACGGTACCCCTTTGTAACTAGGCCTATCATTCATTATTTTTCCAATGGACCTAGCGTATGCTAACCTTATCATACTTATCCTAGCACAAAATAGCAGTAAGTTCTATTACTGAGTCATCATCATCACTGTTTGTGAATGCTTGTCACGAGGATACTGTATAGGCCGTTTCTTACGACTAGTCGTAACAATTATAAACTATTCTTACGACAAAGGCAAATTCAAGTGCAGTAAATAAAGCAACTGCGCATGTAGTAGAGGTAACCCTAAACATAACCCTAACCCTAACCGGAAGTTATTGTTACTCATCGTCGTAAAATTAGTACTCCTAATCATAAAAATAGCAACTGCCCATGCGTAGTCGGAAATTATTCTTACGACTAGTTGTAAGAATAGCCACTTTGTACTGTATACAGTTACAAATTAAAATATCCTTCCTAAAGAAGACTGACAGGGACTGGGGGTCTTTAGTTTCACTCCTCATATTTATGCCATGGAAAGCTGGGCCTTCTCATCACCAAAAAGTAAACTGTTTTTGCCTCAACAAATTGATGGAAATATATTTTCTAACCACTAGGCCTAGGTGATCTGTTCATCCCCACCCCCTCCAGGTTCTAAATTGTTATCAGCTGTCCTTGTTTGAAGAATAATTCTTGTGAATGAGCATTTGAAAGAAAAGCCTCACCTATGCCCAGTCATAATTAACTGGGCAATATAACATAGGACTAAGGCCTATAGTATTAGTAATAAGTATCAGAATTTAGTGTTCATAGTAACTGTATTCCCTAATTTTGTAATATACACCAGTGAGGAAGGCCTACTGTGCTGTACAAGTACAACCACATGGACCTGCAATGTTTCCTATAAAAATAATGCATCTACATAAATAATTTAGAATCACTCCTAACTGA
Source organism: Apostichopus japonicus (assembly GCF_037975245.1). NCBI lineage: Eukaryota > Metazoa > Echinodermata > Holothuroidea > Aspidochirotida > Stichopodidae > Apostichopus > Apostichopus japonicus. The sequence continues at coordinate 44,920,259 of NC_092576.1, forward strand.
TTCACATGTTTTCACACCGCTGCGTATGCAACTAGACCTTAGGTTTTTCTAAGGTCAGCCACAGCCAGCATATATGCAATCAAGTTTTAATGGTTCATTTGGGCAACAGGGTGTTATACTGTTATCTACTGACTGTCTGTCCAATATTCCAGCAATCATGTGTACATGTCTGTGTTTGGGATTTTTGAAGGAACCCAACTGCTATGCAAGAAGTTAGGTAAATTAGCCTCACAAATTGAGGGACCATAGTACATATAGCTATACCTATATAAACCTTTATATAGCCATGCCTGGGGGTAAGAAAGTATAGTCAGTATATACTATGCTTGTTTTTGTTCAGCTTCTTGTGAATGATCTGATGTTTAGTGTTCAAAAATTATAATATCTATTAAATTTGGTGGCCGAAACTATCTCTTGTGGAGAGTAATCTAGCGTTAAATTAATGGTAGTCTGAAATCAAGCTATTCATGTAAACAGGAATTTTTCACAATGGTGGGCTTATGTCATGGTGTAAGCTACAGTAGCATCTCAATTCTCACTCATGAAACCAACTGCTCACATAAACAGGAAGTTTACACAGTAGGTAAATAATGAGTGTACATCAAACTCTCATCAAAAGACTGGACATCTTTTAGCGATATGAAACCAATCAGTTCACTAAGACAGGAAGTTTACATAGTAAATTTTACATTGACATGTGAGCTCAAGTTGTTGGGCAAGCAGTTGGGCAACACAAAATTATCCTTACAATTCTTGAAAGGTACCGCGGTTTATGGATATGTTGAAGAAGAGTATGAAAGAATATCTCATCCTTATCTGGGTTTAAATCAATGTGGGTTAACAATATGTTATTATTGAAATATGCCTAAGTGTTTGCTTGTTACTTTTCTCTTTCATATTTTTTCTTGGGTAGGTATGATAAAAACATGTATGTTTGTAATGATTTGGTCATTACCATTTACCAGATTCATTATGCATACAATTAAGCTTGGGGTGTACAGTAAAATTACTATTTCAGTTATATGATTTACGGACAATTTCATTGGTTTCATTGTATAGGTTTCAAATGCATCTTTTCCGGAAAGATGCTGAAAGTCAAACAGAGGCATTCTCAGCAGCTGTCACCACAGAAAGATCAGTTGACACTCAGAAAGGAGAAGGTGAATTTATATGTTTATCCTTGCATGAATTACAGACTGGAAGAGCAGTGCTAATCTTATCTGATCTGATGTGATCAGAAAAATAATACAATTTCATTCTCATTTAATTCCAAAAGAAAAGAAAAAAATGGTAGCATATTGCTCATCCACTAAAAAGCATACATGTGTATGAAAATTTATAAAAGTAAGTGGGCCTGATATTATCAGGATCTTCTTTAGAGGCAAACTGACTAGTAACAGTAAATTCAAGAGACACAATAGAGCCTGGAACAGAGAGGACATGGTGAACACAAAGAAAGAAGTTAATGGTGTATTGAACAAAAGGAGTCAGTGAAAGCAGAGGTATTTAGATAAACTGTGGAGTACAAAGCGAGGATTAAGTAAGGAGAGAGGGCGAATAAACTATAGCAGAATACAGAGATGGAGCAGGATAAAGTTAGTCATGTCCTTCCTGTATATTGAGCCTATTCAGTTGAATGGTGCTAGGGCATTCCGTCCGCTCTCTCTATCTCTGCTGTGGTGTACTATGTCTGAGATGGTTAGTCTACGAATTCAGTTACCTGTTGGGACATGTCTTTAATGGTATGATTGGGCAGCTGAAAGTGTTCCCCTACTGGAGTCTCCATTTTCATGGTATTGACTTGTGACTAGAACTGCTTCTTGAGGGTGGTCTTGGTTTCACCAACATACTTGTAACTTCAATGTCCTCTAACTCAATGACACCATTTAAATTGAAATATCAGTTTCCAGTGCTGCATAAGTGTGATAAGTTCTAAACAAAAGGTATATTTTTAGTCACAGCCATAGAAGCTATAGCAGGATACTTGCAATCTAGTAACTCTTGTTTTATGTAATCTCTACAGATACTCCTGATCCAGTTACTTCAACACCTCTCAAGAAGCCATCTGCCAATGTTCTGTCCAATGTTACCAGTAGGATTAGATATGGAGCAGCATGGGAGAAAAACCTCAGACTATACGAATACACATTGCCACATTTACATGATCCTGAACAAAAGAGATCATACATATGGCAGGGGCAAGCACTTTTCCCAGACTTTTGTTGACAGGTTGTGCGACATTCACAAACGTTGGATTAGCAGCTAATGATACATCTGCATCACCAGATTGAGATAAATTGCTTTCGTCCATTTTGCTCGATAGTAGCTATGACTGTGAATCAGGAGCTTGGCCACCCTCTAAGTCAAGGTGGGCAAGGTTGGGGAAATTCAATCAAGGAGTAACAATCAGAGAATGGCCAGCTTTATATTATTGTATATAGGCCTACACGCACAGCGTGTATAAATATCTGTATCGGTTTATTTATACTGGTGTTCATTTCCGTTGCCAGGAGGGGATATGATTTGAACGTGGGGGAGGGTGTGGGGGGGGTGGGGAGGGGGTCCCATTTGAAGTGTCCAAACGATGCTAATCTTTACATCTATCTTCTTGAATCACATGTACCCCTATCGACACGATCAATCAGTCCTGTCTCTCACCTCCTCTCATGCACTGGTGTATTTATTTCCTGGCAAGATAACAGTTAGGCATAGTAAGGGTCAGAGGTCATCACAACTTAAAGAGTTGTGCGAGTCCCTGTGGTCTCTTACATCCTGGTAGCAGTAGAGAGAAGAAGCCTAATAGATCAGAAACCATAATCATCTTCTGTTGTGTCTTATTTTCCAGCATCCTTGAAACATTATATCCTTCCCCTCTGATTTGTTGATGTCATAAAGCTGTATTTATGTTGTGCATTATTTAATTCCAGTATTTAGATTGTATATTCTTCTTGTGTATTTGACAGTATCCCAGTGATCTCCATTTTTCTGCTCTTGGTTTTTTTCTCTCTGTACTTTCATATCATATCTATCTCTACCCCTAGCCTCCATCTCCACATTTTCTTTACTTTCTTCCTCCATCCCTTCATCTGTCTTTCACGCTTTCTTTCTTGACCTCTTTCCTCCCCTCTGTTTACCCTGTATGTTTTAGTTTGCCGACTCCCCCCCCCCCCGCATCTCACCCCCAAAAAAGTTCACAAGGTTGACAAGTCTCCCCGTGCTAGTCCCAAGCTATACACCCTTGTTGTGGTGACCGTTCAATATACTTGCGGATCAAATGGAAAGCCCCACCCCCCCACCCCTTACTTCCCAGTGTCATGAATCGGCAAATGGAAGATTATTCGGAGTTGTTCGTGATGGTTCAATGATCTTATAGTCAGGATATGGTTCTCTTTGTCCTTCATTGCCGTCGAAGTTTGAAATGAATTAATCGTGCTAGGAACTTCCGGGCAATGTTTAATTTTCTGTGGCAAGAAAAAAAGCTTCCCCCCAGTCTCTCCTGGTTGACTATATAGAGCCCGTACGCCTATATGGTCACACAATAGTATAGATAAGTATGATCCATGCAGACATCTAGTATATATTTTTTTAAATTCAATCCAATTTCAGTTTAAGTTTCGAGTTGTAATTCGAGTCAGTCGTGATGAGGTGCCCCATGGTGGAGCTGGGTAACCCACCCCAACCCCGTTGCCGACTTCTTGGCATTTCGTTGGGAGCCGTTCGGAACAAGAAGCAGGATAGTCAATTCTGGGAGTACAGTACGCTGGAAAGCAATACACTGACGTGATTTAGAAAAAAAAAGTTTTTTGCTTTGACGGCCGATGCTCAGCGAGACACTTTTCAATGGAAATAACTATTAGTTTATTGTTCATGTACTTATTCCCTTTTTGCCAATCCTTTCTAAAGAGGGTGGAGCCGCCCCTTATGGCAACGTATTTTCCTTTCCTTTTCCATTCAAGTTTCGTTATTTTTTAATTCGGGTCAAAGGGGTGCAAGGACAGGGTTTACGTGCACCGGTTAGGAGGACGGGGTGCAGCTAGGGCAAGTGCTCTGTGATCGCCTAAAGGGCCCGTTGCCAGGAGTCCAAAAATAATTAAATATACATATTTATCTGTATATGGTATATGACATAAAATGCTTTGTCTTTCCCTCCTGATATATAACTAAAATTTATATATAAAATACAATGTAAGCTGTGACTCAGTCTATGTATAATTAATACCTAAATTGGCTGAAATACCAATTGTTCACACATGACGGACTTGACTTTACGTTTGATACCCAATAGTTTGTAATCACTTCAGTCAATTTTTTCACTCATTCGCGTTTGTCTTTTTGTGACACCAGTCAGCGTGAATCAGACATAAAGTTCATAACTATTAGTTTCTTGAGCTGTTTCTTGACTTCGACTGCTCACCATGTAGGCCTAAAAGAGTAAAAGCAGGGAACTGCTAGAGTAGCAGCTCCCTGGTCGAACTATTACGCCTGATGCAAAGCTCGACCGTAACCTATACTGTACAGCCCATTAGTTGTGAAAAGTTCTGAACGTAAAACAAAGCACTGAGTTTTGTATCACACAACACACACGAAAACGCGGCGTAATACCGCATACTACTGACCAGGGAGTTGTTCCATAACAACTCCCTGTACTGCCACAGACAAGAAACTATGCAGGAATTTCGCCAAGGCCACCGTTCAAGTAACCGAACCCGTTTATTGCTTACCGTTACTAGCCGTAAATACGGGATTGCTGAGAAATTACGAGACAACAGCGACGATCCGATAGAGGGTAGTATTGATATTATTTTTGAATCGGGTGGTGTGAAGGACAGAATTTACGAGGAAATTACGAGCGATCCCACCTTTAAGCAAAGGTACAGTAACCACAGTAAGTCATTCCGACATGAGCGTTACGAGAAAGAAACAGAGCTTTCCAAACATATATGGGACCTGAAGCGTAAAGGTGCCCCCTTCGTTATTGAGTGGAGCGTACTTAAGCATTCCAATACCAGCATGCGTAGATCCGGTCAATGTAACCTCTGTATTGATGAAAAGCTTTGTATCCTCCTGTCCAAAAACCCGTATTTACTCAATAAGAGATCTGAATTCATCTCCAAGTGTCGCCACAATAGGCTCAAACCAATGAACCGTGCACGTAAGAAATAGGGTTCGTGTTCCCCATAGAATATATCCGCGCAGAGAGTATTTGTTCAGTTGTCTGACGATCGCCACCCTAAGGGCGTGAAACTCCGAGTAACAGCTGTACTTACCAAGGCATTTACTTATATGTTTAGGCTCTGCTTTTATAGCATAGAGCACTCTTCTTGCAGTCCTGACCCTTCCTTGTTATATATATATATATATATATATATATATATATATATATATATATATATATATATATATATATCTATATATATATATATATATATATATATATATATATATATATATATATATATATATATATATATTAAATTACGACAATCCAAGATTAAACTGCTATGCCGAATAGGGATAGACAGTTTCACTTATTTATGGAGCACTGTGTTATTGCTGTATGAGTAACATGGGCAGGTAGTTGTATATTTAGCGACCAGTTGCATATTAGTGTCTACAGTACGTCTGGAAAGGTTCACTTTATTTTAATACTTTAGTTTACTTGTTGTCATGCCGACCAAGTATGATTTGATGTACCATATATTTTACTCTGTATGAGGTGATCAGGTTGACATTCGCTTATACTATTTTACTATTGTTGTGTCACCCTCACTGATTATCTTTGTTGTATATTATCGCATATTTTCATACTTATTTTAATGGCTTAGTAATTGTTTGATTACTGTGGGAGATCGTTAATCCCCTTGCCCCTTGTTTAGTGCATTTGTATTGTGTTGGCAATGTATGATGACCATTCACCAAGACACTCCAAGCTGTCATGCACCTGGCTGTACCAGACTGTACCAGTTTCATTAGAAATTAATTATATTAATGTCTACACAGCATATACCAATATTGTTGATGTGTAGTTGTCCGCGTTACCACGGAGACGTATGATGTACTCCCACTAGTAGACGCTATATGTGGACTGAGGGGCCAACCATTATACTACATTAAACTAGATGAGATGGGCGTGGCTCCCGAGTTATTAGATTAGTAGGCTATTAGTGTTAGGCCATGATGACTGTCATGTGTTAATTATGTTTTAACTTCATTTGTATAATATATATTTTCAATCATTTTGCATATCGTAATTCACTTTTACCGTTATGGTGAATAAACAATATTTACCTGCGGATTACGATAGAACATTGCGTTTGTCCTCATTTTAATATACTGTGTCTAATATCTTCACAAAGGCAGGCGACTGATCGTAGAATTGAACACCGCTTATGTGTCTCGCGGTTGCGTTACCAGCACATATTTAGTCCTTAAGCTAAGTGCTACACTTAGATGGAATATTTTATTCCACTTTCACTCTTCTGTACAGATATAAAAAATGCAGTACATAATTCGATATTTAAAGATAAAGAGATATAATATATCATAAAACGAACTTTAAAGAATCTCCTATGCTTTATTTACTTGTTCGTGTTTGTTTATGTTTTGATATTTTATGGCTGAGAAATATATGTCTATATGTCAGATTTGACGAGGAGGCATGAACCTTCGTATTATTTTTTCCCCTGCTAAACACGAACAATATTTCATCTTCATCTCGCATATTCAATACAATAAAACCAAACGATTATTGATTGTAATGGAAAACACTAAATCAACCAACATTTGATTATGATAATGCCACTATATAACACCTAGTACTTACGTTTCGCTGTAAGTGTCGAAGACGTTTAAGAGTCACTTGATATTATGTTATAAGAGCAAAACAATCAGCAGGGCTGGCTAACTTGAAAAGAAATCGAGATGTTCGTCTTTCATTTTAAATGGTTTACCAGTTAAAGGGTAACCCTTTTTCCTTTTCCACAGCTTAAGTAATGACATAATATATGGCGCATAATTTGTTAGCTTTATACGCAATAATGGAATTATGAAACTATTGTATAAACCTCAAATATTTTCAAATTGACGTTTGTTTAACTTTATAGAACAAAATGTTCTTCATGGAACCAGGCAAATAAAAACCCATAATGTTTGTATTCACATATTAATTATGTGAGTTACATTAAGAGCTATTCAATAATGTGTAAAATTAGGCAGACTTCCTTATACCAACGAGAAGGATGAACATCGACGAAAGGGAAATAAAATATTCGATTAAATTTGATATAGGAGGAAGTGGGGAATGTTTTAACATCCAAGGAAATCAAGTTTGCTCATTTAAAATATATGAACATAGAATAACTGCACAATGAGAACACGTTGTAATATCGTGGCATATCACATCACTGAACGCTATTAGATATGTCTACTAGTACTAGGGTTACATAAAATGATGCATTATTCCCAGCCACTGCAGGACACGGACTGACCTACTTAGCGTCGGTTTCCATGGTTACGTTCTATGACAATTTTAGTTAAAACATTCCAGGTGTACAGTAGACGCCTGGCTCGTTTATATTTCTATTCATTAGATTTAACCTTGGCTCGTGTCATCTATTATTATGCTAATTAGGTATTTATGGGAGTTCCAGGTGTGACATATTTACTGTTAGCTTATTTTACTTTAGAAAATAAATTGTTTGCATCAATCGTCTGTGCATACCACTATTGTAAAAAGAGATTAGGCCTACCGTGTGTACTAAACGGGATGGATTTGATGGGCTCTCTAAAAACATGCAAATGCATCTCTCTGAAGTGGATGGCTAGTGGGAGGGGGGGGGGGTGTGAGGTTAGGGAACAGGTTAGGTGTATAAAAGGGGCGAGGGGCATAGGGGTCTAGACTTAACTTACTGCAGCAGAGATTGGGGTAAAGTATTAGTCTAGATAGGGAATAAATATTCTGTGTTACATTGGTTTTTATAGTCAGACCAAACAAAACTCCCAAAAGTGTATTATTTCCATTGCTATTTTTCTCCCGATTACACTTATTACTGGAATGGCGGTAACGCACATATAACATATGTTAAGTAGTTTTCATTTATCACGTATTTCATTTATGTCACTACTAAATAGTTTTTCTATGACATGGTTAGGGTAAACATGAATTAAAAAAGGGAAACTGCAAAGAACTTGAGTGTAATCATTGTTCGTTGAAAGGGGTGAGTATGGTAACAATGGATTGGTACATGGGAGGTGTCGGAAATGTATTGAGCAAAACCGGTCTTCGAATGACCTATGAGGGAAAGGGCAGGGGGGGGGGGGTCATCAACAATAAAAGGTTAAGGACAATGCAGTGATTTCATGATCGATATAAGTATGAAATAATATTAAGTACGGTTATAAACATTTAAACAACGGGAATGTTTTAATGATTTTTTTTTTATGAATTTATGAGTTTAAAAAGGATGAAGCTCAATATGTCTCAGCTTTGATTTATTTATTCTTTAAAATAATGAGTGAAATAAATCTTCATTAACTGATTTGGCATGACATTGTTTTTTTCTTCAAAATACGTTGATGTATTTTTTGAGTGGATCACACTTTTATCGCTGGAATTTATGACATGCAGATTAACCTTCAATTATCTTTATTGTAATAAAGAAAAAATACAATTAAACTTTATAAATTACTTTGTTAAAATTCCTTTTATTTATTGCTTTATTTATTAACTTATTTTGAGTAACTAATTTTGAAACTGCAACAACTGAAACTGTTTTGTCGGTTGCTTGTTTGGTATAAATTTCAGTTTTGCTAGAGTATTATAATTTGATCATTATTTCTTGGGTTTTTAACAATAAATGTTTTAGTTTTTGCTATTTTACATTGCCATTATTTATCTAATTTTATATTAATCATGTTAAAACATTACTTAAATAACATGTTCATAACTGAAAACAATTTTTTGGGAAGTTTCATCTTCAAAAGTAACATTTAGTACTTATAAACTCTAAAAAATATTTTAGAATAATCATTACACTCACTAGAATAATTAATATCCACCTACTTTGTGTATATAGCTCTTGTTTGATCCTTATAAAGATTCCTGTCATTCTAAAACCTATTTCTTAGTTAAAATTTAACAATAAACTCAACAAAGAAAGTTTTAAACAACCCCTACCTACCCCTCCAACCCTCTCTTAAAATTTCCCTATTAATCCTTTATATTTTGTTTTATTTATCATAACATCCTACATAATTCTTTTCACGATGACCTTATTATTAAAATAAATCCAACTAAACTAGTTATATCCAATCCTTGACATTAAAATACAGCACACTTTACATTCTCTATTGTTAGTTTAATATTGTTAACTTTTATTAATTCAATTAATTCCCTGTTTAACTGTTATGATGATTCTAACATCTACACCGGAATACTTACATCAGCTCCTTCAAGCTTGTACATTGTGATGAGTAAGACAAGATGGCCGCCAACTCTTCATTAGTTAGACTCTTGAAGTCAGAGATCTTCAGCTCCTGGAGAGAACTCAGGACAGAGAGAGAGATACCAGACTGAAGGATAAGGTTCAAACCAGACTCATCAACTCTAGGAGAGCAGAGGCGTAGATTCACACAGGAGATAGGAATCTAGAATAAGAGAATAGAGTTACTGATAAAAGAGTAGATAGAGATAAATAGATTGGATTTGGTTAGGTTTAGAATGATTATCATCATATTAAAAATCATAAAAATAACGAATTAAAAAGATAGGAAAGTAAAACGAAAAACTAGGACATTTAGGTCGTGTTTATTTCAAAATAGGAATAAATTAATGGAACAGAAATAAGGGATTGATTTGAAGGAGATTCAAGTACAAACATATATAAATGATTTAGATTGGAGGAAAATAAATCGGTTATGTAGGATTTAAAGGATTAGTTTGATTGATTTAGGTCGTGTTTATTTAAAATAGGTATAAATAAATAGAACGGAAATAAGGGATTGATTTTAAGGGGAGTCAAGTAGAAAAAGAAATATATGGTTTAGATTAGAGAAAAATAAGTCGGTAATGTAGGATTAAAGGATTAGTTTGATAGTTTAACAATAAAATGGTTAATTAAATTCTTTATAGCTAGTAAGGTCCATAAAATATTAATGTTAAATGCAAATGAATATAGTGAAGCAATTTAATGTATTATTTAATTGCAAACAAATTTAAGACGGGAGTAAAATGTTACAAATAAAAAGTTGAGATAATTCTTTCTTTTGAATAAAAGTATTGATCAAATGTAATTAATTGTGTGTTTTAAGTTAGAACTTTCAGAAGGAAAATATAGTTTAAAATTTAAATATTAGTCACTAATGAAATATGAATCATGAAAAGGAAACCTCTACTGCAACTTATGCAAGATTTTGTTTAAATAAGTTTAAGGATTTGTTGGAAGAATTATAGTTAAGTAAATAAGTTGTTAGTTATAATTGAGATGAAATTTAGAGAAGCAGATGTAGATCCAGTTCAAGCTTTAAGCAAAAAAAGGTTGTTGAGACTTAAACTAATATTTTAATTTACAAATGATTTAAAATCCATACGATTCAGCGTAAGTTTTAATTACTTCCAGTTAATGCGATTTGTTTAAATGATGTCTGTGGTTAGTTCTCTAACCAATATAAGTTAATTAATCTTATTTAAATAACATCACATGGAATTTACCAATATTCTCGTGAATTATCAACTTCATCCCTAAGTTACAGGTTTGAGTGTGGCTAAACTTTTAGTGGATTTAATGAAATTGTAACATGTTTTTTTCATTGTGTTCATATATATTCCTAAAGTGGACAATACTTATGATCTCAACTTTCTAAAATGTATCGTTTTTTTTTCAATTAAAAAACACTGCGCTTTTTTTTAAAATATATTTCCTTAAACATAATATTATCAACTTGAAATACTACATATATTCTCGATGGTTTAATTATATTTATTTATGATTACTTTCAGTTTACTTTCAGTTTAATCGGGTTGATTGGGTTCTCATTGTATTATATTCTGTTACTATGGAATTCAGCGGGTGTGAACAGTTAGCAGAAATACGTAAATTAACAAACACGAGAGATAAATTAGTTAACTGCAAATTTAATGAGAGGACGCCGCCCTTTTTAAGAGAACATCTGTTATTGATTGGAACTTTCAATTAGTGACGCACTTTTAATTTAAAAACGTTTTACGTTTTAATCTTGATGATGTGGACAAATATCTGGTGGCATGGTAATGACGTACGATTTTAAAAATTAATAAGAAAAATGAAGAGAAAACGAGGTGTAACTGTACGACGTTCGAATTACTGCTAAAAGACATTATCGAAACTTTACTTAATGATTAATTGTTTTATCATTTTTTAGATAAAATTTCACTTCAATTAGAATATTGTTGTCCAAAGGTTCTATATTTCGTAAAACTATAGTTCATATTTAGTTACAGGTGTATATGTATATATTTCAAACTGCGGGTTATTTAAATAACTGGCTTTAACTTCAGACTATGCATAATTTAGGTCCATAGAGTAACTACTCATTGTGGATTTTCATATCTTGACTTGTGTAAAGGCCTAGACGGATGAATTAGCCTACGTAAGGACGACTTGGACGTGGTTTAGGATTTTTGAAGGAAAACAAGGTTTCTACTGTTTGCTCATGTATATTTTTCTTAGCTAGAATGAAGTAATTGTTCCCGAAATAACATTTATTTTACATCTGCCAGTCGAGAATGTTAATGACTAGTTTTAATCTTCCCTTCAGTTAGAAGTTTTAATGCAAACTCAGTGATCCGACTGTATTTTGTCAATTCCTTGTTTGGTATGATACCCTTTAACTTGGGCATTAGTGATAATCAGTCCACAACTAGGTTATTTTTTTATGATTTAGATTTCCAAGAATGTCCTCTTTCTGAAAGTACTATAGTGTTGTTGACTGAATGTCTAAGAGATATATAAGCTAATCGTAGCCTATGATAGTCTTGCCTATTGTTAATTATGGCCTAGCCAATGCAAAAATCCTAGCCTAATCAATATTAAGCTTTTAGCTATTATCAGCGGTTTCTTCTCCACAAATTATATATATATATATATATATATATATATATAACCTTCACCAGTATATAACACTATACCATTCATTGTAAGTGATAGATGTACACAGGTATTCAACAACAAGAGTCACCGATATTCATATACAGGTGTTTCTAACACCGGTCTAGACATTTTGGCGCCAATAAATAAATACTAAAATTAGTGTTGTTCAAGGGACGCAACGTTGTGTATGCACAGTGAAAACATACAGTTTAAAGCTGATGTCAATTGGGTATATTGGTAAGGAAAAATCCGAGGCTTTCTCATGATTTTTGTTTGTAACCAGATGCTGCGTGCGGCGTGTAGTTTCTTGTGAACAATTTTCTAAGTTTCATTTTGACGCCAATTAGGAAATCAATTATGAGGTTATACAGTTTTGCTATCTTTGCGAGCCTAAAACTGAAAAAGTAATTAGAACAGCGTAGAAAATAAGAAAATTTCAGTTAAATTACTTATTTCCAAAGAACAATACGAAAAATAGGAATACTAAGCATAAGAATAATAAGAGAAATAAAAGAATTTAAAACAATTCTCTATTTCAGCCTAAAGCAGCTAGTACGATGTTTATAGCTTCATCTTACTGAAATGTGCACTGTTGAACTGAACCTAGTTTATTTTAATTTGTCGTTATAAATTGATTTATGATTAAATATCTTTACAATAACGCGAAATATATAGTCTGACGCTTCTTGAAATAAAAATCAATATTAAAAGCCGTATCATCTTACTATTTGGTATGGTACTACCATAAAGAAATACTTAACTTCACAATAAAATGAAGCATTAGGCTACATGACTAAGACTATATATAGACCGTACACATTATTGTGTAGTCACAAATCTCTAAGTTAGATTACGGTGTATGCTGTAAAGTGTAATATACATGACTTGGTCAGAACTTATAACCAGCGAAGTAAATGACATTCTAACTGGGTGGGCAACTGTCCTATTACCCAGGAAATTAGTTTGCCCACCTAGTAATTAGAAACATGCATGATAATTATTGTAGTGCGCGTGCGCGCTTAAGTATGGTCATAACTGGTCAAGTGAACGATGCCTACATTACTGGACGTGAAACTTAAAGTCTAGCTGCGTAGCCAGCTGATTATGAGTTTGTCACGCCGCTCGAAAGCGCCCTCACTTTGTAGATACCTATACATGACTATACTCCCTGGTGTGTTGTCCGCCAAAAAATAACACTATGAACAACCGAAAAGTTCTTCCTAATACTGCAAGCACTCCTCGCGCACTACAATACTTGGTAGTTGCATGCAAATGTAGTTCTAGTTCCTCCTATGCATATTGTCAAGTTACCATAACATTTAGTGATAATTTATGTTAACCAACTGTGGCTAAGGTATCAGGGGGGGGGGGGTCGATCCTAAGCGGTAGATGGATTTGTGTCTCCTCTCCAACGGCTACAGTCGGGGGAAAAAGTATGATCCGCCCCCTGCATGCCCAGTAATTGTTGTAGATACATAAGACAAAAGAACCAATCACCAAAAATGTTATCATATTCATAAAATCATTGTTAACAGCAGCGACACGATTAATACACCTGCCAAAACACGTTTGTAACTAAAACTACTCCATTTCGGGGCTGGATCATTCATCTGGATCTTTGCATCATCAAGAGAGCCACTCAATCAAACGATGTTTTTTTTTTAAATAGGCCTACTCCATAGGTGCAAGTTTCGACATCTGAAGTCGTAATTTTGCCGCAAAGTAAAACGAGTTAAAGAGTTTGTATACGTCAAGTCCTCTCATAAACATCCCATTTACTTCATAATACCATTATAATCAAGAAAAGTGTATATATCATTTCATAAAATAGTTCAACGATGTTCAGATATAAGGCAGGATTTTTTGTATAAATATATGATGGCAATTTCAAGATAATGTTGAAGAAGATAATATTTACAGCTTTTGGATAAAAAGGTCGAAATTCACAGAAATAACAGGAACTTTGGGAATTAAAGCGAACTTTTGAGATAGAGTAATCAACATTTTGAGATGCATAGGTTGAAACTTCCTATGTCCCATTGGGTAACGGTAACCATAGGCGTAGGAAGCGGGGCGGGGGGGGGGGGTGTAAAAATTCATGCAATATGATGAACATTTTTCGGACACCTACTGAAAGAAAAATAAATTGCAATTCGTTTTTAAATGGTTAAACTTCCAGTATTATAATCATTATGATTGTAAGGACTTCCCAAAAACTCCTAACCAATATGGAAGGTAATAAGACGGCAAATGATTGTACGTAATCGGCATGAAATGTAATAACCGATGCATGCCTACATGATATGCACATAAAGATATTAAACGCGTTTGTTAAAAAAATGTTGGTTACATTTTTCGGGCAAGTCGTTACGGCCCCCCCCCCCCCAAATCAAATTGGACTCCTACGTCTATGACGGAAACATCTACAAAAATGGATTTGTTGGGACTGCCCACCCACCCCCCCCCCCCACACACACACAAACACCTCTTCAGCACCACCCTCTCCTTCCCCAGTAGGTAATTGTATAGTATTCTTCTCGCTTAGACAAGATCTTAGTAAAGATGGTTCCCGGACAACTCCCTCCTGGACGACTTCCCCTCGGACAATTCCAACCCGGACAATTCCCTATCCCGACAATTGCCCACAGACAATTCCCACCCGGACATTTGCCAACCTTGACATTTGCCCCTGGAGAATTCCCACTCCGGATCATTCCCAACGTAACAATTTTCCCCCGGAAAATTGCCGCCCCCCCGGAAAATCCCCCCCCCCGGACAATCACCCTTCTCGGAAATTTCAACGATCGATTGACAGCCGCTGTAGGTGGGGTTTTGGCTGTTAGTCCAGTAAAAATGGGGGTGAACCCAGAACTAACTGCAACCGGAGATTTCATTTGTTCATACTGTTGTTGTGTCCCCACTGAACATGATATCCAATTAACATAAATTCAAAATGGACGCCAACAATATCTTTGATGATCTGTAATAGCTCATTAACGATTGGTTTTATACCCTCAACCTATATCATGGGAGGATAGAAACATGACCCCAAACAATCAAACTAGCTTATTGAAAATACACATTGACGTACAGTACCTATAAACGAGATAGGACTCCATGTGACGTCATCAGAACTATAAATGGAGGTGGACTGAACGAAATCAGGCTGCTTTAAGCAGAGACGATATACTATAATATTTAGTGTTGTCAATGGTTAAATCCATATTTGAAACAATATCGCGCTACGCGCGATTATGTTGTATGCCATTACCGCTTTAATATACTATAGTATGGTAGTTCTTTATGCAGCTTCAGTGATTTACTTTGAGAACGCGAAGTACCGTAGTAGTTAAACTTCAATTCTTTGCAGTAGCGTATTGAGCATTATTAGCGGTCGGGGAGGGAGGGGCAAACTTCGCTTTTGGCGCCCCCTGTCAACATTTTATGTTAGTACAGTTTATATGGACCCAAACCACATTTGGGCGCCCCTATACCCTTGCGCCCCCTAACTACGCCACTGGTTCTTTGCTAAGCAATCCTTCAAATAACATGTAAAACAGATATCACACAAATAGTAAACAGTATAATATACTACATGATACTATTGAATAAAAATACACCATCAGTATTTTTCACGCCCAGGACTTACGGAAGTATGCTACTGTCGAATGCATCATCAGGTGAGTGTGAAGGGAGGGAGGGAGGGAGGGGGGGGCTGCTCGAAAATTTGAAGATAATTTACTACAAAAAATGGCAAAATATTGCACCAGTTTGCATCTAAGCACATTTCCTTATTAAAATATCTCTAAAAGTGGAAGGGACACCCCCTCCACTTAGACCCAGGAAAGCGATCACTACATTTCATTACATTTTGGACCCCCCCCCCCCTCCCCCTGTGGAAATTTCTGCACACGCCCCTGACAATCAATCACAAGTCGATCAAAAGTTAAAAAAGTTACATTTTGGTAGGGACTCGAATGAGGTGTATATGACTTCCTGGCAATATCTTTCCAATTAATATCACCTCGTATCACCTAATACCACCTTGTATATTTACCTTAACACCACATTAATGCTACGGGGAGAATGTTAAGTAGCTGGCTATCATACATAACAAGAGTCTAGAGCTTCGTGATTTCTTGTCTTTAGATTTGAAGCCAGCTATAACTGGTTGACCCCAGGTGACACCTGACCTTAACAAAAAACAATAAGAATCATCTACTCACTATGGGTAATCCACCACCAAAGTATGAGAATGACCTAAGATTGCGTCATCCACTTAGAGTGGTTACAACATGTGTCACAGATACACACACACACAAACACGCATGCATGCCTGCATATCTTCCTTTTGTCTCTGCAGCAAGGAATCAAAAAGGGGTTCTGAGCAATTTCAGCGAAATTACATTTGACCACGCCCCTCATGAATATTAATGAGATGCTGTAGGGCTCTAACCTACACATGTACCCCCACCTCCCACCAATGCCACCGAAACAAGTTTGAACAAAATGGGACAGACGGTAGCCGAGATATTAGCATTTAAAGAAATTGTTCGAAGCCCCGCACACTGATGAATATTAATGATATTTACACCACAAACAATAGGGACCACCTATCACTATGAGTAATCCACCACCCAAGTATGGGAATGATCACATCTTGCGTCATTGACTTAGAGTGATTACGGCCCATTTTTAACGAAATTACATTTGGCCCCGCCCCTCATGAATATTAATGAGATGCGATAAGGTATTCCCTTACGCATGTACCCCACCTGCTACCAATGTCACCAAACAAATTTAAACAAAATCGGCCATTCGGTTGCCGAGATACGGAGTCCGTCCACTTATGAATATTAACGAGATTGGCACCAACAACAATAGGGACCATTTTCTCACTATGGGTAACCTACCAACCAAGTATGAGACCGATCGGATCTTGCATCGTTCAGTTATCGCGATTACAAGTCGGCGGCACAGACACACAGACAGACACACGCACACACATGCGTGACACCATATATATTCCTTTTGTCTATGGCAAGGAATGAAAAAGAGTCAAAGAAAAGTCTACCCGGAAACAAATGCAGCTAAAGTGCGCGCGAAGTGCGCAGAAAATGTTAATGTTATTTAGCTAACATGCATGTGGAAGGAGTAATGAATTCCCACAGCATTAATACAGCTAGTGCGCGCGAATGGCGCCAAATCTGTTATTTCCACAAATTTACTAACTTGACGCCCAAAATATATAACATTGTGTCAGTGTTGCTATAGCATACACAATGCACGCGAAACAAAAAAGTGTTTTGGTACTTTGTCTCCAAAAATACAGTCGTTTTACTATTTAAGTTTTCAATTCAACGGTGTTCGTATGTTTTACTACATTGCAGAAATATTACATTGGTAGCGTGACAAGACGAAAGTGGTAATTCAGATATCTATATTACTAGACCAAAGTAAACCAATTTATGTGGAAAAGCGAAAGTCACTCTCTACTGGGCAAACATGGTTTACACACAGAAAACGGAAATAAATAAATATATCACTAATGCGCGAAAATCTCAAAAAGATAATCGTTAATTGTATATTTAACTTCGCGATTATCTTTTTCTCAGGTGAGTTGGGCCTGTTGGTGTTGCTAATATAAAATAATATAGTACACACGCATAATTTTTATTGGTAATTAGCATTATAAAATCGTCTCAATTGTGTTCTCCCGATTGACAATTATTCTGTGGGCCAATTGTCCTGGGGAAGTTGTCCGGGGGGAAATTGTCCGGGAGGGTAATTGTCCGGGGTAATTGTCCAGGGGAGTCGACCGGGATGGCATTGTCCGGGGGGGGGGGGGAGTTGTCTGGGTGGGAATTGTCCGGGGGTAATTGTCCAGGGTGGAGTTGTCTGGGGGAGGGGGGGTTGTCCGGGGGGGGGAATTATCCAGGGGGAGTTGTCCGGTCAAGTAAATATTAAATCATATTTGGCTAAAACACTTTCAATTACATAAGGAACAACCCTTTCAAATAGAGGACGCTATTCCGACATCACTTTCATAGCCTTATATGCCGTATAATAATAATAATAATAATAATAATAATAATAATAAATGAACTTATAAAGCGCTAAAATCTACGAAGTATTCAATAGCGCTGTACAATCCTAATAGAAAGCCAACTTAAAAAAATGAGTCTTCAAGCAAGACTTGAACTGACTGAGAGTGGGAGAACTCCGCACAGATATGGGCAGACCATTCCAGAGCTTGGGCCCGGCTGATGTAAAGGCACGGTCGCCATATGTTTTCAGTTTAGTTCTGGGAACAGTGAGAGTGAGTGTATTGCTAGAACGCAAGGTATAACGAGTATTGACCTGGAAGGACAGATCGTCCGACAAATAGGCGGGTGCCATTCCATGAATGCACTTATACACCAGGAGCAGTACTTTGAACTTAATTCTGAATTCAACAGGCAACCAGTGCAAAGAATGGAGGATACTCAACGATGGTTTGTTGAAGTCATAGCAGTCTACAACAAGCCTGGCTGCGCTGTTCTGCAGACGTTGCAGTCTCTGAATCAGATACCCTGGAATACCATGGAGCAAACTATTGCAATAATCCAAATGGCTGTGAATGTATATATCCGGTTCTGATGACTTTGATACTCTACAGTACGAGGACTGGGATATTACCATAGAAGCAGTGGCGGATCGTCCATACAGTCAGGGGGGGGGGGGGGGTCGGATGCCCCCCTTGACTGACTCAAATGGACTGCTGGCGCCCTTTTCAGCTTTTTACCACTTTTTACCTATTCGCGTTTACTGACTTTATTTATTGCGCTCTCATCTAGCTACCTATTGACATTTGTCACATTTTGTTGGTGTAATTTTCTGACAAAATGTTCTAACGGCGGTCTTTAATATATCGGCACTTCCGTTGTACGAAACTATTTCCAAGAACTGTACGGGGTTATCGATCTATTTTTAGACGACACGCCACGCGCAGTGGCTGAAATAGTAATAAACACCAAATGCAGTGTACGTTATACGCTGCTCCTGTGTTGATTAGTGCAGTAGGTTATTTGTTAGCCACCTATTTATTCTTCGTTTATCTGCAAATTAGCTAGGCCCGAAAGGGTTATTTCCGGCGATCTAGGGAGTATCTTTACTCAAAAAATGTCTGTACGCTCTGCGCCAACCTGTACCTGAGGCTGTATCGGTAAGTCTGAAATGCATTCCTTTAAACGGATCGACTTCAATTAACATTTATCAAATGACCAATAAATCAGAGGGGAATTTTTATAGTGGCCAGAACCGTATATCAATATACGGCATATACTGCTCTGCTGGTGGCGAATGAAACGACTTGGGCAAGTCTCGATTACGCAATCAAAACAAACAAGCTAAACATTTGAATCCGCTTATAAAGAACTGTTGCACTCCCTTGGTTGTTCGGCGTGAGTTCCCAGCAGGTACAGTAATGGCTTACTTACTTAGAAGATACTGCAACATTCTCCAGATGGTGAACAAGATACTGAGAGAAACAGAGTATATCTCAACTGTCAACGAAAACATTCCACGTATCGCGTAGGCCTACGTTCCCTTTCATAGGCTTCCTGTTTGTTATCGTTAGGCTATGTACATACAATGGTAGGGGGTTGAACTTGAATTTAGGCTAGTATTGGGCCTATATAGCTAGTCATATGTGTAGCTTCGGCCTAGTCCGAGGACTGTAGTAGCAATACTCAATAATCCAACGCCAGAATAAAGAAGAAAACATGACATAGGTTCAGCTAAGCCTGTTTTACTACATCATACATGCATCTGGTGATGGCACTAATCATCCTTTGCGAGATGGACACCAGTCTATTGCAGAGTACCGATGTAGATGTAGATGTACTGTACTGTAGTCATTATTGTGAAGTTCGGAACACTGCGTAGTTTGGACACCCCTAAGAAATACAAGATTTCACCATGACAAAATACACCAAGAGCCAATTTCACGAAAAAATACGAAGTTACAGTTATTTCCTCTCCAAAATGCCCCGTGTGCATTTAATTACTTACATATTTGTCAATAAAAGGAAGTTATAGTTTTGGGGTGTTTTAAGGTTTAGGTGTCCGAACTTCGCAGTGTCCATGCTACAGTACTAGGCCTAGCATTATGAGTTGAAAAAGACATACCTTGATCAAATTTACTAATTGAAATCCTACTCCTCTAGTACTCTGTAATTATTTCCTGTTCTGGAATATTCTGAAATTCAAGGTTTCCCAGAGAAGGAGATTCAACATCATACATACATGTTATTGTAGTTGTGTCACCCAACACACTGCAGCATATTACACCACCCTTTCTAGTTCAAGACATCCTGTTATTGTAACAAATTCCGAATTTCCAGGGAAAAACTCATTAACCTGATAATGGTCCTGCGGCTTTTATGTCACAATTCATATATGTACATTTTATGTAATTCACTTACAATAAGTGACAGGGTTTTTGAGATGGTCACTATTAGCATTACAGATGATCACTCACAATGATCCATAGAAGTTCCATAGAACTATCAAAAGGTTTCAGAAACCAAACACTATAATCCAATTACTAAATTTAAAATATCTCCAATTATTGGAATCTATTGGTATTGCTGCCATGGTATCTTTGCTATGTGTGAGCTTTTTTTCTAGAGTCATTTGCCAGTGCATATAATTATCTGAATAAGTAATTTGATTATATTATTGTTTCACTTTTGTTCTAGAAGTCACTGAGGCTAGAATGGCTCCATGATGTAGTTATAACTATAATATATTCAACCAAAGAAGGACAACCTCTAGTGAAGATGAAGACAGAGACTGTACTGGATAGAGGAGATCAGGACCTATGAGCCTATCAAGCTTCTTTCAGTATCCTACACTTCTTGACGCCCAGAATGACACAGTAATGGTAAGGAATTACTACAGTGTGCTTGTTTGTTGTAACTGATTTCCCCAAACTGCCTTATAGTGGGTATTTAATTGATTTGTTGCAAAATTATGAAAGTGAACCTAAAGTACCATTCCATATATTTTTCTTAAATACTATGATTTCATCCCCACCACCCCCCTACCCTCAACCCCATTCAAACTATTACTGGATCCTCCATGCAAATAAGGAAAAACAAAGGCCTCTACACATGAAGTAACTTTTGTCACATAGCCATACGATAAGCAATGGCAGGTAATAACTTTCCTGCTATAATTGTTCTCTTTCTTTCAATTGAAATATCATTCATAACGTTATGGTTTATCCCCTTACATTATGATGAAGTCAGTATTGTATAATTCTCTATTTGGTGCTAATACATAGCCAATTAGTTGAAGCCAGATAGTAAGTGAGGGTAATATGCAAGTTACACTATGTCCAGAAGATTACTATTACTGTACTACAGCAATCAATTGAAGATCTAAGTATTATTATTGCTTTCTTGTGTGCTTTAGGTGTGCTTGCTTTGTTATACCGGAGCCCTCTGAAGGGGGCAGGGGGGGGGGGAGGAGGGAGTGAGGGGGCAAGCATGGTTGAGGTGTTTAATTCCCTTGTCACGCCTTATCAATATCATATCATGATGACATGTCTTCCTTGCATATACTCGCATATCCTTCCTAAATACTGTTTAAAATAAACATATATCAACATTTAGAGGGCGTGTAACACATATGGAAGAACTGGTATCCATAAAGGGGGGGGGGGGTGAGCACTTCCCCCTCCCCCTATGGAAATTAAAATAGGAAGAAAACAATCTCAAATGCTACAGCGTCAGGACTTTTTCCCCTGGGCTCCCACAAGGGCTTTTTACTACAGTGAAATTTTATTTCTTTTAGAGATATATTTATGTGCTGCAAAATCACTATCTGAGAACATTTAAATCTCTTAAAAGTGAAAATATCTTAGCTGAAGTCCCCAGGACTCCCACCAGGGCTTAGAAAACACAATGTAATGTCTCCGTCCGACATGTATTTACATGCTTTAAACTTAATAGAAGAGGACAAGAAGTATCAAATAAGTTACAGCTTCCAGAGCCCCCTGGACCCTGCTAGGGCTTAGCTATTAAAAACAGAAAAATAATATAAAAATCACCCATCCACCAAAGCTCACCTACTAAAATAGATAAAATTATCTCCTGATGACCTTCAAAGTGGAAATTTGAAAGATATCCTGTCCTCAACAGGGAAATAGAGATGCAAAATGTCTCAGTCAAGCCCAAACCATGGTTGGGCTTGAGTGAAATTGAGCTCTCCTTTGGGAGCTCATTTATGTTGCTGCATCACTCTTTCATATGCCAATTCCCCCAGACACCCGACAATCAGATGCAAGTTTGATTGTTTACTGGAAAATTATGTTGACACTTACCTGGTTATTGGAAACTGAAGTGTACTTTCATTCCTCTGGATTTTGTGTGTGTGAATGCCCATGTATACAGAGTAGTTAGCTATAGACATGCACATATCTATTTCTGACCGACATTCTAAATATCTACTATCATAAAACTTTTAACATTCTCATTCACATCATTTACTTTTCTATCATTAAGTTGACTTGAATTATCCTGAAGTCAGTTTTTAGGGGATCACCTACTCCACCTGTGGTTACCAGTGTTTGATGGAAGTGTTCATGGTGTGCTGACAAGAAAATGAATGGTTCATCATCTGATATTTCTCCATGTGTTGGTAATCATATTAATGGTTAGTGTAGAACAGTAGAGATGACTGTTTTAAGCATTTGCTTAAATATTGGAAATATGATTTGAAACGTAATTGGAAAGTAAAATACAAATCAACTCCACCTTTGATATTCATCTCAAGCATGTCTATCATATCAGCTAAAGATTGTGGTTGGGTTTGCTTCTCCTTTCAATCTTTGATATTTCATGATAAACTGTCGCACACCAGTTCTACTATTCACAATCACATCATGTGAGGCTAAAGAAGTTCATTATTCAAGTAAGGTGAACACAAAACCAGTGACATTAAGACCAGGCACAGTTCCCTGCACAATTGTGTCACCAGACCCACACTTTTTTTAAATACTTTTCTATCCTAAGTTGAAGTATTCTATTTTTTATCACATATTTCACTGGTCACTCAGCTGAAAATGGTTGCAACACCCCTCCCCGCCCACCCCAATCATTACAAACAAGATATAATATACGAACAATTAAAGTTAGAATACTTTTGAATGTTGTGTCTTAGACTGAGGGATTCTGTGAGACCTCCTTTGTTCAGTGTTTCTCTAAATTTAGCATCATCTCTACAAATTGAACCATAAGTGTAAGTTTTAAAGAGGAGGAAATTGTCATGTAATTTCTATATTATAGCAAAGTACATGTCTAATATTTCAAATCTGACCAATTTAATGTTCATCTGGCATCCGTTGATTCATTATGAGACAGTTTCATTCCCATGTGAGCATCTAATACAAATGAAGGCTTTCTATTGTCACCATCTTTATGTTGAGTGGATATTATGTAGCCTAACTTATGACAAGGTCCACCCATCCCATCATATTAAATAGTTGTCATGTATAATGATAGGTATTGAGTATTGCACTATGGAGGAAGGTGTGAGGGGCAGGGGAGGTGGGGTCAGCCCTATGTCAATTGGCAAAGGTGAAAATGAAGTTACGAGGACAGTTGTGAAAGCAAGTACAATTACATTTATGTATTAGACCAGCCCCTGCTTCACACTGGTATAACGATTGTTTGACAAACGCAATATAAATTTAATTCAATTATAATTTTTGTAGAAAATCGGTGTTAAAACAAAGATGAACAGCTTCATCGGCATGCTAAACCAATCATGTTAAATGTACCAAACCAGAAAGTGTGCTGATCAATTTAGTATGATCCAAAAGATTGCAAACATGTTACCAAGTTTAGCCTATTGTTTTGTTTATGGATGAATTTAAAAAATAATATTCAACTTGAAAATCAAAAGCACCTTGCAGTAAAATTAATGAATCTGCAATTGTTGAGTTGTTTCAGGGACACCAAGTCATTTTAACATTAGCTTCTACATCCGTGAGCAATAGAATAACGGTCGAGTAAAATGCAAACTCAATAACAAGGGTTTTTATTGTTTTCATTCCGGCATCTAGTTCTGATATTCTCAATATAGAATTAGTGACAACTGACTCTTAATGCATTTGTCTTTATCTCCTCATTAGGTAAATGTGGATTAATCAGACGATCATTGGGGGTCACATGATGCGTATCTTGCACAGAATGTTTTACAATATGCCGCTGATGGTAATGGTAAGTGTATAATTAGTGTATAGTAGGGCAGGTAAGCTGGGTTGTAGTTTTAATTAAATTTGAGTCTAGGTAGAAAGTAATTTTGTTACTGCCTATTCCCGGTGGAACATTAATTGTTTTGAAACTTGCTAAAGGAAAATAAAGGCCTCAATTTAACATACATACAACATATATATAATATAAGCTCTGTATATCATTTATTGTATTGCTTACCATTGTGTCAATGTACACAAAGAGGTGTACATGTTTAATTAACTGGGTCCATATTTTGTTTTGTGTATGTATCATCAATTATTCAGATGACCCTCTGTATTGCCAGCCTTACTTCTACAAAAAATAATTGCGATTATTTTCTTTGATATAAACCCTAGATTTGCAAGGCTAAAGTCATTTATTTATAATTTAAGATTTATTTATTTTTTATTTTACAACATTTCTATAGCGCCTTATCCAATCAGAAATTGCTCTAAGGCGCTTTACAGTAAAATACATACACACATTATATACACATATATAAATCGATAATGTAAGGTATAAAAAGGGTAGAAAATTTGTTATATACAATCTGACAATAAATTGTATAAAAACTGCAAATGGAAAATCGAAAATTACACAAACAAAATGTTAAAATTTTAAATATATATAAATGTGAAAAATTTTAAATTTTAAAAGTGCTATAAATGCAAAATGGAATTGCGTTGTAATAATGTGACAATTGTTACGTTGGAATGCGAGAGGTCTCGATAACTAATTTTTAACGAGACACAAGCCTGGGTTCGTTTCCGTAAGGAACACAGACAAATTGACAAGTCTAGAGATTTTAAATGAGAACGTAAACTATATTGAACAATGGGTTTCGAACCAACAACAATAAGTGGTAATTACAAATATATAGAAAATTACTCACAAACTTAACAAGATAGGATACACTTTAAAACACGCTGGTCTCTTCCAACGGCGATATCCCTCAGCGGCCACGACCTTGATGACGACGATTCTCGGTCCGTTGTCCCGCGAAATTTACTGGCCCTCGACGATCTTTCTCGCGATCCCAGAAACAGCAGTCACCTTCTTTCCGGCGATGCTTCAAAATAGAAGACGGACTTCCAGCCACAATAGAGTGAAGCACAAGTCGAACTTCTCGCCGACTAAATATTACCAGAGTCAGTCCAAAATCAGCTTTATAGCCACCAACTCCTGGCGTAACGAACTTCCTCAACGGAGACAGAAATTCTTCACCTTCTCCGCAATAACGACTGAAAACTGTAGTATCACAGTAAAGTCCTCTTCAAACTTCTGAATGGAAGTGTAGAATCAATCTTGGTATCGATATCTCAATCCTTCAGAAAATACTGGTAGTTGAGCACTGACGATATATAGTAGAATGATATAATATGTGTCGTCGCTTGTATTCGTTCAGAAACTGAGAAACTCTCCGATCTGGGCGGGTTTATATACGATTCGCCATGTCAAGAATCATCTAGATCTCTCTCGATACACCTGAGTAACAACGCGACCCGGTTTCTCTATTCTTGGAAGTCCTTTGCATCGCTCGCGAATATTCCAGAGAATCCACGAAGATGTGTACAGCTTACACGCGATCTCACGTAAACCGACGTTAACCCGAGACCAGCGCGTCATCATAAGGAATATACCAGAACAATCGTGTATTATAACATTGTGACACGGTAACCCGACCTACTTTCTCAAATCAATACTGATTTATCACGTAGGCAATTTTAAAGACTTTCTATATAATAACATTAGGTTCCTCACTAGCAGTAACTAGCGTTAGGCTACAATGGGCCCTCGTAACACAACATAAATAGTATAGAAAGCACGGTTAATGGAATGCAGATCTAAATAGAAAGGTTTTGACTAGTTTTTTAAATTCATCTATATTTTTGGCACACTTAGCTTCCTCCGTTAAACTGTTCCATAATGTCGCAGATGAGTAATCGAAACGCCTGTTACCGTATGTAGAAGTTTTATTGACAGGTTTGGTAAGTAAGGACTTGGATTCTGAGGGTGACATACTCCATCATTCTGTTTCAATTATAGCTCACAAATTTGGTAGAAAAAGTCCAGCAATTGTCAAAAGGTTTGTTGGGAGGGGTGGGGAGGGGGTCCTTCAAAACTCTTGGGAGGTAGCATGGAGTTGATCAGTTAGCACGACTAGTGTTGTAAATAACTAATTATGTTGATTAGGTAAAGTTGCTTTGAATAATGATATTAGTCCTGTGGTTTATCTATGTCAGTCCAACAAACCCAAATATCAATTAAACAGAAGGAAAACATCGTTGTATGTTATAAAAATGATCACAGACCTGATGAATTTTCATCTTGATAAATCTAGTGAATGGAAAGTTGAGATATTTTGTACTTTCTCTGTGACATTCAGGTGATACAGTTTTCAACATTTCTTTGGTAAGTTTCCTCCAAGAAAGTGAAAGAAAAAGTCAAGCAAGAACACATCACTGCTGACATAACTTCCTTTGTGGATGAGAGTCTGGTGAGTCTTTACATCATAATTTCTCACCAGTCATTTTGTGACATGGTAATGGGTTGTGTTGGATACCTTTGATCAATCTACAAGCCATATGTAGTTGAAGATTGCTTGCTTAATTAGTGCTAGAAATAAAATCAAATACCCATTTAAGGTTCCACTTGTTTAATTGTATAAAGCTAACAACATTTACTTAAAACAATGACTATATTGTAGTATGCAGTGGTGGAGGGGAGATTTCTACAAAGTGGAGACAGGTAGCGATGGATACCTAAATTAACAGTTCATAAGAAAACTTCTGTAGAAAATAAAGATTGCGCACATGCCATGCAAGCTAAGTTTGTAGTATGTACATTGGTCTGATGTGATAGCAATTGAGACACTATTAAGTATCGAGTGAAAAGTCTTTATGCTATAAGTGTTTTGTCACCTGTAATATTGGTGATGTTTTGACTCATTAATATAATAAACCGAGATAAGAGAGAATGAATTAGGGATTCTCCCTGCATCTGCTACCAGTAATTGTTATCTTTAGATCTTACATCCCTATATTACTAGTATTGTCAGTAGTAATAGATTTCCAATAATCTTTGAACGTGCCATATACCATAAGTTGCCATTTCTAATGCTATTTTAGGTGGCCTTGAGTAACATTTTACTATTTAACTCTTTCATTGCTTGTAGGAAATTGTGTTAAATTGCACATACATCATGTTGTTGGCAAGATTTAAAGTTGTATTACACAAAAAGTAGTTGCAATTATGATTGACCCCTCCCTAGAATGTACAGTAGGCTAAATTTTATGCCCCCCTTCCACCAAAAAGAAAGGTAAACAATTAAAATTGAGAGAAAGGGAGAGGATCCCTCACTTATGGAAAGATTACTTTTACAAGCAACAACATGCAGTACAACATACACAGTTGACAAATCTTCAACATTGTTTCAAGTGTGAAGAAACATAACACCTGTGTTGCCTCTAAGCACCCTTCATTTTTCATTTCTTGCCAAAGGCCGAAGTAATATATGCGATGGTGATGGCGTGTGTGTGTGTTTGTGACACTTTGGCTCGTAAACACGATAACTCAAGTATAGTTATAGTTGGATGAACTTCCAACTTAGTGAGTAGATGATCCTTATTGTTTTCCATGGAGTTCAAAGGTCATTTGAGGTCAACAGAGGTCAAAGTGTCTTTTAAGAACAATATCTCAACGAGTAAAACTTGTTTAACTTTAAATTAAGTATGTGGGTAACCCTTAGTGAGTAGATGTTCTCTACTTTTTCCTGAAGGTCAAGGGTCATTTGAGAGATCGCCAGAGGTCAAAGTCTGAAAACCTTGTAAGCACGTTATCTCAAGAAGTAAGAGTTGCTTCAACTTAAACTTTGTATATTGGTGGCCCTAGGTAAGCAGATGATCCCTATTGTTTCACATGGAGGTCAAAAGTCTTTGAATGTCAATTGTTGGTTACATGCAGAACCATTACGCATTACTCAGTTCTGCAAGACTTGCCATTTCTGCTCAGCTATGCAGCTCATTAGAAAATCTTGTATGTAAAGTTTCTTCTAATATTGGCAAGGAATCACTAAGTCACGTGACTTTCTGGTTACAAATATCTTAAAGAGATTTGACAGCCCTCCCCTTTACCCTCCTCTAGACAACATACTATTTAACCCCTTCCACTACAAAAAAAGCAACTGAGGTAAGGCACATTTCATGATATTAAACAATAAGGTGTCACTTAGATCATAAGCCTCTAACGCCTGAAATTGGGACAAAACCTTGCACGAAGGGTGTCTACACTGATGTACCCTTGCAATTACACTAAGCTCTTGTGGGTTACTCTCAAGGTTTTCTGACATGCTGTTACATATCAACCTCAACTTATGATCAGCATGTTGACTTTCCATGCAGGTACATACAAAGTTACAGTTTTGCTATTTCTTTTTACACAAAGAAAAAGAAGATTACGACCTGTCATATTTTAACAAATGTTTTTGATATCACAGCTCATATGGTTACTAGGTAACAACAATAAAACATACTGATATTTATGAATCTTTTGTACTCTTTTTTACTTCTAACATTAAACCATGAATACATAATTCACCTGGTGTAGGTATAAGAGACTGGGAGCCAGTATATGAAAGTGACCTCATGGTAAATATAAAGTAATAATAGTTGTCAAAAAGTCTGAACATAAGTAAATCATGATAAATATTACCCTTACTAGCCAGACTGCCCCAATGCAATTTGGTTACCTGTTGACATCTATGGACCATTATACAGTAGATATATTACTGCTAAAATAATTTACACATGTTTCTTGATATTTTTGCCTCGCATGTGACCAATATTGTCAACACTACACAACTCAGTGATCTTGGAAAGTGAAAGTAAAAGCCAGTTAGACAAGCATCAATGATGTCATGACTTTCATTACCAAACAAACTGCATGGTTATGTTGCTAAATGTGGTTATGTTGCTAAATGATGTGTACACCTAAAGCACTTTGTAACTTTAAACTTCAAATGCTACAGTGATGAATAGTGAATTCCATATTTCTGGCACTAAAGTTAAATACTCTTGTTGAGATCAATCTGTTACATACAACTGTGCTATATAGTGAGTTCATATGTGAGAAACATTGTGTAGGTTAGCCAGCAAGTTACAGTCATTCGATACCCATGTCTGTTAATTTGCTACCATTTTAAATATATAAATAAAGAGATGTTACTGTAAGTCTACCAAGGGACCCTAATTGCCAGGCGCGTATCCAGGGGGGGGGGTGTTGGGGTAAGAAAAAGAGGAAAGAAAAAAAAAAGAGAAGAAAAAAGGGAAAAAAGAGGGGGGAAAAGAGGAGGAAGGAGAGGAAGGAAGGGAAAAGAAAAAGAAGAAGGAGAGAACAAAGAGAAAAGGAGGGAGTAGAAGAAAATCGCCTAGACATCGGGAAGAGAAAGAGGAACAGTCATAACTACAGCTCTGATCCCTATTATATACACAGGGTAGCCAGTGACGGATCGAGGATTTCGGAAGGGGCGTGCGCCTCAGCTTACCCCTCACACCGACAACTCAATTTTGACGTTTCCGTATTTCCTCTCTCACTAATATATATATATATACTATATATAGTATATCATGACGCGTGTGTGTGTATGGACGCCTTAAACAATTGTACAACTGTGCTATGAAACCAACTGTGGCTGGTCTTGAACTCGACCGAGTCGTCGGGGAACATGACTTCGGTATTAGCCCATGCAGGATCTATATGCGAACTGCACTAGACATATGTCTTTCGATGCAACACTGTCATGCAGAGTTAAAATGTTATACAACGCGAACTGAATGCTAATTGTTACCCCACCCCTAGTACCGTAACTCATACAATGAATCTAAAAATAAATTCCGCATGCGATTTGAGAATTGCGCACATTTTTTGTGAATATCATGTAGTGGATCCGAAGGCGTATCATTGCCGGCGGAGGGGGGGGGGGGGGGGTGGGACGCACCCATCACTTCTTAAGATTATTCCCATCTGCATGAAAACGCGCCCCCCCCCCAACCCTACGCCCATCCCTCTAATCGCTTCCCGATGAGTTACAAAACCAGGCCCATCGTATACAAGTCTACTTGGATTATTTTTTTCCCTGATTTTTTTTCTGCAGACGCCCATGCATTTCCCCAAACTAAATTTCTAAGCCACGAGATCTAAAACTTAAGGAGGTATGGAAGCATCATTGGGTCTGGGAAATGTTGTTTCCGGCGATCTGGGAGTAGTATTAGCCAAAAATTTCTTGCACGCTCCGCGCGAACCCATGGTCGTGCTCCGCTTAGATAGTATCAGAGAACAGACACGCGTCCCCACCATTATCCAAGAGTGATCTGCGCCCATGCATCAATATGTTAACTGTGTCTGAATTTTCGAAATTTCCCTGACAAACATTCCTAAACATGGAGGTTTTTCTGTATTGGCTGTCCAGAAATTTTGTGCAACATTATGGGTATGTCAAGTTTGAAGTGAATTGATTTTACGAGAAGTGTGAATTTTCAAATTCTGAACATATAATGGGCTTAAAACCTTGAAATGTGGGGCTCACGGGTATTGTGGGCCGCGACGTAGAATCACCTACAAAAGCAATGATCCACAGGAGATGCGATAAGGTCGAACATGATATGTGACTGGTGACAATTTTCAAAAAGGTTACGGATGGAGAAAAAAAAATATTGGGAAAATACTTAGTTTCTCAGGCAATAGTGAACATCTAGTTGGGCATTTTCAAGCCCGAGATGTGCCATTTCCGGTGATCTGGGGGGTGTCAAAACAAGAATTTTTCTTGTACGCTGCGCGCCAACCGATGCTGGCGCTCCGCTTAGATAGTAATTCGCGCCCCCCGGGTTAGAAAATCCTGGTTACGCCCCTGATTGCTGCCCACAAACTGACATTGCCGATCTACTTGATGGAAAATCCTGAGTCTTTTGGTGGATATTCGGTGGATAGCTTTATCCTTCTTGCTGTGTTACCAACCCTCTTTGGTTATTTTATTGTGGTCTAGTACGAGACTAGGACTTTGAGTTCAGTTTCCGTTGATTGTGACATGTGGAAGGGGGCGGGTGCTGGAGGGTAGATCGTGCTCCTGTAAAGCTATTTTACCATGTTTACTCTTCTTAAGATGACCAGGCACCATTTTGCAAGCCATGGTAACATCATGGGTTATATTTAACATCCTTCACACATTTACTTGGAAACACATGAATAGCATATCTCCCCCACCCCCCCCCCTGAAAAAATAGCATATATTAGTTTGCCTTTATTTATTCTGTCCATTCTATGTTAAAACATTACATCTTCCTTTGGATCTACAGTGTTTGTGCTATTTCATACCACCTGTAGCATTTTCTTGTATTACTTAATATAACTCACTCCTCAGACTTATTCTTTGCTATTTTCTGAACCCTGTTGGTATATTGATTGAAGATAAACTTGTTTAGATTAATTTTCTTTCCTTTACAAATGGTAGTTACCGTGGAAAGATCAGGAAACGGTGAGAAGTAAAAGATCATCTTTAGTTGCTGTACAAATGTGGCTCACTCCTAACAAGGTCATACAAGGTTTAACAAGGTCATACTTCTAGAACTGTATATAAAACATCAGGAATGTTGAAAAAATTGTCAGCTGCCAGGACTAACAAATAAAAAGTATATTTAAATTAATATAATTCTGATAGAGTTGCTTTGTAAAAGTAAGGGTATTGTTTGTTGTATATAGGGAGGATGGTGTTAGGGGAGTGGGTTATATTTCTAACTTTCAGCAGTAGAGACAGACACATAATTAAGGGATTGATAAGGAGATGGTTTCTTACAATTGTTTCTGTTTTAGTTTTTGATGACATTATTCCACATCATCCGTTATTGTTTGTAATTTGCAAGTTTATATCTCATTTATTTGACATAATGCGTTTTGGAGCAATAGGGTGGGGAAAAGTCATTTCAAAATAATTAATCGTAAAATTCATGTCCTAGATGATTGTGAAAGCTGCCCGCGATCCCAAATAATTGTCTTGTTCTTTCCACTCAAAGATACAAAAGCAAGTTGTCTCTTTCTTTGAAAAAAAAATACACTTAATTAACAAACACCACTTCTCGTGTGTTTAACTCTAAGTGACTGGCATTAGTGTCATAAACCTTCAATGTATTTTCCTCACGTAGGGAATGGTCACTATACATGTTGACAGTTACGACTATACAGTTCAGCCCTTATTCAACTTCGCCCCAATTCATGTATACAATGACGTAATATAAGCTGACACAAATACATTACGGTATATTTTAAAGCAGGGTTTCCTTAACTTGATACCCCCACGAATCCCCTGTGGATATCAGAGTTGTCCACGAACCTCCAACTTTTGGAGACACGATCTGAGTCATTATTATACTATATATGAAACGCATAACAGTACTTCGTAAAAGATCAATAGTGTAATATTGTAATGAACACAAAACAAGATGAACAAAGATTTAGTGGTAAACGTCAAGATCAGATCAGCCCTTTATCTTCACGGCGTACACGAATTTCACTAAATTCATGCAGCCTGTGTCTGTTTCATAATTCAGTTATTTAACACATGCACGGTAACGGTACTACTATGGCAACATATGCGTATGGAACGCAAAAAGAGTGTGTCGATAGGTACACTTTTGTACATTACTAACTTATATGATATATAAGAATTTAGTTCAACAAAAAGTGCTCGAGTTCTGACTTTCAGAAACTTCTCACGAACCGCCTGGGATGGACTCATGCACCCCCTGGGGGTTCATGCACCCGGGTTAGGGAACACCTGTTTTAAAGACTGTTGTTGAAGTAACGGATGTTTTGTATGTTTTATCAGACATATGTAGTTATATGAACAGATCAAAGTAGAAACCAGTGTGTATTTATGGTAACCTATGACAATTAACAATACCACAGCTTCTTTCCAATTCTGCTATGGTATAATATGGGTACAGAGGGGAGTGTTGAGGTAAAGAAGAGTGTTTTAATGCTAAGAAGGGACGTGTAGTGGCGTCGAGTGTACATATATGCTTTATACTCGAGAGGGGGTATCTGGTGCCTAGAATGTATTTATCGGGCACAAGTTTGCAGTGATAGAATTAATGTATTCATGTGGTTAGAAAAAAAAGGAGGGAGGGTGGAGGTGGTGAGTATTGGGCTAATATTGAGATGCATCAATATGAATCTTTCGAATTCTTTAGATGGTAAGTTTTAATGACTTTGCATGGAGTTTTATTACTTTTGCATAATTGGATTTTTTAAACAACTATTAAATGTTTCTTACTTAAATGTTATATTTAGCTGAATGTATATACGGCCGAATGGTCTGATGGTAATGATAACGTAACAATAATTTTAAGGTGATGTTTTTGTACGCACGTTTCATTTCATGCAATGCAGGAACTTATAAAGCGCCTAACAATGTGTCCACGTTTCTACGTAATGTATCGTTACCAAACAAAAAATGTATCATTATGTTTTTTGTCAATTAACGGAATAATATAAAGCCTATTTTTGTTTAAATCTTTTCATTTGTATCCAGATAAAATAATTAGGACCCCGCACCAACCTTGTTTTTCCTACAGTTATTATAGTTGATCCAATTAGTACATGCATGTATTACAACATCCAAACCAGCCGAGGTTAGACAACGTTCCTGCCGTGAATAGCCCGCTACAATCGACTCCCCTTTCCGATAGCTGCAAACTATTATTTACATTCTAACTGAAATTTCTCATAAAAAATAATTATGTGGCTGTTACCTTCTCTTTGCAAACAATTTTTCAACCCTCACAAGATAATATGGTAGGCACCGAATATGTTGTTTTATTACCTGTTTTTGGTTTCGATGAATATCGTAAACTTTGCATTCATGATGGCGTATGTGTGCGTTTGTGACGCTCAGCTTGTAAACAAGATATCTCAAGAACTGAACGTTGGACCAACTTTATGTTTAGTGTGTAGATGTACCAAAATGGAGTACAAAAAGCATATTGTTTTCTGTGCAGGTCAAAGGTCATTAGGGTCACTAGGTGTCAAAATGTGGAAACCTTGTAAACACAATATCTCAAGAAGGAAAGCTTGGGCAGACCTCATATTTAGTGTGTATACGTACCACTTTGAGCACAAAAAAAGCATATCGCTTTCTGTGTAGGTCAAAAGTCATTTAGGGTCACTAGGGGTCAAATTGTGAAAACCTTGTAAACACAATAGCTGAAGAAAGGAAGCTTCGTTAGACCACATATTTAGTCCGTAGAAGTACCACATTGAGTACAGGAATTATTTTTTTCTGTGCAGGTCAAAAGGTCATTTAGGGTCACTAGGGGTCAAATTGTGAAAACCTTGTTAACCCGATTTCTCAAGAATGGAAGCATGGGCAGACCTCATATTTAGTGTTTAAACGTACCCCATTGAGTACAACAACCCTTTTGTGTTTTGAAGGTCAAAGGTCTTTTGGGGTCACCAGAGGTCAAATTTTGAAAAACTTGTAAACACGATATCTCAAGAAGGGAATGTCGGACCAATTCATATTTAGTGTGTAGACGTACCATGTTGAGTACAGGAAGCCTAATATTTTTGGTGCAGGTCAAATCGTGACAACCTTGTAAACATGATAATGCAAGAAAAGACATATCTCATAATTGGTTTGTAAATGTACCATTTTAAATTTAAGGAGCTTATTTTTACTTTTGGTGGAGGTCAAAGGTCAATTGAAGTCAACAAAACATTTACTTCACTCCCCTCTTAACTGTCTTTCCACTCTAACACATCTTCCTAAACATAATATCGTAAGTAAGCTTGGGCAGATCGCATATTTGGTATGTAATTGTACAACATTGAGTACAAGAAGCCTTAATGTTGTGGGCGGAGGTGACGGGGGGTCAATAGTCGTATGAGTTAACCAGGGGTCAGATTGTGAAACCAGGTTTTACAAAATATTTCAACAAGGTCTGATGTCATATTTAGTATGTTGATGTATCTATCACATTAAGTACAAAAAGCTTGTTGTTGAGGTTAATGGCCATTTCAGGACAGTCTGTGTCATTGTAAATTTATTGTTTGTCACATCGCAAAGCTTTCTTACCGTATTACTAATATCGAGTATGTTGTACACCCTCGTTATACATTACGTCAGCTTCATGCAGAAAAAGATGAATGTTACATCATCGAAACCACTATGCACTTTTGCATTCTGTTTGTTTATTTAACTTAGCAGCCCAAAAATTATGTTGACCATCGTTTAAGGTTTGCTCGGAATAAATAATTTAGACCCCTCTCCCTGGTTATTCCTTCAGTGGTTTTAATAATTTATTTCCCCTTTTGGCATATGCATATTAATACATAAATGTATTGCAACGTCTAATCCAGCCGACACCGGACACTTTTCTGCCGTGATTTGCCCGCGACAATGGAGTTCTGTTCCCGGGAGACACATATGCAGTACGTACGACACATCTCATACTACATCAAACAAAGCTAGGCCCTAGAGAAATGTGGCTTATGGCCTTTACTTGCAATTAATGTTATAATATTCACAAGTTACAATTATTAGCTTAGTCTAGTACTTTGAAACAAATACTCAGTCTGAGAGATATTATTTAGAAATCATCTCCCATCAGATTGGCTTATCAATAGACTCTTAGCAACCAAATTAGAAATTTTTGAATAGAATAATGAGCCAATTATAAGTAAAACTAAACATAAAATGTTTAAGCAAGAGTGACGATTTCAGAAAATTGTGAAACAAATTTAAATCATTTTAAACAATGCCTAGAATAATTTGAAGATTGCCTATATTAATTATTTTACCCATATTTTCCTATTTTGGTATGTTTTTGTGTTATCTTACATCACTCAACCAGGATCCATTCACACCTTACAGTGATCGAATACACATCACCGTTACTTTACTGTAATGTGTCACAGTATTTAGTAGAGCGAGTAACATCAAGAATGACCAAGTAGTAACAAGGCTTCCCGGTTTACATAAAAATCAAAACGGCATTTTTAATTTATTTACCGTATGATTCTGACACAAATCATTAACCCATTTAACCATGTGTTAATTTGAAGGAAGATATATATCTCGTACAAAGCTAGAGCCAGGAATGAAAGCTATATTGTAACTCCCGGTGTTAAAACAGAAACAAAATTGCCCTGCTGATTATCTCCGATTCCAAGTGCTAACGATACTTACAATACACCTGGCGTATGCGTAAGGCATATAGTTCTACATGATTCACATTAATTACCTACCTTCAGATATTATTATAACATCAGCAAATCATAAACGATATTTTTGCTTAAAATACGCAAATCCAGTTGTATGTCCCAGAGAACGACCGACACACTGACCGTATACACTGAATGTAACAATGATGGTAACACAATGTGTAACTATACGTAGATCACTGTATACGGCAGGATCGCTTGTACTTTGTGAACAGGTTTTTATGGTTGAAATATAAAGATGAAAGAAAAATTCCTTTGAAATTATTTCATTTTATTCACTTTTGTAATTATCGAGCTGCGATATTAGTTCAACAAATTTGACTTGATACTTCTTGAAATATCACGGTTTTTCTGTTGGTGTGTTCGTTGGGGGGGGGGGGTGTTAAGGTTAATTGTAGGTCCAGTGAGTGTTATTGATTACGTTAAACGGTGTTTTTGAGCTAATTGTTGTGGAAGTAAATATTTAGTTTATGACATATAAGATAAATTATGGACACCGTTGCAGTGCACTACATACAATAGTGACATTGTCCTTTATACTTATTTGACACGTAACGTGGCGTCAACAACAACAAACAATTTGAACGCAATATGAGTTCAACATCGTTATCTTGAGAAGGAAATTTCAATGTGTAATATGTCGACATTGAGTTGATTCTATCATTGCTGTCGGTGGTTGCCAACTTTATTTTCGTCAAAGTAAGGAATGTACAACTTGTAAGAGTTATATCTCCAGATGGTGTATATATGATCGCACATCGCATGTTGAGTACAGGATTTGCAAATACGTTGGTATTCAGCAAGTGCTGACGGTCTTGGTCTTCATCAGATTTTGTGAGGAACGCTTCCTGTTATGGTTGAAATCATGGCCTGACGTAATGTTTGTTATTTATACCTGCTTTTCTAGATTAGTGTTCTATATAGCTAGCTATTAAACACGTTATTTCGTAAAACGTTACTTACCTGACTCTTCGATGCAACATCTAGTATTTGTAGCGTAGACCTCTGTAGTAGTTTACTATCGTTCTCGCCAGTGTATGTTACTTGAGACGAAACTAAATCAGAAACTGATTTTAGAAATTTCTCAGTTTTGTCTTCCTGTTCTAGCATGCACAAAATTGCGAACTTTTTTCTTTCATTTTTCTGCTGCAGGTATAGGATAATGTTCTCCCCGGCAGTTTTGTTAAGTCCACACGCAAATCTGTACAAATACTGCAGGTTAAAAGGATGTAAAGTTTGAATAAACTCGTCGATACGATCAGTATTTCCACCAGATAATTGTTCTGCAACGTAATGTGCTGCATACCACTCACAAAAGATTTTGTGATAAAAATGAACCTCTGTATTGTACTGAATATGGTGTTGTGCGTTTGATGTGTCCTCGATAGTTAGTACTTCTTCTTCCACGAATATACCAATACGAAGATACTGATGGTAAAACTCATGTCCTAGCTGATTGCGAAGCTGCTCACGGTTCCAAACAAGCTTCTGATTCTTTCCACTCAGAGCTTCAAAGGCGATTTTGTCTAGTACTTTGTGTTCATTTTCCAATAATTCAAAATTTGTGACGTTTTCGTCTTTCATTTTATTCTTCATATGACTGTGAAAACGAGATATCATATACCGGACAAAACTAGTTACAGAATTGAATGTTAAAGAATGTTTGTCTTCGTACGTCATGTGCGCAAATGTAACAAAGAATAGAGGAACCTGACAAAGGTCATCAAGAACCGGATTTTCCTCCAATTTCCTCATGATTCTATCCACTGCTTCTCCACATTTTCCAACGACAGCCTTTTCAACATACTTTCTACGAGCCTCTTCCCCGAATCCTGTAAGCCGAACACGGTCGGAGTGAGGTGCAAAATCTTTTGGTACACAAGATGGCCTAGTCGTTAGAATGACGTTAAATTCCTGAAACATTTCTTTCTTCATGATATGATAAATGTCTGTTTCTGTACTTTCTTGATCGGGATACTCATCGAAGCCATCAAGTAAAACCAACACGGTTTTCATTTGATTCAATATTTCTTTTATATCTTCCTCAATTATATCCGAGTCCATCGGTAGAATGAATTGTCGAATCGCATTTAAAATTGATTTAACTCCTCCAAGTTGCCTTAGACGTAAATATATCATAACGTCTCCTCCTCGTAATGAGGTTTTAGAGAGAGACTTGCACCAGTCATAAAGTAACTGTAACGTCAACGTTGACTTGCCGTAGCCAGGTTCACCTTCAAGAATCTGTCGCTTTGTTTTAAAATAGTTTTCTTTGACTAATTCTTGATAGGATGACAATTTATCCCACTGTGCCCCTTTCTTATATGTATGTGTCATGTATTCAATACCGCCCTCAACAAATACGTCGTCCACGCAATACATCCTATCTTTAATGTAGGGAATTGGTTGAACAGAGTCATAAAGTATTTCATACTTTGCTTTTAATTGTTCGATGAAATGCTCAGCTTTCTCCGAGTAATCTGTGATAAGAAGAATTATGGTAAGCATAGTATATGATGAGTTTCAAATATATTACTCATTAATAATTTGAATTAAACTGTATAAAAATCTATCCTTTTTGGCGGACAGCGTCACCTCTGCATTATCCAGACTATTCAAAGTAAGGATTTTAGATAAATACAAACATCAAAATACCTATCAAATGATGTGTATTATGTATCCTTAGCTAGAACGACATGACAAGTATCATTGAAATACCATCCACCAGAATAGAGTGTGTGTGTATGCATTTCCACAATTTAGCTATACTGTGCAGAATCTTCGAATTATCTAGGATTGTGTATCACTACATACAGTGTAAACGATGTAAGGTGCTTATATAATATTCTTCACAACCCAAATTGCATGTTCTTTGTTTGTTTGTTTGTATATGTATATATATATATATTAAATATATATATATATATATATATATATATATATATATATATATATATATATATATATATATATATATAACCAATTTAAGATATTAAGGTAAATAATTATTTTCTGTAACACATACCATTGGTATTTTCCATCATTGGAATATCCTGTGAAATAATAAACACACTACTGGTTGTAATATACTATATAACGATAAAATAAAGTTTCATATTTGCATCAATAATACTTCCCATAGCGATCGCTCATTTCTACATTTGATCCTAATAGAGCTGAGCGACAAAAATATCTTTCAATTCTATCGAAGCTGTTTAACACATTTTGTACAGTTGCCGACATGATGTATCATTGTGTCTTGTTGTGTCTATGCACAAATACTATACACCACGACTGTTGGTTGCAAAAGAGACAACAGCAATATTTATCACATATATTTATCGTATTCGGTGAGAACAAATATTTTGTTATGGTATCGTATCATATCGTTAAGAATCATACATGTAAACGGCGGATCAGTGTATAACGAATAGCCTGCTTCAGTTAGGAAAATATGTAAATTCATGAACATTACCTCAAATGATTCACTACACGCAACTGGTTTCCTTTGCATTTTTCTCGCTGAAAAGAATACGAATATTTATTTAAAAAATCCCGATATAGAATCATGTGGGTAGCAAAGTTTTTGTAATGGAAGAGAAATGCTTACTTGACTTGCATGGTTTGTGTGATTATTTACAAGTTGTGTTCTCGTACAGAACAAAAATGCAATTATGGTGGTTTAAGTTGACCCTAAATAAATTGCATTTCGTCCTCCGTTCTTATTAGATAAAAAGAAGCACATCATGAATTAGTATAGTTTATCAGAAAGGAACTCTCGTTATCCTAAATGTTTCACGTTAATGAAATCATAATCTTGATAAAGAGTTGTGCTTTGTTCAATCTACCAGAAAGAAACATGAAAACGACTGTGTAAACGGTATGATGTACTTTGAACGATGGACAAATACTTTAATCCAGGAATAAAAGTATTTACTTTCACAAAGTGTTCGGTACTTATGATTATCGATATCACCATGCTTCCTATATGTTGACATATGTGACTACGTCTAGTATTCTATTTGTTCAGGCATTGTTGTTGTTGTTGAAAAATACCGATATGCACATATAGCCAATATATGTATTAATCATGTTACATTATAGCATTATGTACCTCTTATTCTGCGTAAAATTACCACAGCGTCTGTGTATATATATATATATGTATATATATATATATACATATATATATATATTGAATATATATATATATTGAATATATATATATTGAATATATATATATATTGAATATATATATATTGAATATATATATATATATACATATATATATATATATATATTGGTTATTTATATATTGGTTATATATATATATATATATATATATATATATATATATATATATATATATATATATATATATATATATATATAACCAATTTAAGATATTAAGGTAAATAATTATTTTCTGTAACACATACCATTGGTATTTTCCATCATTGGAATATCCTGTGAAATAATAAACACACCACTGGTTGTAATATACTATATAACGATAAAATAAAGTTTCATATTTGCATCAATAATACTTCCCATAGCGATCGCTCATTTCTACATTTGATCCTAATAGAGCTGAGCGACAAAAATATCTTTCAATTCTATCGAAGCTGTTTAACACAGTTTGTACAGTTGCCGACATGATGTATCATTGTGTCTTGTTGTGTCTATGCACAAATACTATACACCACGACTGTTGGTTGCAAAATAGACAACAGCAATATTTATCACATATATTTATCGTATTCGGTGAGAACAAATATTTTGTTATGGTATCGTATCATATCGTTAAGAATCATACATGTAAACGGCGGATCAGTGTATAACGAATAGCCTGCTTCAGTTAGGAAAATATGTAAATTCATGAACATTACCTCAAATGATTCACTACACGCAACTGGTTTCCTTTGCATTTTTCTCGCTGAAAAGAATACGAATATTTATTTAAAAAATCCCGATATAGAATCATGTGGGTAGCAAAGTTTTTGTAATGGAAGAGAAATGCTTACTTGACTTGCATGGTTTGTGTGATTATTTACAAGTTGTGTTCTCGTACAGAACAAAAATGCAATTATGGTGGTTTAAGTTGACCCTAAATAAATTGCATTTCGTCCTCCGTTCTTATTAGATAAAAAGAAGCACATCATGAATTAGTATAGTTTATCAGAAAGGAACTCTCGTTATCCTAAATGTTTCACGTTAATGAAATCATAATCTTGATAAAGAGTTGTGCTTTGTTCAATCTACCAGAAAGAAACATGAAAACGACTGTGTAAACGGTATGATGTACTTTGAACGATGGACAAATACTTTAATCCAGGAATAAAAGTATTTACTTTCACAAAGTGTTCGGTACTTATGATTATCGATATCACCATGCTTCCTATATGTTGACATATGTGACTACGTCTAGTATTCTATTTGTTCAGGCATTGTTGTTGTTGTTGAAAATATGCACATATAGCCAATATATGTATTAATCATGTTACATTATAGCATTATGTACCTCTTATTCTGCATAAAATCACCACAGCGGCTGTGATGATGATCATCATCATTGTGACCACTACGGCGATTATGGTTATTGTGGAAGTGTCTGATCTCTGTTCTGCCGGAAGCACTATAAATAAAACAAAAATACAGAAATGGTAACAAACGACAAGTAATCATGGAAAAACTTCACAAAGCTGCGCATTAAACGAGATGTGTATTAACTTACCATTTGGAAAGAGCAGATCAACCTTCGTAGAAAGGCTGAATAGTTCAGCATTCCCTCCTACAGCGCGACACTCTACGGTAACTTTATTTTGAGTTGTTTGAGTAAAGTCAAAATTAGCCGTCAGAGATATATCATACAAGTCACCCATCTGTGTCACCGTTAACTGATGTTGTGTAAAGTCAATGGCTGTTTCCTCTCGAAAGGCTCTCCATTCAAGAGCCACGTTAGGTCTTATTCCCATCACCGAGCAAGTCAAAACGTCCTGAAGTTGTTTCTCCAGGACGCAATATTGTTGGTGATTGCATCCATCTATCACTGGAAAAACTGGAGTTGGATCAACTGAAAGGAAATAATACATCACATATATTATATTTGGTGTTAAATTTTAAGTCTTTTGATCCCGTATCTGTTACGAGGTCGAATGGTATATAGCATGAAGAAATTAAACCATGTGCCCAAACGAACATATATCTTGTGATACCGCATTCCATGAAAACGACTTTCTCTCAAAATTAAGAATTTGTCTCATAGTTCAACATTACATTATAAGCTGTGTGTTGCCATATACTGGAACAAGGCACGACACATGTTCAGGTTTGTAGATGCATACGTAAGTTCGTTTTGCTTGTGGAACTTTACATGCGACTGTAGTGTGAATCATAAGAGTGCATCGTTCACGAGGAACAACGGATTCGCCATCATTTTCCAGAGTTATTAATACACAAACAAATATCAGTATAACATGGGGAGATGGCCATTCCGTTTAGATTTGACATAAACTGACATGGATAATGTTATTGTCTTAGTGTTTGCCTGGTAGCGATCGAATAAAAGGGAACTAAAATAAACAAAAATAAAATTCAATACTAAGAGGGGTATTTGGGTATATATTGATAAGGCCCTCAAAAGGGTCATCATTAACACTGATTCTCAACTTACATAGAAACAGTTTCATAATTTGATGAAACCAAATATTACACAATTTGGTGAATATATGCAAATACCGATGTGCTTATGCTATGTGGTGATTCAGTAGAGACTGAGAAGCATTAAAAATAAAATGATATAAAACATCTTACCCATCACAAGCACATCGTACAGCACAATGCCGCTACTGACACCGTTATCGTAAACACACGCGTAGAGTCCCTCGTGTTCTACCAACGTGTTATGTAAAGAAAGACTGCCCTCATCTTCTAGTCTGTATTCCCTGCTGCTGAGTTTTGTGTGATTACTGTTTTGATAGATGCTAACATACAGAGTTTCAAAAGCATCACGTT
Source organism: Apostichopus japonicus (assembly GCF_037975245.1). Classification (NCBI taxonomy): domain Eukaryota; kingdom Metazoa; phylum Echinodermata; class Holothuroidea; order Aspidochirotida; family Stichopodidae; genus Apostichopus; species Apostichopus japonicus. The sequence continues at coordinate 44,963,952 of NC_092576.1, forward strand.
CGGGTGACCACTTCCAAATGACTATATTTTTTCCAAGGTCTTTACAGGATAAATTCATCTGTGAATGGATCTTCAAATATCTTCTAATGGGAGTTGCCACGGAAATGTAATGCATCTCTTTTTCAATCAAAAGAACGTTTTCGTCTTCCACCAGATTCAGTGGTAAACTATTCGATCGGCAGACCAGAAGATTTAAAACAGATGACTCCCCAAAAGAGAATGTCGCTGTAACATGTGATGTATATGTTACATTATCAGTTGTAAAATTCATGTAGTTTGATGGTATGACGTGATCGCCACCATGAGTTCTTATCGTCCAACTCAATGTGACTGCCGGACGGCTATCTCTGACAAAGCAGTTTACCTCAACGGAATCGGTTGTCGACTTAACACAGGTAGTACCGTATGTGTTTGAACACTCCTCGATGACGGGAATGGTTATAGCTGGTTTCACTAGAAAGAAGAGCATTGAAGAATACATTCTCTAGTAACAATCACATTGATTATTGTTAGGCACGTGGCTATATTTGAAAGTTATTGAAGAACGAAGACAGTTCCATGTGAATAATCGTAGATTGTTTCAGAAAGATCAGTTTGATATATTTAGTTATTTTGATAATCCAATGCGTGAAAGTTACTGTTTACCAACATTACCTGCAACATTGTCTGCATCTTTGGGTGAAAATGTTATGCTATAGCAGCTCTGAACATTTCATATCTGGGGACATTTTTATTAGTCCAACAACTGAGTAAATGATACCATTTGAAACTTGAGCTAACAATATCATTCACTAAATTGTTAACAATGGTTTAAATCATCCATTCTATGGGGACAAATAGTATATACTGTTACACGCGCGTAACAATTTATATCAATGTACAGTTAATTGTTACAGTACACAGTACAAGTAGGCTGTAGTAACCCACTTGTAGTAAGACCTCCGCTCGGCAGTGCACATAATGACCTTATTACGGAACTTTGGGAGAGACACGACAAACATAGACCGATACAGGAAATGAGTTTGAACATTATATCCAAATACAGTTCTTTCTTGGTGAAAAATGTAGACAGAAAAAATTCCGCATTGCACGATGCCCTAACGGTGTCAAATGTAATACGATGGAAACTAACAATATTGCACACTGTTTTCCATCTTACAGGTAAAACGTCAAATATGTGAGTGGATATCATGCATCATTCAGCATCATTGTCTATTTTCAGCATGAACGTCTCTGAAATGGAGTGTTGTTAACCCTGTACGTAGCTTGCGGTTGATTGTTAAATATTTATTTTCAAACACACTCGATGATTTGTACGATTGGAAAGAAATGTTGGTTATTATCAGAAGAAGTTGTCGCTTTAAGAAAAGAAAGAATGACATATTTTCATTCGCATATGTGTTTTGTTAAGGTTTTCCATAGATCTAGTTGTGAATATGTACTTGGGGTATGTTTCTCCAAAAAAAGGTTGAATCCGCCAGACGCAAGCAATTTGAAGATCTTGCGCCCCTGGCCGAAAAATTGCGTCCCGTTCATAACAATGCTGGTCAGAATTATATCTTTGGTTGTGTTGTTGAAGTTTTCCGTCGTATGTCGTTGGGGGAAATACAAGGCGGCGGTTACAAACATTGTCACCTTGTTAGAGATTTTTGAGGCAAACCAGACGCAAAATCTTGGGAACTAGGGATAAAAATCGCCTGGTGCCTGCTTAATGTACGACATGTAGGTGTACCCAGGTTGAGTAAAGAAAAGACTGTTGTGAATGATGCTTAATACAAGAACTGTTTCCACCTCGGTCATCAGCTGCCAATGTGAACATTGTTTGTCATATATCAATACTTTTTTGCTGTACTACGTAAATTGAAGTAACATGCTGTACATGCTTGTTCAACCTGGCATACCCTACAGCCTAGTGCGTCACATTCATATAAGATTATTCATGTAAGATCATCGCAACCACCGTCCAGCCCAGCACAAACTTCCTGTGTCGTATACTTAGATCACTGTATCGTTCTGATATGTACAGATGTAGTTAATACTGTAATGCTAACAGTGGGACCTATGATCTGCAACACAAATAAATACTTATGTAAGTACTGGAATGCACGAGAGACACAACTTAATCACATATACCGGTAACAAAACTGTTTTTATCCAAGCAGTTAAAAACACATTTATGTTTATGAATACGCAAAAATCCTGTTTTGAGCAATTTCACTACAAAATAACAATTTACACACTGCTCTCCATCTTAAAAGAAAATCATCAAACATGCAAAGAATATCATGAATTGCACTAATCATACAGTATAAAAGAAAAAACATTTGGTATTTTGTAATTATTTAGATTCTTATCATAATATATGTCAGATGTACTGAGTAATAATTGTTTAAAATGTTACTGGTATTGTAACAGTTGAAAGGTACTTGCTCTCTCTCTTCTAAAAGTGCTCTCTGTAGTCTTGTCCTACATGTTTCACTATACCAGTAAAGCTTGTTCAGCTATCTTTTCACAATCATTTCTAATTTGAGAGAATCTGATAATGCAACATCTCCAACTAACATGGAAGTATATTCTATAACACTGGAGAAGCCTCAGAAATATGAAGTCACAATTTCCTGTTTTACAGAAAAAGTAAGAACTCCCAAGCCTACCAAAAACGATTAAACACCTATTTCATAATAACCCGCCTACCATATCCATCGATCAAACCTTGCCACTAAAAGTTTGTAACGAAATTTAAATGTGAAGCCCTTTGTTGGCACGTGTGGGCTACACCAAGAAAAAAGAAAAAAAAGAAAAGTGCATTCGTTTCCCAATCGTTTATGGATACTTCTATCAACCATTAGAAGATTTAACTATGTCAAAATAAGTCTTGTACGGCTAGCATTTCGCTGATAGATGGCAAGCGCACGATATGTTAAATATGAAGTACAATTGGCTTTGTGAAAGCTTGCCATAAAAGTTGCTCAAAATTGCACACATAACTATCTCACTAATGTACAGAGTAATTGAGTTGAATTTTTTCCAGAATTTAGTGCCAGCCAGAAAAGATCAAACAATTCCAGCTCTTATTTGTAGCACTCACTTGTTGGCATCGACCAACCATTTCACTTGTAAGGATTTTCAGATGTTTGAAAGCACATGTGTGTTCCTATGTGAAATATAGACACATAGATGTATGAGCAAATGGACATTTTCGAGCCAACCAACCATCCCTTTCAGAATTGTTGTTACTGAATAAGAGTTACATGGGATTGTTTATATACTTGTGTTCGACCGATAATCGGTTAGATAATCGGCATCGGGCCGATTATCAGACAATCGGTAATAATCGGCATCGGCAAAATCCATTATTATCGATTATTACGTTCCACATTATAAAGGAATTTTTTCCTCGCTTTTGATTCATGACTCCCACAACAGGGCAAGAATGTGGATCCTTCAATTCAACGCTATCCAAAGCCGGTAAAGGTGCGCTAATTCACCATGAAACGGTATCGCAAGTTCCACCCAAGATTGTACGTATATCGTTTGACATACTATCCAGTTTTGGCAGTTAACATTAGGGTGGGTCAGTATAAGCAAAAACAGATATCGATATACCCGGGTGATGATGAATACCAGGAATTACCAGGTATACCGCAAATTTCGCTGAACCGTTACTTCCAGCATGAACTGTACTATCAAACACTAGCATGAACCGTATGGACACTAGTCTAGCCTACATGTGTATTTGCGTTTTATGACCACCACTTTCTCATGTTTGCTTTTGCAGTAACTTATTTAAATATTTCATTGAAAAGAAAATAAAGTACGAAAATAGATCCTTGTCAAGTGACACAAGGTAATGTGAGTGTGGTATTATGTGCTACAGTGAATTACCAGGAACGGACATAAGCACATAGAGAAAAGCCTGCAAAGGGGCTGCTGACTCACCTTCGACTGTAAGGAGTTCTAGTGAAGTATAATCGGTTTTGTGTCCTCGTGTCTATGGAGAAACTGTTGGTTCCAGACTGGGTGTGACTTGTGAAACATGATGCAATATAGAAGAGGATCATCCCACGATTCCCGGAGCTTTATTAACACATTTACGTATCGTTTGACGCTCAGGCGTAGGAGCCGATCGTGGTGGTAGGAGGAGGGAGAGACAGGTAAGTATCGTCGCTTGTAAATTCCCAATGCAGTAAGTTTTGGGGAATTGTATTTGCTCCTCTCTTACCTGTCTTCCACTCCACACCTGCACGGAGTGGCACTGTTACGATGGTGGGAGGCCCAACGGGCGGGACCTACTCGAATGAACTACCAACATCGCACGCCAAAGAGCGGCTTCCGATGCAAGATTGTCGGTCAAGTAAGCGGAGACGAAGGTCGATGGAGTTCTCCACGCTGCCGCTTTCAAAATATCCTCCAGGGGGACACCTGTAAACAGAGCCTTGGAGGATGCTTGGCCCCTTAGGTCGTGGGCCATTACACTCTCCTGTTGGAGCATGGATCAGCTGGACGATCCATCTGGAGATCGTGTAGGGTGTAGGGTGCTGACGGGATGACGAAAAGTGAGGTACGGAGTGACTAAGTTCTGCTGATGTACCACAACAAAGCTCGGACCGGGCACCACAGTTTGTCCTCTCTGATCGAGGAAAAAGGAGAGAGTCTGAGGAGGAAGATGTCCCCCTGGTACAAATTCCAGCGTTGGTTCTTAATTATTATTATGACTAAATATAAAACCAAAGCAATATACTTTTGAACCACTATGGCCGTTTCACCGTACGTGAAAACGTGAAAGTGAAACGATAACATTGGCTTTGCTCACTGTTAGTTCTACCATGGAGCTATTCGGTAATAGCTCCATGGTTCTACGTATATAAGGCTAGTCTGGCTAAAGAACGGTTAAACCTCTCAACTGTTCAAATTGAAAAGAGCATACCACAATAGTTTACTGTTTTACCTCCATGGGTGGACAAGGACGCCTTTGTTCTGAGTGTACGGGAACTACTAGAGGTGCATAGACAGTGGGGCGGGGTTAGCTCATATACGTAAAGCACTGTGGAGAGCGTTGACCGGCTGTAATTGGATTATAGCGCTTGTCAATCTTACTGGCTATTTCTTAATTGGTCAGTTAATCGTGTATAGGATTCTACACAGTTACGGGGTCTTTCATAATGTCGTGCAAGGAGCATCTTTAGGTATTAAGATGGGGCACTTAGTGTTAGTTGCAAGGCAGAAACTTTGCCGAACTTTGTAGCGGTTGTAAGAGACGATTTTTTTTAGCATGGCTGTTTTACCTCCATGGTTTTAGCAGGGAGTTAGTATAACAACTCCCTGGTTTCAGGGACTTGTTTTAGGGGGTTATTTTTGGCTTCTGCAGAGGAGCGAGTTATGCACTCTGCAGCTGCGCTGCGTAACTGTTTGTGCCTGCGCAAGGTCGTCGCAGCGTAGGGTTTCTCGGGCTGACGAATCTCATCGTTTGCTGCGCTGCGTTGTCCTTACGCTGCGTCGTCCGTGGCAAGGCTAGTTACTGTACGTCACCCTTGTATTGTGTTAAGGTTTTACTGTATTACTGTATATATTATTTGTTTATTACATTACGAAAGATGTACGACATCGTTTATATTATTCTACTTAAAAAGCTCGTAATGCATGGTTAGTGTATTTTATTCAAGGTGTCCTCGAGTCTCTATCCATACACACCCCCCCCCCCCGTTCCTTACTTGCCAACTGGGTACTTCACCATACCACCAGGGAGCTGCTACTCTAACAGCTCCCTGATACTACCAAAGCGGAAAGCGTTACAGTACTTTAGTGTGGGATTTCTACCACATGTAGTTAAGTCACTGGAGAATCGCCTTTGATTTAGTGTGTTAAAATTGTTTGAAACAACGTTGAATCGGAAGGGTTCCCTCGCAGATGATAATCATTAAGAACTTGAACCAGCGTCCGGGATTGTATCATTTGTCGATATCAGATGAAGACATTACGAATATTTTATTTCCTTACGTTCTACTATTCACTTAATTGCGTTGGATTTGCAACACTGATAATGGTTATAATACCAGTTGTAAAAGCTAACTCTAACATTGTCTTAATTTCGTAGCCATTGGCTACTATTTCCCATTCTGTATTCTGTGTACCACTGTCATGTACTGTGTTGTGGCGGGATTGCAATATTGCAACTCCTCGTTGTAAACGTACTGCACCCTATGTAAGTATTGCAATGTTGTTTATTTGGTATAGTGTGAAACGTTATGTGGTATATCTACATCTTTGATTGTAGTGGCCTAGAAGTTAGTAATCATGCATGACACTAAATCATGCATTAGGCCAGTTCCATCAAAACGATGAAATAATGGGTAATCGGCCCGATTGTCACATGACCTAACCGATTATTATTTAATCGGTCGAAAAGTAGTTTACAACTTTGAAATACGTTTTCAACGTTCTGCTGATCGGCTTAATCATCTAGTATAAATCATAGAGAATATGAGCAATGTTGAGACCATTTAAGATATATATTTGACATATTGACCCCATGATGCTCAGATGTTGAAAATGGCAAGCTCCACTGTGAGTTTGTTTAAGGTAGATAACAGCAACAATAAATACCCTTTGAAATATATTTAATTTCTGAATGACTGTATGTTTTGTTGAAGACCTATGGATTCCTTTCAAAAACACTTAACAGAACTGACATTGACCAAAATGTGTTCACCAAATGGAAATCATAGCCTTGGAGAACTCATAGATTAATTGTAGCTTTAACTTTATAGTTATTATGTGTACAAGGTTTTTAGACTAATAAGTAGGATTTCAACGAAGATGCATTTTTGAGTTATCGTGTTAAAATTGTTTCAGACGATGGCCTCTTTTGACCTCAAATGACCTTTGACCGTCGCAGAAAAGAATAGCGTTATTGTACTCAATACGACGGATCTATATACCAATTATGACGTTAATCCACCTTGAATTTCTTAATACCATATTTACAAGCTAGTATGACTTACACGTATACATACATACAGGGGCAAATTGCAATATGACATAAACATATTAATCTACACTGTTAATCTACTATGTTGTGTGGAACGATCATTTGATACTGATTGCTGTTCTCATTTTAATTACATATTTCATTTCCGTTCTTTAAAGTGTACAATAATTAAACTTTCAAAGCTACATACCGGTTGTGTGCACACAGATAAAATTCGTAAATCTTATACCCTCAGTTGAGTTTGCCATTGTTACTCGGTATACAGATTCATGGCTTGCCGTCACGTTATTTATAAGTAACGATCCGTTTGGATAAATCTCAAATTCTTTAGATTCGTAGCCATCTCCACTTTTCTCGCCATGGTCGAGCAACAATATGTTCTTTGCTTCGTTAACATTGTACCAAGATATAAGAGCGAAAGAGCTTCCATTACAGGAACACGGAATGAGTCCCACTGTACCAATATCAACATACTGTGTCAGTGCACATTCTGTATCTTCTACCGAAGTTGCTGTACAAGGGAGAACAAGGAATGTGTTATGTTACAGCTCTCGAACTCAGCAATGGTTGTATTTACTTAAAGCCTTAATTATTCAATTAATAAGGGATAAAATAAACAAATTAAAGAACACACAAACCCAGAGGGAAATCCCTCCCATCGCTTACAGGCCATTGCATGTATGCAACATAATAGCAGTTTGTAAACTAACAATGGCTAAACTTCATACAGCAGATGGAGGGCAGTATGAATCCAGACAGAGTCAGTGTTTAAATGGTTTGATGACAGGCAATCGTGTGGCTTAATACCACAACGATAAAAGAAAGACAAAGGTACATGGTTTGTTGTGAATAATGTTGCATGATCTCTCTAACAGCAAAGAGCTGAATTTTCCTTTTTAATATTTACCTTTATGAGGTTTATTTGATATTTTGACCTCTGCTGACCCAATATGACCTTCACCCAAAGTAATAAGGTTCTTGTACTAATTATAAGAAAGACACATGCCAAATATTAGCTATGCGATGTAACCTACTGTATCTTGCGATATAATGTTTACAAGTTTGTATTTGTAAGATCTTATAGACTGTCACCTATGATGAACCCAAATAACCTTTGACCTCCACAGAAAGCAATTAGGTCATTGTACTACGTATAGGGAAGCCACATGCAAAAGCCAATCAAGTTGTACTCAATATGACAAATGATATACCATACATGAAAATCATCCATTGTATCTAAAATGAAATATCATGCATACAAAGTTTTCAGAGTTTAACAGCTGGAGACCCAGATGATCTTTGACATCTCAAAAACAAAACGAAAATCAAAATACAAAATGAATCCACATGATAAGTATAAAGAGGACATTCATAATTCCTCTCATGAGATATCATGTTTACGGTTTCAGCATTTGACCGCTGGTGACTTCAGATACTATTTGACCTCCACCAGAGGCAGTAGGGATCTTCTACTCGACAAGGGGCATCTACATGCCACGTATGAAACGTACCCATGATATATTGTGATATCATGTTTACAATCTGGGCGTCACTCACACATGTAAACACAATTCAATTTATATCATAGCTCTCACAATATACATCCACGATATTGCAGCTACTTGTACGTACGTAATGAATGATTCTCCACTTCTCACTCGATTACTACTCACCTGAAGATAATGCAAGTATTACCGTGTATGCTAAAAGGAGTCCAGGGTGGAGAATCGCCATGTTTCTCACATTCAAGAATCTAAAAATAGAATGAGCATACGTAACGGTGACAGTAGATGAAAAGTACAGTTTCAAAGTTACTGGTTATAGTGATAGGCCAGTCTTTATATGAATTGTTAATCTTGTCAACCGATGTTGTATAGGTATGTAGTGATCATCACCCTTTTGCATAATGGACTTGCCCACATCCTTGCGTAATCAGCAGTACTCTTCTCGCTATGCATCTTCCAGCGTGACACCACTTGCATGTAAGATTTGATACCGGAGAGATGTACTAATCATCAGCCTTTTTAATGACTACATATCAACGCTATATTCAGCAGTAGCTGGAGCGTAATTAGTGGAGATTTTATACAGTCAAGGCATCATCATTCATCTCTTCATATTCGAGTCTACATCTCGCAATTATCTATTACAAGTCCGAGACTACGAGCAGTTGTTTTCATCGTCGCCGCGAGCTACATAGCCGTTACAGTACTGTATACGCAGCGGTAGCGAGCAAGTCAGACCCTAGCATATTTACAGTTATTACTACTAGCGAGCAATTATTACGTTTCGGACAAGTAACCGAATTATTATATAAATAAACATTTATCAGTTAGGAAGAGCAGTGAGTTACTACGAAGGACAGGCCTGGATTAAGTGTCAGTCTGAATGGAGGCTCCATTACGTAAGCCACGTTTTACTGTACACACGTGAAGATATCGTTAGGCGCCGCCATCTTTGTTTGGACCCGACTTCGAGTGGACACTGCGAATTGCGGAATATCGAGGAAGCAAAGTAACATAAGTTTGGGGGTGAGTTTATTATTAATCTTAGCCTTCAGGTACCTGTAAAATGGCTTTTTTAGCCGTTCATTATTGTAGTGAGCGGGCGCGCGACAATATTGGAATTACTTGCCACGATACCTACATGACTGAGGCGTTGAAACTTAAACTTTCATATAGTCTCTGTACTATTACACTTTCAGAAGCTAACTTGGTAGGTAACTGGTTCTGAGTATTTCGTGGCGCTCCACCCCCGCTCCTTGCCGACTTTGTAAATTCGTCTCAACGGAAGACGTCATATATCATATAAAACAGCTTGTGAGGCAATACAAAAGTGTCACTTGTGAAAGTCATGTTTCTCGAACTCCACAACAAAGGGCCACAAACATGAAATTTGCGATAAAATACAACAGTGTACCTATTAACCCTCGGATGAATTAGTACGTGGTGGGGGCTCAAGACTTTACAATACGCATTGCAAGTTTGTAAAGTACTATAGGAATTGAAGTGGTAAACTTTATGAAAATAGTACTTACTTCCTAAAACAAAAATCCCCCTTTCTCCTTTAACTGGTCCCTAATTAATTTTATAATGATTTTAGCTAACTTTGGTAGCAAAAGGCTGCTGCGCGCAATATGCCTGGTTGTATCGTCAGGCAGTGTCCTGACACCAAAGCTAGGCTAGGCTATTAAGTAATTTGTGAAGGTGTCCTGGTGATCTGCTCGACGAATGTGGCTTCAGAACGATCAGAGTTACTTCCGCCAGCAAATCGGCTACAACCGAAGGCAAAGTGAAACGCGGGCACACCTATGAATACTTAGAAATGTAATTGATGATGGACCTATACAAATGCTTAACTATCGCGCACCAAATGATATGAAGGACGCTACGGTAAAAACGCTTAATATAAGCCTATAGTAATAATAGTATACGAAGTACGCGTATACGGACTGCTATGAATTAATTTTCTGTAAACTTATGTCGTGCGCAGTAAAACTCGGCCTACTTGGCACGCGCGTGAGCAGTATAAAATGGCTAGCGAAATACATATAGACCTTGCAACTAAGTTAATTCTAAGCCTCAGAATAACGCACTTGTGAAATAACTAGTAAATTTACGCTTTAACGCCCTTGAACTTATCTAAAGAAGCGCAGTTTTAAGGCCAAATTAAATGCTAAAGAGTTCGTATATTAATTAACGAGTTTTATCTTATTCACGGCACTTGTTGGAGAGAACGTGTACATAGCATAGGTTGGCATACTCTTATTATAGTCTATATCCATCCGCTGGATTGTTCTCCTATCTCAGGAAAAGTGCCAAAAAGCAGCAGGAGAACATCTTTTTTTGACCTGTTATCAGTCGTGATCTAGTTGTTTGTTGCTTGCAAGTTAAAGAACATGAATGGAAGTAAATGTGGTGAGAGAATTCGGTCAATTGAGGCAATTTTAGACCCCTTTAGGCCTCCCATGAGCAGCGTAGGACAATTGTTTACTACTGAGTGAAGAGGTTTGTTTTCAAGTGACGAAAACTTCCGGCTCGGATAGCAAACAATCTACATGGTCATGATACGGAACATTTATACTGCCATGAAAGGCCAACTTGTCAGCTATCGGGTGATGGGTAGCGTTTAGCTAGTGAAAACCTCCATGTAGACTTAGAGACCACATTGATTTTGTGATTTAGTGTGTAAGTCAACGGGGCTTTAATTGGCCTCTGCTACGTAGATAGCATAGATAGCACAGGTGGATTGACGGAGGTCGGTGGGCACCTGAGGCATGATATGTGTTCAGGCGGAACATTCGGACAAACAATGATGTCAAGGGTATATGCATCAAATTAACATTGTGGTATTTTATCTGTGTGTAGACAATATGAATCGTTCTATGATTTAAAATTCAGGATGGCAGTGACATAATTCGATCAATTGTACAATTGGAACCAAGATGCGGTTCTATGATACAGCATCAAATAACTCCATCGAATGACACAGTTTTTTTGTTTCTCCATATGTGTGTTCTTTTCAACACTATTGTTCTATTCTTTAACTCCAGGATGACACAATTCACACTGAATGTGAGAGAGCAAGCCAGACGCCATGTTATGACCTGCTGCTGGCTCTTCACGATGATGCCACATTTGTTAATGTACATGTACTACTGGTCTCAGAAGGCAAACTGCTGCGGCTACAAAAGAAGGTTGACAAATCAATATTGGCTAAACTGTCTAGGTACTGGGATGAGTACGAGTCCGAAACCAAACCAACGGACAGAATTCCGAGAGTTGTTTCCAAACTGTTTGGAACACGCGATGAGCAAGCTGATAAGAAGGTATGAATGGGACTTAATCCTCGCTAGCTTACACGGGACTAACATATGACACAAGCAGGGCCCAGGGGAACTGCCCAGAGGCCCATATTTTACCAGGAGTCCCAGTTTTTAATACTTACATATGGTACAATGGGTCTGCTTTTGTTATCGGGTCAGTTGGTTGGAATACTAGCAATTTCCATCATTTTAAGACAATTACTAATCATTGTCACACGTGCACTTCTGTTGAGCAGATAGTTGGTGGCACACATAGGCTTATATCCATGTTGTTTGTTGTTGGCCTCATTAATTTATCTGGTTTTGATAAAGTATACAAGTACGGTGGTTGTCATGTTGTTACATGTATCATTTAGTGCAGTGTTACTGTTTTACTTTTAGTTGACTGGGCATTCATACGAAACAAATACAATCCTTCAATATAACCCAAACACTTGCCTTCTAAACTTCCGTTCTGTTCATCATTTGACATTTGATATACTCCCTGGTGTGTTTTTCCTCCCAAACCACACCATGAAAACCAAACCTTCCTTGCTAATGATGAAATAACTCCACACACACACTACAATACTGAGTATTTGAATGCAAATGCAGTTCTGGTTATTTATAGCTGGGCTCTGGGACGAACGTGGTAACAAATGTTACACAGTAAGAACTGTATAAGCTGTTATACTTATATAGTGTTAATACTGAAAGCGAACGACCGGCTATATTTTGTTTATTCTGAAAGAGTAAATGGGAAGCGAAGAAAATTGTGACAGCAAACTGTAAAGCTGTCAAACACAGCCTAGCAATAAATGTGTCACGGTTTAAAACAATAACCAGCTTATACCGATAAGAAACTGATGAGAGTCGGGTTATCTTGCAGTTATATACGTTTCAAAAAAATGCTGACGAGTTCTTCTACCTGAGGGGGAGAGTTTGAAACTTCCCATAGTCGAAATAGGTGGTTAGGGCAAAGAAAAATACGTATTCATTACAGTTGGCTATATTATTGTAAAATAACGTCACTTCACACACTCTAAATTTGTTTTTGGTATTTTACGGAATATACCATGTAAGTCCCAGTCGTCACAGCCATGTGGGCCCATGTGGGTTTAATGTGGAGAACGATGGGTTGAATCGGGTGTGAGCTAACTATAGAGTATCTTTTTGGGCCCAGGGTTGTGTTTGTACTATGTGTGGACAGTGGTAAGTGGTCAATCTTTGACATTCTCGCTGTTATCAAGTGTGGGTTGTATTTGGGCTACAAGTGGGTACAAGTGTTGTGGATTAATTTTGGGATGACTTTTTGGGTCCCATATGGGGTTTGACATGCGTTTGAAATGGAAAAATCAGTGTGGGTAAACCAAGTGATGACTACACAGCCAACTAATGTGAGTATACCTTGTGCTATACACCTTGGCCCCCGTGTGGTCTTATAGTACTCCCAAGATCCCATTATTGCTGTTGATGCAGATGCTTAGAAAATAGGTCAACAAACAAAACGATTTTGGATAGAACTTCCCAAATGTATTTCTCTCTACATTTTGTGATAATTTTCGAGCTGTATATTTTTTAGTTAAAGGCCGCATTTCATTTATCGGAACCTTGAATACGTCGTTAAACGTGCAAATTCTTCCATAGATAGGCACAGTACATCCCAGCAGTAGAGATTGAGTAGTAAGAAACTGTTTTGTTGAACCAAGTTTTTGTTACTAGAAACATGATCAAGATTCCGTTTTGGTACAAGGTACAAGCCAGAAGTGGCCTTCATGTATAAATGCATGTCCCCAGGTATAAACATGCATCAATGTGTGATGAACTGAGTTACCTCGGAGCTCCAACTACTGTAGTAGCTCTATTACAGATGATTCATTACATTAGCATGTATGTAACTGTTGTCTGTATCTATAAGCTGTGATTGTATTATGGTCTTATCATGTTGTGTTTTGCATGGCAGTTCCAATGCCTAACGACATTAGACAAGTGTGCTAGTGTAGTACAAATGTTAAGGATTGGATCAATATGGGCTACTATATTAGATGACAAAGTGTGGGCAGCAGCACTAAGAATGCTAATAGTGAATATTGAGAGAAGAGCTAGGCTAGCTCTATAAAGCCGAAAGAGCAATTAACCAGTTCTTGTTGAGACTGTGAGGGACCTCACCATATGCCATTCCGTTAGACTTCTGTTTACGTATTGTACATCAACCTACTATAACACCTCAAAGCACATTACATGTACCTGCAGTATCATTGAAGAGTAGCCAAATTAAGGAATACAGAATACAGATCATGTTTCGAAGCATGTACTGTCCTGAAGGGCTGGCGAAAAGTGAGATATCATTTCAAGAAACTTAGTTAAGAATATCCTCATTTTTTCTTGGGGGGGGGCTGGTGTTTCATGGCTGAAGGCCTCCCCATCCCCTCACCCCATATATATAAACCACATAATTAATATAACTATCTGGTGTCGGCTTGTAGCTGGAGTGTGTCACATATTATACGAAGACAAATATTCTAAGAGGCTGGGCAAATCATTAATCTATTCCAAGTGTCAAACTGTACTTGGAAGGCAAGGGAAAACAGACAATTGCACGATTTCAATGTTCCTAGTCATTTAGATGCACTTTTTACTTTTTGATTTGTAATTTTGGGCATCCTATGGCCCCGGAAAACTTCCCGAACCCCCCCCCCCCTATACGTCATACCTTACACACGATCTAATATACATGATCCGCTATACATACTCCGCTATACACGAACCACTGTACAGGATCCACTATGCATAATCCGGTAAACACAATACCCTTTATATGATCCATGATGTAGGATCCACTATACAAGATCCACTATACACGATCAACTCTGTAGGATCGACATGTACCGGTTCTTGATGTGTGCAATGGGAATTAAACTTGTGATTTTGTTCAATAATAACTATTAGGTTATCTGTAATATCGTCCATGACCATTATCTCATACTTAAATACACTGATTAGGTTTGGATGGAATATGAATTCATAAACATGTTTCCATCCGTGACTAGATGTTACCGAAATATTTTATAGATACATCTGACAACATCAACGATAGTGGCATTAGTTATGTTAGTATCCGATTTTATCATATTTCAATAAAACAGTAAATGGCATGATTGTAACACTAAAAGGAACATACTTTGAACGATCACAAACGATTACTTCATGGGATCATGAATGATTTATCTATCAAAGATAATTGAACTTCAACTAGCGCAAGGTATTGAGGTGTAACTTAACAATGTAAAATGTTATCTGTTAGTCTTTATGTGTGCCACAATCTGCAAAGAGATTAGTTATTTTAATGAAAATAATTTAATACACGTAGCGTGATATTGAATAAATTCAAAATTGTCATTTTGTGATTTGTAATTATCAGGAAATGTGAGTTCACGGACATTTCCGATAACTTTGCGATGCAAAAATGATTTCACGTCAACTTATATGGAGTCGATTTCAAATCGACCAATCTAAAAATTATTTTTAAAGCTACAACAATGTGTACTTAAAAATGAATCAACAGGGACGTTTGGTTTGATCAGGTTCTTGCTTCCACAGCTCAAGAAGTCTGAAGTTATTTTATTTACTACACCGAACTATCCCAACATCAACACCTAATTTACTACGTTCATACACGGCGGCTTATCACCAATCGCAGTCTGTATTTCATGTTGTGCAAATATCTGTTTCTTAACCTGAATGTTAATGTATCCATTGGTATTAAAAGGAACTTTTCTTTGATTTCAGAGTGCAATGATTCGAGGGAGCTCTATGATGAAATTGATTTCAATCTTGCCGTAGTTGACAGATTTATCTTTCTTTTCGAACAATTTTCATGGATTGTTTATCTCATTGTGTCTTACGTGGGGACTTTTATGATTATCTTGATATGCCCAGCCCAGGCCTAGAACAACTGAGAATAAAGAAAATACAGAAACTTACCTGCACTGATGTAATTTGTCCGAATATCCTTTGATAACAGTTATTTGAAATTGGGTAAATGTGATTTTGCGTTTCAATGTCGTTGATCCACGGACGCGAGAAGGTCCAGGTATTGTAAAATATAACGAGTAAGTGTATGTGAAATACCTAAGTTTGTAACAATCCAACTGACGTTGGTTAATTTCAATCGGAACATAACGTTCATATAATCCGTTCTCTAATAATTTAATATCGAATATTTACTACCACAATATCTATATTACTCGCATCGGCTCATAAAGACACTTTGCTGAATTTCCGTTGTAAGTTTTTTTTCTAAATTTCATATAACAGTGTCTCAAATACCGTTATACTTAAATATCCCGAAGAAAATAAATCGTTTGTCAACGTGTACACAACTAGATATTTAGGCAAAGGATGGCAAAAGCGATCACAAATGGTTGTTTACCATTAGGCTCACAAAGCTTCCAAAACTTTTCCAAACTTATAAATACTGATTAAGTTTTTGGAGGTATACATATCTGAGAATTATAAATGTGACCGAACCAGGTAACTAGGCAGTTCCAAACAAGTAGTGCCTTACCTCACCCCTACTGCTTTCCCGATAATAAGTGTCCTTCTATTCCTACGAAGCTTAAAATTATGAGCTGCTGATAATATGCAAATTATTATTGCTATACAATGATGCGTGACAATATCTATTGAAAAAGGTGACGACTTGTATGCTCAGTTTGATGACGCATATGGAATCTACCATTTTTTGTGTGGGACATGTTAACATTCTCTTGGAATATTCCTAAGAATTACGATTACGGAACCATTTCCTGTGATTAGATATAAATATCATGATATGCAGCAAGTGCGACCGCCAACAGTGGTGCAGTTATTTCTCTGACAACACACAAACTGTTTAAGACTTATTAAATTATAAATCCACCTTTACTCGATCATTTGCAAATGGTGAGAACTGATTGAAACTATACAAGAACTTGTCAATCGTGACGTTTGATTTTTGTTCAGCCTCGCAAGCCATAGAAGAAAGAATTATAGTTGTATGTTCACCAGTGATCCCGCACTTTTCACACGTATTCCATTTGCTTCTGTCTATTTTACAAAAAAAAAAACTAACTAACTTCACAGCTAGAATTACATACCACAAGAATAAGTTACTTGATTTCGCTGTGGTCCTTTAGGTATCGCACCACAATTAATTGCTCCCAGTTACTTACACACTAAACTCGTCACTTTCCAAGGCCGATGTGACAAAGAGAAATATTTTTAACTAACAAGTCCTACCCACCATTATGATGGCACCATGTGATAGCTTTATGCTTGGGCTATTATCACACATTCAACTTTTGCCACAATGACTGTTTAGATTTTGAGCTAGAAGAGTTAAAAATTATCAGAGTGCCCCCCCCCCCCTTCCTATCTGCCAGCTGTCGCTTTGTAAAATCTTCTTGTTTACCTCAAGATTATGTTAAATACCTTAAATCACCTTCAATCCTCTAAAAACTAGTCAATTGTTATCATCAATCGTCGATCTTTGTTTAGCATTGCAAGCATTCAAGAAAGAATTAAAAAATCCAACTGCATGTTCACCAGTGACCACGCACTTTTTTCAGTACTGCATTTGCTCCTGTCTTTCACGTAGAAAATAATTAAAATATATGAACTTCACAGCTGGATTTCTACGCATCAATAAGTTATTTAATTGCGATGAAGTCCTGTATAGGCACCTACGCATCACATAAAATGTGTGTATTGCATAAGGGATTTTTCTCGGGAATATCTACAGTGGTCGATAATTATAACCATCCAAACTGCCAACAAGTGAGAACTTCGGCGGAAGTTAATTGTCAGAAGTTAGACCAGCAAACCGAAGCAAAAACACGTATATATCCTACCATGTTTATTCATTTTTTGTGGCTAGGTCGATGAGTAGATTCATGGCTGACACGAATCACATATTACGTCCATAGACCTATGAAGAACGGTTCAAGTGCTCTGTAGGGCTCATAGAGTCAGCGGAATCCTTCTATAGGTATATGTTTATATCACGGGTAAACAGTTATACAGTCAAGTATGTGAATATGATAGGATGACCTGTCTTAATTGCCTGGTATACATATATATATATATATATATATATATATATATATATATATAGATATATAGATATATATATATATATATATATATATGTATATATATATATATAGATATATAGATATAGATATAGATATATATATAGATATATATATATATATATATATATATATATATATATATATATATAGAGAGAGAGAGAGAGAGAGATATATATATATATACCTTCACCTCTACCCTCCATAGCCATTTGAACTTCCTCTTTTAATCCATGCTATTAGCATTTACTTTTGAAAACAGCGAAAAATAATGCAATCCTGCTAACCACTATCAATTTATTCATAGTGCGTGCAGTCTGTCTTAGTCAATGATGTGTGACGATCGCATACAGCAATTCTATTAAGGTGTTATTTCTAAATCGGTAAGATAGAACCAGCATTGGTATTCATCGCCCAGGGTAACCGAGACAATCGCATAGAAATGTTGTTATAATTATTCATTCATTCGTGGCGTTTTGGTAGATTGCACTAAAGTGGTTCTAGACTTGTTTGTTAAAACAGCAACATATTACACGTATATATTGCAAATCTAAAGTAACCATATATTACACAAATCACAGGTTGTGTGCTTCCATTACGTATGTACACCGATATGACTACATCAAAGGAAATGATATTCACGATCACGGGTAGTGATGTATCACACAATTAACTAGGAAAGTTATTGAAGGCAAAGGTTCAATTTTTTTTGTATTTGTGGCTGTTGTAATATTTTTATTTCGTTTTAATAGAAGTACAAGGTTGGGGATATAGGCTTTTAGGAAACTCAAAGCAACCTTATTTATCATCGTAATTGACTATGTCCAACATTAAGTATTAATCACGTGAACTAAGAAGACAATTATGGAGAGAGCTATCAATGACATTGAAAGTAAACCTGTAAACATGTTTATGTAACCTGGAAAACATTCTGTTGTACTATCCGTAAAACCAACCGTCTACCTACAAGAACATGGCTATTGATTGGTATTGAGTGACTTGATTTGGCTTACTAAAATTGACCTGACTGTCTATTAAAGATACGCAATGCTCCTGAAAAGTTTACCATCTGAGGGAAAGAAACTAGATTGAACATGTGTTGATAATCTACCGTGAACAATGTGGTAGCTGGTATTCCTTTACGAGGAAAGTTACAAACAGAACTGGTTAATAAGCAATACACATTTAAGTCATTATTTACATGGTATAAATAATTGTAACCATCAGTTACATTACGTGATGTAATTACCATGATTCCCCGTATAACGTAATCCAATAGTTGTTAAGCAGTATACAACCACTATGTTCCTTGCAAATATGCTTGATATGCCATATGCCTTTTGATGCTATGTCGGTCATTACCCACATAGGTAATAGAACTGTGAAAAGAAGTTTAGCTATATTATTACAAAACCTGGTGATGTCATATTTTTAGAGGATACTGTACATATATAGCTAAAAACTTAGAGAGTAGTAACTGTCTGTGGAAAAGTGATAAAACAGGCGACAGACATTTGTTTTTTTCCATAAGCCTATTCTCATATCTGTATCTTCTTCTTGAGAGGATACAAGAGTCGGTTATTAAGAAAAAGGTAAAGTCAAAGTATGAAACAATTAAAAGTTTACACATTGAGTTTTAATGAATACGAATTTTTTATTTAGGAGATTACTCAGGAGAAGAAATTGTTCCACTAGTGAGTGGAAACACTGTGGGCTGTGAAAATAAGTGAAGATATGCTTCACAACATGTAGTGTTGGCAACATCATTGTGTGTTTGTCATTTATATATATATATATATATATATATATATATATATATATATATATATATATATATATATATATATATATATATATATATATATATATATATATACGTGTACTACACTTTCTTTAGCAAAACGATTTCGAGCAAATCCTCCATTGTTTTGGTTTCTTTCATTAGCTCAGTACTACGTGTGTCTATGAATTCGGAGTATTGTTTAAGCATGATATGGTTCAGCAGCCAATCATAGTAAAACATTAACGGTTATGACTAAGAATTTCTTGTTACTGGTTACACATATGTACAGTCTGCTGTTTTCAACGTTCAACGGATAGTGTTACAGCTTACCGTTGTCCCACTTACATATGTACAGTGCTGTTTTCAGAAAAAAAGACGTTGTTTTTTCTTTAAAAATAAATCTATTATCCAACGCAGGACCTATCGCGAGGTCGATCAGGGGTTAAACTTCTTTATTACTTGGATTACTTGTTTTCAACGTGAAACAGATACTGTTACACCTAACGTTGTCCCACGTATTATGTTTGCTACCACTCCTCTGAATATCAAACCATTTTGAAACTAACTCACACAAAAAAGCAAAGTTAAGAGTTCACGTTCGTTTATTGAATACGTTCAAAGCATGGGCGTCAATCCAGGGGGGGGGGGACACGTTCCCCCACATTTCGATGGGTGGTGGACACACTATCAAATGTCCCCCACACATTTGGAAAAAGAGTAGTGCCGTGGCTCTATTTGGTTAGTGCTTACACATCTCAGGATTCAAATCATCGAATATCACTCAGTGTTGCTGAATGGAGAATTCCACCCATATATCGTGAGTTGGTACCCTGAGCTCTCCGACAATCTTAAGTTTGCCTTTCTTTCGAGGCCAGTTCCAGTCGTCGTCGGTTGAAGGGTATAGACAAATATTCAAGTCGATGGATCCAGCGGGACGGGCTATGTTTGGTGAAGTCGAAGCTCCTCGTCTCCTCCGCCAGTTCGAGGGAAGCCGAGAGATCTATGAGTGCTTTGGGCGTTTGAAGACATGGCTACGGAGCACCATGACCCAACAGAGGCTGAACCATGTGATGGTGTGCCATTTTCACTGCGAACGTCTAGCCCAGTTGAAGCCTGAGGAGTTCATAGGGAAGTTCGTTGGTTCCTCGGATTACAGACGCCGCATCTTCGGGCGATTCCAGTAGAAAAACTAGTGCGCTCCGTCATTAACATAAGAGACAGCACTTCATAGCTACAGCCAACGCTTGTGCATAGTTGTTGTTTAGTTGTAGATGGTGTTTCAAAGACGGTGCCCGTTCCCTTATATTGGGGAAATGAAATAGGGAGCACATTCCGTGGCAGCGCATCCCATGTTACCTTGTCGTTGAGTGATACCGGAGTTTACTCCTCAGTGAGAACACTGGGTACAAGCAGGGACGTCGCTAGAGGCGGGGGGGTGGGGTGGTGGTGCGTCACCCCCAAACTTGGTAAAACTGACGATAGTTGGAAAATTGGAGTGCGACAGTCGGAATTTCCGACTGTCGCACTCTAGTTTATCTAGACCTACTCATTAATTCCTGTGATTGTGTATGACCTAAAAATTGAAAAATTCCGGTCAAAATTGACCTTTAATCTGTCATATTTACGTCGTTTTCCTTGCCACTTTGAGAAATTGTATCTCGCGAATCTTATAATACTCCACCGTACAAAACTTCGTATGATTTTGAATACTCCAAAAAAAAATAATACTTAATAGAACTACCGTCATAGGCGTAGGAGCCCAATCTGATTTGTGGGGGTTGTAACGACTTGCCCGAAAAATATAACCACAATTGTTCGCGCGTTCCACATGTTAATGTGCATATCATATAGCCATGCATCGGTTTCTTTATCGCATGCAAATAACATACAATCATTTTTCGTCTGATTACCCTTCCATATTGATTATAACTATTGGGGGCATTACAAGTCGTTACAATATTAATGGTAATAATAATATAAGTTTATCTACTGAAAAACACATTGCAAATTATCTTTCTTTCAGTAGGTTCCCGAAAGGTTATCAGCATATTGCCCGAATTTTCACACAAATATTTGGTTGGGGTAGGGGGGGGGGCTGCTAATAAGTTTGTGCTTCAGAACCCATCAAGTTGGATTTTCAGCCATTCCCCCCCCCCCCCAACCATCAGGCCTTAGCTACGTCCCTGTGTAAACGGTGGTTGCATAGTTCGTTCCTACCAGAATTCCCCCGATTACCAGGTGCAGATCCACCTAGCAACCGAAGTAACTTGCGTGAGGACTCCAACGAACAACCACTGAATTATGTTGATGCCTATACATCACTTTAGCCACCACTCACATGGGACCTATTCTAAGTCTGACGATACATGCGAATGTGTGAGGTCCTGAAAACATAATTAAAGTGGTTTGTCTTGCCATCTTTGATTCAAATTTCATAGAAATGTATTCTCGTAGACCTAGCAAAACAGTTAAACTGACACAGTCCCATTGGAAGTGTGTCACGGGTGGCATTAAAAGTCATTGGTGGTTTAACATGCTGGCGTATGACGACTTTTTGCCAAATTTGCGCTAAGCTCACTATACGAACTCGGATCTGTGCTGTGCCTAATTAGGTGACAGATCATACTAGACAGTTCCAAACAAATGATGACTTTCCGTTAACACGTTTCCTTCGATTCCTGCAACGTTTTGATGGTAATGATTCGCTTATGATAATATGTAAATTATTGTTGTTATGCATTGGCGTGTGGCAATTTACATCCAACAATGGGACGTCTTGCATTGCTCAGATTTATGACGCACATGAAATCTACAGTTTGTTGTTTACGGCATGTTAACATTCTCGTCGAATACTCCTAGCAACTATGATTACAGAACGGTTTCGTATGGTTATATTTAAATATCATGAGAAGCATCATTTCATTGACAGCAGAGCAAATATTTTATTACTTAAATTACCAATCCACCTATTCTCGCTCATTTGAAAATGGTAAAAACTGATTGAAATTATACAAGAAAATTTTTAGTTTGATCTTTGTTAAGCCTCGCACGCCTAAGTAGAAATACATGGAAACGCCGGTTGTATGTTCACCAGTGACCACGCACGTTTCTCACGTACTCCATTTGCTTCTGTCTTTCACATAGTAAAATAATTAAAATAATATAAACTTCACAGTTGGAAGTCCATAACACCCACGAATGAGTTATTTTATTTCGCTGTGGTCCTAGACCGGCACCTACGTATAACATAAAATATCATGACATGTGTGTGTGTTGTCATTTTAGTATAATGGGATTTTATCGGGAATATCTACAGTGGTCGATCAGTAGAACTTTCCAACCGGGGAGAACTTCGGCGAGAACTTAATAGTGAGAAATAAAACCAGCAAACCGAAGCAGAAACTAATACAAATTTTGGGGATATCTATAAAACGTCCATTGTGTCTCATTTTTACGAGACGTTAGATCCGAGGTATATCATGCCATATATCCCAGGTTATTACCAATACATACAGAGAATAAGTTCTAGTACACTGGTGCATCACGTTGTCTATTAGATAAAGCGCTGATACAGCAAACCATGAACCTTGCAAGAATAATATACTTCGCTACAATCGCTGCCTCATCCCACACCTGCAAATGTCACTTTAAATTATAAATCAGAAAGTTGCTATTGTTTTAAGGTTACAATGTAACACAATCGTTTTCTGCTAATTTTGAATAGAGCGCCCAGGTAAGAGTGATGACATCAATTTAAAGGCTGGAAAACTTACATCTAATCAAACCAGGGTTAGATTTGAATACATATAATATATGACCTTGCAAGCACAAACATTTGATGCTAGACATCATGTAAACAACTTCAAGTGTGAACATTTAGTGTTCTATCTACAGTGTATAAATACGACGAACACATAGATAACCATTGTTCTAGCAAATGCACGATCCGCCAAAATTGTACCATATCAGAGAGGGAACTACATTTACATTATTTAAAACCATATTTCAGTGTGAACTAGAGAACATCTGAAGAAAATCAAGACAGCAGACACAAAAAAATCTTCAAATTTATACTATTAGGTAAACATTTATGAATAGGAATACAGTCAATATGAAGGTATTACGCAACGTGTAAGGGTAACAAGACTGGGAGAATGTAGGAAAGTTGCAGCTAAACACAACATTTAGCGTTAACGATCTACTGTTTGTAGCGTGAATGGTACGTATGTTAGTTGCTGTGTTCAGCGAAGAAAACATCAACGCATGATGGCAGTATTAATTCACCATATTTAAATATTGAAACAGCTTTTTCACAGCACGTATATTTTCTGCCATTTTTATTCATATTATTGGTAGGTCGATAATTACAGTAAATTCACGACCGACACGAATCAGATTTTACGTCCATAGACCAATGAAGAACGGTAAAAGTGCTCTATTTAAACTTTCGCCAGCTAAAGAGGGCTTCTAGAATACGGGTAATTCTTAAATCTACACAATCCTGCTAGCCACGACCAAATCCTTCATAATGCGTATAGTCTGTCTTAGTCATTGATGTGTGACGGTAGCGAACAACAATACCTTTTAGGTGTCAATTCAAAATCGGTTGGATAAAACCAACACTGCTATTCATCGCCCAGGGTAACTGAGACAATCGCATAGAAATGATGTTATAATTATTCATTCAGTTGTGGCGTTCAAATGGCGACTTTACATCGGCTGAAATGGTTCCAGACTTGCGTGTTATAAACAGCAAATTATAATACACAAATCACACGTTATGTGCTTCTATTACATATGTACCGACAAACGATTAGATAAAAAACTTCATTAAATATTACGGGTAGTGACATATCACACAGTAATCTTAGGAACTTATCAAAGTCATAGTTATTTGTAGATTTCGTCGTATATTAAAATTTATTTTCAATAGTGATATACTTTGAAGTTTTGGATATTTGTATTTAGGAAACAAAAAAACATCCATACTTACCGTCGTATTGACTATGGCTAACGTTAATTATTAATATACTATACGAGAGCTGTCATTAATTTTGTATTACATGAGGACTGAAGTCACATCATGTCCCCAACCCCAAGAGTGGTTACTCTGAGTAAAATTATCTGATTCAAAGCGCCAGGGGTGCATTCTGTACAATCATAACACTTGGGAAATACGCCCTTAATGACAGTTATTCAAAGCCAATTTATACGCTTTAACACACCAGTAGAATCACGGTGGTCGAGTGGTACGGACTTCGGCTCGTGACACAAAGATCCGGGGTTCGATTCCTACCTTCGCCTGATGAGTCCCAAAAGGACGAAACCGGTCGTGAAGTGGAATATTTCTGGGTGTTAATTTTTATTGATTTACTATATATCTGTCGTACCACTTGCTACACATTCAATTCTTATTTACAGCTTGGCTTGCCTATAAAGAGTGGTTATTCTGAGTAAAATTGTCTGATTCAAAGCGCCAGGGGTGCATTCTGTACAATCATAACACTTGGGAAATACGCCCTTAATGACAGTTATTCAAAGCCAATGTATATGCTTTGACACACCAGTAGATTCACGGTGGTCGAGTGGTACGGACTTCGGCTCGTGACACAAAGATCCGGGGTTCGATCCTACCTTCGCCTGATGAGTCCCAAAAGGACGAAACCTGTCGTGAAGTGGAATTTTTCTGGTGTGTTAATCTTGATTGATTTATTATATATCTGTCATACCACTTGCTACACATTCAATTCTTATTTACGGCTTGGCTTGCCAATAAAGAGTGGTTATTCTGAGTAAAATTGTCAGATTCAAAGTGCCAGGGGTGCATTCTGTGCAATCATAACACTTGGGAAATACGCCCTTAATGACAGTTATTCAAAGCCAATTTAAACGCTTTGACATACCAGTAGAAGCACTATGGTCGAGGGTACGGACTTCGGCTCGTGACACAAAGATCCGTCATATATCTGTCATACCACTTGCTACACATTCAATATATATATATATATATATATATATATATATATATATATATATATATATATATATATATATATATATATATATATATATTAATAAATAAATGTATATCAGATATCTTATACATCACGTCTTAATTAAACGCCACCTCTTCCCTGTCAGGATCAACAACCGCTAGTCGGGGCATGCCATTTTTTGCATGTTGCTGCCCACACAGTATACGCACACATGTTAACGCCGCAGGCCATTACAGTACCCGGTCGTCTTATTCGATACAGACTTCTTGTGGTAATATAATGGACTAATCTGGTATATGGATACATACTGCCACGTACATTGTGTAAATAGGATGTCGAAGGTTTCTGTCACTAGATTATTTTAACTAAAACATATGTCATTTGATGATGTATTTTAAGTGGATCGTCAGTCGCCTGAGCAAATAGCCTGCTGTATAACACGTCACCCAGAGTAATTTCCATGCTATGACATAGGTAATAAATAAAATATAAATCTACGAGGGGATGCGTCATTCCACTACACTACTATGTAGTGTTATATTTATAGCTCTAGAAGTATGAACTTTAAGCATGACATGAACACACCGAGTCAGATTATTCAAGTCATGAATCATATTGTAACCTGGAAAACTTGACTTGAGCTTACTTACTTAAGTTAACCTGATTGTCTACCAATGACAGACACTTTTCTGAAAAGTTTAGTCTTGATAAAATGAAACTAGATTGATGATTTTTAGAGACATGATGGTACACTGTAGGATACCTACCGTGAACACTGAAGTAACTAGTATTCCTTTACGTGCAAATGTACAAACAACACTGGTTAAGCAACACGCATTTCAATTATTGATTCTGTAATTTTAAATATTCGTATCTAACAGGTATAATAGTTAAAATATGTACCATGATGCCCTTAGGTTCGTTATAACTGTATAACGTAAGTCAATAGTTCTTAAGCAGTACTAGATATTGCGACCATGCTTGCTGCAAATTTATGAAATGTGCTTGGTAAGCTATATGTCTTCTGATGGTATATCGATAGTTATCCACATAGGTATCGGAGGTTTGCAAACAAAAAGTAGGCACATTATTAAAGAAGTTGGTGATGACATAGTTTCACGGGATACTGTAAAGATATGGTTAACACTTAGAAAGTAGTAATTGTCAGTAGAAAAGTTGTAACAACATGTATTTTTGTGTTGACTAAAGACGATGTTTAATCAGTTCCATTTCTTTAATATTCTGTATGATAGATTGCTTCGTCGTCTGAGCAGCAATACATACATACATATCATGTTAGATATCTACATGTTAGTATAGCTGTAGCTGTAGCCCGTCAATAATTAAACATTTCATACGTATATTCCTATGCCTGTAGCGTCTTATTTGAGCATACAGAAGTTGAAGGCGGTGGGGGGGGGGGTGTCGGAGTTAAAGTATGAAACAATTAGAAGTCTTCACATGGTATTGTAATAAACCCGAATAACTCATTTCGGGGATTAGTCATGAGAATAAACTGTTAGGAAAATAAGTTAATATATGCTTCACAACATGCAGTGATAGCAACCTAATTGTGTTTCCATGACTGCATCTATTCTGTTATCTCGAAAAAATCTTTACAATACCGTTGTACTTGAACGTGTAGCAACGGTTCAGTGTAAGAAAAAAAAAAACGCAATATAAGAATAAACACACTTTCTTTAGCAAAACGATTCGAGCGAATCCCTCTCCTTTGTCTTGTTTTTCTTTCATTAGCTCAGTACTACGTCTGTCTATTAATTCCATTTATTGTTAAGCATGATACGGTTCAGTAGCCAATCACTGTAAAACGTTAACGGTTTTGACTACGGCTTTCCTATTACTGATTACACATATGTACAATCTGCGCTTTTCAAACGTTCAACGGACACTGTTACACTTTACCTTTGTCCCACGCATTCTGTTTGCTTCCACTCATATGAACATCAACCATTTTGAAATATAGAAATCACACGAAATAAGTTAATTGAAGAGTTCAAGTTTATAGGAGCTTAGGAAGTTACGTGGGGACTTGATCCAGGTTTTCAAGATTGTGTATGGTTTCGGCAATTTATCCTTTACCAACTTTTCATGTTTGCTAACAGTAGTTGTACCAGAGGTAATTGCCTTAAACTCCAAAAGTCACATAGTAGGATTAATATTCGGCATAATTTTTTTTCTAATAGGGTTGTGAATGAGTGGAATGGTTTGCCTGAGAAAGTTGTACTTGCAAGTAGTGTCAATGGGTTTAAGAATGCTTTGGACAAGCACTTTAAGCATTGTAATTGGATTTGAGTGTTTGTGTCTTCAGTTTTTTCCCCTCTCTCTATAGGGTCCTTGATGGGGAATTAAGTGTCCCTCCTGATCCCTTTTTCTACTAAACTAAACTAAACTAAACTATATACTGGATAAGTTCGATGCAGTTACAAATACCTTCAATTTACGGAAGATCAATTAAAGATGAAACATTTAAGAAATATTCTGTTCGTGTATGTTTTAATTCTCGAGACGAGTGATCTGTGATTGGGAATGTAGTAAGAAATGGCCACATTATCCCATACTCCCTAGTTCATGAAATACATTGCAATAAATGTATTTGCAACAATGGTATCTGACAACACAAGTGCGCTTCTGGAAGTATGACATTATTGTCGTACATTGTTGATTTAACACACATATTCCGCTCTACAACCTGAAAACCAATGGAAATCCCGTCTTGATGTGTTTGCTCCAACTAACAATAACTTATCAATTCAATCTGGTAAACTGTGACATCAGACAGGGGCTATACGATGCATGACAAGGTTTGTCTAACTAGCGTACCCTAGAGTTAAAGAAATCACAGATTGATTAGGCTATAAATAATGGGTTCACTCGCACACTATGTGAAAAGTATGTTGACAACAAAACGTCAACACCAAATTCATCATGTTGTATTGTTTTGTAGGTTAATGTTTACAATACGTAATTCCGAGTGTACATTGAAATAGTGTCCATCGTCTTAGCGGTTATATTGAGTTAGTAATGTAGCACTAGTTCCAAATATACCAGCAGTATTGTGATGCCTTACAAAGTCGTTGTTCTATTCACTAGAATCTTACTGAGTTGCTCACAACAAGTAGTTGCGCTGCTTGAGATAGGGTGTGAATGTATCGGAAAGGTTGTGTAGCCTTGCGTGTGGATATAAGCTCAAGCAGTATGGTGTATATTTTCCTCAGGAGGTAAACTGAGAGTGGAAAAAAACAAGTTTCATTAAAAGTATACTTCTCATACTGTCAAAGTAATTTTATATGCATCTCGATGTAAATGATGTAACGTGTGAAAATTTAAACATGGAGAAGTTTCTGCTTGTTATCACAAAGTTATCCGAGTTAACATACAATGATAATGATATGGAGAATAAGACCTATCGTCATCAACGTGTATCACGTGAAATGTTGGTTTTCGTTTGAACAAGTTTGTTTTGTAGTATTTGTACATATTTCTACACGTAATTTCTATTCTCGTGCATGGCACCATTACGCACCATGAGATATTTGAGACTTTTTTCATGCTATGTAGGGACAATAAATAACTGTTTTGATTTATTCAATATCCCGTCTATTAATTAGGTGCTAATCAACTATGTACCGTCTGTTTATTTTAGGATAATGCACGAAATAGAGTATAACTCAAGCGATACATCGATTCACACAAAACACTAAATAAACACGTATGTTTTATCTCAGAACGATACAATTTGATGACAATTTTGGAAAATTAACGAGCAATTGACTCGAAAGGGTACCACGTTAACATTTTATGAGTACGCTACGCTTCGACCGATGATAGCGCTCCGCTTACATACTGCCATGATGGGAAATGGCCCACCCACTTAAAATTTGTTCAAGAAGGCCCTGTTATATACGCACATCAGACCAGAAACAAACCTTATCTTAATTCGTTTGCATTTTCTCAGAATCACTTTTGCAAGAGATCTCAAAACACAGTTTGGTATCATCAGCAAACTGTTTAGCTTTACACAAAATATCACCGTCAATGTCATTTATATAGGCAACAAATAACAATGGACCCAAAACAGACCCTAGCGGAACCCCACTAGTAACGTCCTGTCAAGAAAAAGCACAGGTTTTAATTACCACCCTATGTTTCCTATTACCAAGCCAAATCTCAATCCAAGACGATAGATTCATATTGACACCCATACTCTTCCAGCTTAATTAAAGTATGCTAGTAGGAAACTTCATCAAAATCCTTCTGGAAATCCAGAAACACAACATATACTTCTGCCTATTTAGTGAGCTTGTTACATATTCCATAAACCCAAGAGTATTAGTGAGACAAGACCTTTTTTGGCAAAGGTCATGTTAAGACTGTCTGAGCAAGGACTGACTACTGAAGTGACTGACCATAGACGTTTCAACAATAGACCCCATGACCTTACAAACAACACTATAGTGGGACTAACATGCCTGTAATAACGGGCTAAGACTTATCAGCCTTCTTTTCCTGTTCTGAGGATCATAACCTCTATTCGTTAATTTACTAAGAACCAATGACAGTTGAACGCATAAATGGTGTGCAATAGACTTCAACAAATACGGACAGATTGCATCAGGCTCACGAGCTTTAGAAACATATAGACAAAGCAGCTCCTTTTAGACAACCTCATTTGAAAATAAGGACGCATCTAATTTAGGACCAGTACTCCTATGCCCCTCCCCCACCCCGCTGAAAATCTGAAATACTACTCATATCTTCCCTTGTAAAAACTGACACAAAAGAGTTGTTCAAAAGATCTGCAAGATCCTGACTATCAGTAACTATATTATCAGCCTGTGGTTCCCTAAGAGAAACAAGGGCATCTTTTACTTCTACATTGACCTGACATAAGAAAAGAAGGCCTTTGGGGTATCATTTATGTTTACGGTAATGTTATTTTCGAAATTCAATTTTCCTCCAGAGACTAAGCGTTCTACCTTCAATTGATGAATTTGAACTCGGCCAAAAGAGATTCAGAATTATTCCTATACAACTTCCACATTCTACGTCTTTATTATTCATCCAGGAAGGCATATTGCTTTTACGAAGACGATTCTCACAGGGAACATGATTTCCATATTGACCTTAAAGTTATAAGCTAAGCAGATTCAACACTGAGAAGCACTCATGTCTCTAAATAAAATGATGATATATGTATCTTTCAGTTAAGTTTCAATTTGCAACTGTATCTGATCTAGAAAAATCAGGGACCTTTTACTTGCTAACATAATTTACAACCTTACAAACAACATCAAAACCTAGTATATCATGATCGCTAGTTCCTAGTTTTGATAGTCCCGTCAGAACAACAACATTATTTGGATCAGAATTCAAGACAAGATCCGGGATGTTATCCCCTCTAGTTGCTGATGAAAAAAAAACAATCTTGCACAACATCTAGAATGTTATATAACCCTTCCTACCACTATAACCATCTATGCAGTTGATGTCAAGAAAATTAAAGTCTCCATTAAAACAACATCACCTTTAGCAGCCTTTCCAATTGATGCAAACAGCAAGCCACGGTCATATTCACCGCTGTAGGAGGAACGGTAAGCAACACCAGAGGTTACAACACTACTGGACCTCTTGGAGTTGTCTGTGGACAACTCGCACTATACAGAATTGACAAAAAAAAACTTACAACTGAGACATATCAACACTTACAATATCATCCCTAACATACAGTAAAACTCCCCCACCAATACTATTATGAGTATCCCTCCTGCCCTGACGATACACAACATACCCTGGGTAAGAAACCTCAGCAGATCCGTGGCAAACAAATCCCTTCTAAACTGCAAATAAGAAAACATGTTTACAAATGTGAAGAAGTCAGAACACAGTCTATTCAAGAAAACGTTCAAACTTACCAACTTAACCTTGTTGTCAAATCTTAGGCTATAGACTGTAGATGAAAATTTTAGCACAAGTTGAAGCTAACTAGGCATACATGGGAAATTAAGTCATCTGCACGTGATCGATTAGTGATCGCCCACTATATGTCACATCACGTCATAAAATAAAGTGGGATTGAGAAAGATACAAACAAGCAAATCTGTTTCATCATCTCAGATTAAATGATAGAATAAACTACACAATAGAGCAATTTCCAATATCTTGCAATTTGCTAAATAACACATTGTATGGTTGCACGTAATTATCTAGTTTTGATGTAATGATGTTTAATCCACATTCAAATAGACAAAGAAATAAATGAAACAGTCTCTGCTCCACTATTAGCCTATGTTATTTATTCAATCACTTCTTTCTTTTATTCAGTAAATGTCATGACTTGGATGTTATTGTGTAAACCATACTAGTTAAATGCTCTCAACATGTGTCATCACAGCATCAATCAGCCACCTAAGGCAGCCGTACAAACGTAATAAGTAGCGGGGAAAGTGGAAGTTCTCGTGAAGCATGCGACGATTTATTTTTCTGAATATTACGACATAACCAAGTGACAATTAGTGACTTCACCTTTTAAGTTATATCTCTATTCAAACAAAATCCACTGCTTGTACTTCAAAAGTATATTTCTAGACGGAACCGAATCAGCATAATTTTTGAAATGGGAACAAATAGTGAATAATTGTTAAGTAAGCCATAAAGAAGTACCCGTACAAGTTTAATCTTGTTTCAGATCATTTCTATGGGAGAATTAATCGGCATCCGTAGCTTAGTGAGTACATGTGACTGTACACGGTAATAGAACGTCGCTTCACTAGAATTTCACTGATTGTTTCATTCCATGCTAAGACCATGATGTTTGGATCACACAATATTTCAGAAAAGTAACATGGAAGCAACTATCTACGTATTTTTTCAAGTTTTCCTTATCCTTAACATGGCCTATTCTGTTATTCCAGCTAGTGTATTAGAGTACCGAAAAGCGTTTAATGGATCTGTGTTGTTTAATGTTTGTCACAATGAGATAGACAACACAATTGATTGGAAATTTCAAGACAGAGTTCTCACTTTTGATGGTCTACTAGTGCGTAGTCCATTGAGCGAGAGTTTGCACTTGCTTCAAAATAGGTCATTATACATCCAGCCGATCTCGTTGCTGAATATTGGAAAGTACGAATGCATCAAGAACGGGGAGACTTTGCTAACGTATTCCTTAGACGTGGAAGGTTTGTAATAGTTTGTGATGGCACGTATGTCAGTAAGCCACCACATTTATCATTCCAAATTCATTCATTTGTTCATTTGTTTTCGTATTGAGATAGAAAAGGTGATATCGGTTGGGGTTGTTGGTTTAAGTGGCGATCTGTACACGGTTAATGGTGTACACTTTAAATAACAGGTAAATTAACCCTCCGATCAAACAGATATGATGTATCGTCGAACGCACAAAACATCATTTTAAATTCTCAAGCATTCCTAAGACCTAAACATTATAATATCTACTCGTATTTCTTCTAAATATAGTCGTTTCTTGTAACCATCAGTTCCACCGAATTTATCTATGACTGTAGACGGGCATTCATACCATGATAGTGGAGATACGCTTTACATACCTTACAATAAAACCATACCTGTATCTTGCTACGCTACTGGTGGCAGACCTGCAGTGAATATATCTATTACTGTGGACAATGAAGAAATATCACCATCAGATATCAACACTACAACCAATGCTATTTTGAACGGCACCACTTTTGACAGAAGGATAATGTTTCCACTGCTAACAGCCGAAGAAACAGGAAATCTTTCGTGTCATAGTAGCGGTTTAAGCTACTACTCAGAACAACGGTTGGAAGTGAGCTACTCAACTTATGGTAAGAAAATACTATTAATTTTGTTTTAAGTTAATATTGTAATGGACCTTTTCGACGATATATATATATATATATATATATATATACTTGTCTTCTATTCTCAACTGTATATATA
Source organism: Apostichopus japonicus (assembly GCF_037975245.1). Lineage (NCBI taxonomy): Eukaryota > Metazoa > Echinodermata > Holothuroidea > Aspidochirotida > Stichopodidae > Apostichopus > Apostichopus japonicus. The sequence continues at coordinate 44,997,616 of NC_092576.1, forward strand.
TATATATTTATATATATATATATATATATATATATATATATATATCTATCTATCTATCTATCTATATATCTATCTATCTATCTATCTATCTATCTATCTATCTATCTATCTATCTATCTATCTATCTATCTATCTATCTATCTATCTATCTATCTATCTATCTATCTATCTATCTATCTATCTATCTATCTATCTATCTATCTATCTATCTATCTATCTATCTATCTATCTATCTATCTATCTATCTATCTATCTATCTATCTATCTATCTATCTATCTATCTATCTATCTATCTATCTATCTATCTATCTATCTATCTATCTATCTATCTATCTATCTATCTATCTATCTATCTATCTATCTATATATATATATATATATATATATATATATATATATATATATATATATATATATATATATATATATATATATATATATATATATATATGTCTTCTATTCTCAACTGTATTTCTCTAACTCGCAGTATTCCTTGAACCAGTGGAGGCAATACTGCGTAGGGACAAGGCCAGTATGCATGATGATGAATATATTAGTGATTACTTGTCAAATTGGAAAATCGACGACATTACTGTCTGTCACACTATTTATAATAAAGTCATATACTGTCCTTAACATTGGTCAAGGAACACTTTCTTACCCATTTGTATTCAGTGATGAACGAAATATAATTCCAATCTCAGAAACTACAATACATTTCAAACGACTGGGTTGACTCTATCTTAACTAGTTAACATCTATATTTGACTAACCATCCCGAGGATAATGAATACGAAAGACACGTTGCATGACTGGACTATTTTCATTGCGGGAATGGTGGTCAACGAAGCATCTTTTCTTGTTAACAATGTTAAACATGAGTGATTTAACATTCAAGGCATAGTCGATTAATCTTATAACATAACGATTAAAAGCTATATTATATACACAGACGAACATCATTTCTGTGTTTTTGAATAAATAACAAAGAAATAAAAGACCTGTTTCTTTTATAACTAAAGCCGTCCTAGAACAGGCCTGGGTTTTGAAGCTTTACGTTATAGGTAGAAGCATTCTCACAACATATGTTGTTTACTGATATAAAAAACAAATTAACGAGGTTAGAAAAAATGCTCAAACTGCAAGTAAATTGGGTTTTCTTGCTTTATTATTTGCAAAAGCTACGTATGTGACATAGACAAAGAACCAGTTTACAAACTGTTTTTTTTTAAAGTAAAATAAAAGGGCAGTCTCTTTTTTTAACTACAGACTGGGTCTTGAAATGATAAACCGCAATATTACAACATGTGTAGCTTATTCATACGAAAAACAAATGAGCGAGGTTAGATAGAAAAGAAAAACAAACTTAAACTGCAAGTAAGTTATGGTTTTTGTGCGCTTTTGTTTCGGATGTTTCGTATGTGACATATTCAAAAAAATGTTAAGTCGAGAGGCTTACATGCAATTAAATTATTATGTTTCCCAGTAATAACGCGTACAGGCTTCATTTTTTCATGTGCCTCGGCTACTCTGAGTTGCATGCTTTCATTCATTTTACATTTAATTAGGATTATGAATCTGGTTTGAAAACGTTTCACTCTTGCTGCATGACTCTCTATTATTACACACACATATCCTTACAACAAATTGAATGTTTTCTAGCACATTGGATCAATGTTTGCTTCCTTTTAATATATTTGTGTGTTGGATCATTGACATATGTATTGGTAGGGTATAAGCGTACTTCACGTCCGTCGGTAATTTTCAACATAACTATTTCGACACGAGATTTTTTTAATTTTTATTATTGTCATCCCTAATGAGGGTAGCCCTAATCAGTGCAGAAGCATTGCTTTCCAGAGGAGCCCTCAATACAGAATACATATGCAATATTATGCAGTAGAAACACGGTAAACATTCAAAAGCACAAAAAGGACGGCAAAAAGATAGACAAACAAATATCATACATCTAAGCAAAATATATAAGTTTTCATATTGCTTTTAAAATATTAACATTTGGCAAGCATTTCAAATTTGTGGGAAGACTGTTCCACGATCTGCCTCCAGAAAATGTAAAGGACCGTTTGCCATTCCCAGATCTAATAGGAGAAACGAAAACATTATAAGGGCAGCTAGATCTAGTTCTGTACGAATGTAGTAGAATTGTATTATCAGTAAGGTAACCTAGAGCCAGGCCGTGGACACATCTATACATCAGAATATTCCTGAAATATAATGCACGTTGACGGAAATTTAGCCACTTCGATTCAGCAAAAATATATGTTACATGCACATCCCGAAGCCCATACCCCCAGGACTAATCTGGCTGCATGATTTTGAAGAACCTGAACCCGGTCAACCAATGTATTCGTCGCCGTTATCCAAACGGCAGAACAATAATCAATATGGGGTATAATTAGAGCGTTGTACATATTATTACGTATATGTTGGTCAACACACCAACTATATATTTTTAGAATACCCATATGTGATATTTTGGCAGTAATATTGTTATGATGTTTTTCCAATTTAAGAAATGGCACGAGCCACATTTCAAGGTATTTGAATACATACACATTTTTAAGAATTTCATTATCAAGCTTTACATTGAGGTGATTGATTGTTTCTTTTGAATAATTTGAGAAGAGCCAAACGTCATAACCTTGGTTTAAGAAGCATTAAGTGTCAGCTTATTAGTGTTCATCCAATCAGACACAGCCTCCAGGTCCCTCTTTATGACCCTTTCAATATCTAAAAAAAGATATCTTGAACTATACATGATGGCATAATTACCAACATAAAGAAAATCTTAAAATTCGAAACTACATGAGGAAGGTCAATAATAAAAATTAGAAATAATAGTGTACCTAATACGGATCAATGGGGTACACCAAATATAACGGGTCTTGCTTCATATTTAACCCAATCAATAATATTAGTTTGTTCTCTATTTGTCAAACAATTAATTCCATATTAAACGAGCCCAGATTATAATATTACATATTAAGGTATGTATAAAAAAGCTAGTCGATACCTAATATATGTAACTGTTATACGTGTGCTTCTTTTGCTGATGTAAGTATTTCCACAGCTTTACATTACTGTGAATGGAGAAAGAACCGAGAAGAAATATGTTTCTGCTGGAGAGAATTTGACTGTCATTTGCCATGCGGATGGAGCAAGACCTACAGCAGTGTTATCATTCAATGACCGCAATGAAGTTGTGACTGAAATGGCACTAACCACAAATACGTCCAGAAGAATATCGTTCGTTTTGATAAAACCACTGAAAGAAGAGAATATCACATGTACGAGTACACAGCAATTAGAAGGAGAATGTGATCTCACAACATTTTTCACCACGACAGTTACTCTGTCTGGTAAGCCGTTCACCACGTTATGTAGACAGATATGTCGTTCTTAAACGTTGTTACCAACTGAGTATTACATAGACAGTCTGAGCTTCTAGTGGAATGGTCCAAGGGATCAACAATAAAGTAGGTTTCAAATTACGAGGGTTTTGCTGATATTAATATACATACATAAAACAACCGATTTCAATTTCATAAGCGAGACGATAGGTTATGAATATGTTACTTTGTAATGTATTCAAATCTTCCTTGGAACTTTGGAAGAAAAAAAAAATCAAAATAACAAATTAAACTTACGGAAGGTTATCAAAATTTAGTACATATCTTCATGGGGCATATGAAATTATGTTATAAGTTCTACTTTTCTGTTTTCCCATTTCTGTACTTTTTACAGTTTCTAGAACGCTTTGGTATTTACGAAGAATTTAGCCGTTATCTTCATATTTCATAGTCTAAAAAAACCCCGTAAAATTGAGTGTTTATAACGTTTCCCTATGTATCCAGTTTACAAGAAATACACATTGGAATATGTTAGATTGAGTGACATTCAACACCATCTGTCGTTCAGCGGGTCACTTTAGTTGATGGACTTTAATTGTTGAACGTATAATAAAATATGGTATAAAAGTACACCCTTCAATATTAGCACTGGTTTCTAACTGTCTACAACATATCAATGTTAATTTCCTTTCTCAAGTCATCCTTAACTACATATAACCCATTCTGATGAGAAATTTTTGAAAGAGCACTTATCTCGCATTTTGTTTAATTTGAGTGATGAAAATAGTTCAATAAAAAGTGTTTTCTTTGCTTTTCTTTTCAGACGAGTCGACAACACAACCAACAATTTCACGTTTGGATATTATGAGTAATTTATGCTTAGGCTAAAGAGCTCCCAAAAAATATATCAGTGATGATTTATGATATCTTTAATGCTTTGAATTTATGAATACCAATATAATATATACATTTCTGTTGTTTCGTTATGAAATGATTATTGAGTTATCATCTTATTGAGCACCTTTCATTGGATTTCAAAGTCGGTTATTACAAAGTGTCGTTTCCTCTAATTCTAGCTTGAAATTAACCAGCTACGATTATCATATGTTTGAATTTTCCGCCAAACTGTCTCGCTTTTTTTTCCAGATAAGCCAACGACAGAACCGCTATCTGCAGGTTTTCTTTCATTCAGTTTTTTTTTATGTAATGCCAATAGATTATCCAGGATGGTAGATCGGTAGCAACAGTGATACAGGTTGACATTTATGGCTACACTGTCTAGTCTTGATACTGTTTGCTTTGTCTTACTTTAATAAGCACACTTGTTAACGCCATAGTTGTTCCTGTAAAATATGGAAAAAGGAGTGAAACGAACATCTGACGTCATTCAACGTTACTTTGTGTATATATATTTTGCTATATAAGAGTAAACACTACCATGTGAAAATAGTTTAATGCCCAACAGGTCCATGATTATATTCGAGGATGTTAACTGGTATATGAAATGTAGATGTATCAACATGTTTCCATAAACTGTTAAGATATCTGGGAAATTATCAACTTTCTTTACAGGATATCTTCAATTGATCATACTGAGTATTGCTATTCCGTTACTCTGTTTCTTGTTTGCCTGTACCTATAAGATAACAATGAAAACCAGAGGTAAGATAAGTTGTTTACAATCGATATGGTATGAAAAGTTAAGGTGTCATGAAAAAATGACGGTTGTGTTAATTTTACTATAATGAAATGAAGACCACCAATTTGGAGTAGTCTCACGATGTATTCAGAGTGACTGTAGATAATAACTGGTTGTAGGTTGTGTAAATTAACATGTTATAATGCTTGCTTATAAATTCCTTCAATATCAAATCATTGTACAATAATTATCGATTTGACGATCTTAATATTTCCATAATTTCTGCAGCTTCGTCGTCTGTTAATTTGTCAACGTAAGGCTTTTATGTTCATTTTGTTTTTGTATATTTTTTTACGTACTTCTAAGCTGTTGACTTATCTTTATTGGGAGAGGCTTTGTATTAATTAAAATGATAATCTCAGCAACAAAAACCCGAATCGGATTTGGAATAATGACCGATATTGGTTGGTTATTCATCATCCGGTTCACGATAAATTATATATATATTACATTGGCTTAAAGTGCTCACATGAATTTTTGTTTATTTTATAACGACTAAATGTCCATCCATTCTATAGCTCTGTAAAATGACCAATTGTTCTAGAATAAGATACTTCTTTAACTTGGTGTGAAATTTGTAATAAATACATACTTAGTTATAAGACTAATTTATTCAATGTTCAAACCTGCAAACGATTCTCAGCAAAAGCTTTTGGAGTAGAAGTTGCATATACTATACATTGTAAGGTAACTGGACTTTCCAAAGCAATAACAAACATACATGTTATTCAATTAGAGACGCAGATACAACCCTCGGCGGTACAACTCAACTGCAACTCAACATCCTGCCGGCTGACCAACTACGTAAGTTAAAAGGAAATATTTAATTTATATTAGAAATAATTTACTTATCATTACTATTTGATATCTTCTTAACTGCTATATTTCTATCTTTACTTTAGTTTTACAGAATCCGTTACAAGGGAGTCTGCAAAACAAACAGAAGTAAGGATTAAAAGACTTAGGCAAAATGCAATCAATACTTTTAGGAATATAAGTTGTGGTTCATTTTGGCTGAATTTAGAAAGCTGCGTATATGGTCTAAATAAGTTCATTAAAGGCATCGGAGACTCGCCCCAAACCGCGTGCCGCGCTCTGAAAAAGTGAACTTTCCGTCGCTACAAAATGCAGACAGTAATGAAACGTGATACCTTGTTCTCTTTAGCTGGACCTGAGATGTCCATCGATGTATCGTTTTTACACCGTGCTGTGGGTATTGACCACATCTGTATGTAATGACTGTACACTAGTGTCTAATTACCGAAGGTAGCAAGCTGTGTGCGTATTATCTGGGATCGAAGGTGGTATCTAACACTTCTGTTACACCTCACTCGAAACTAGGTCAGATTACCGGCATGATACGTTTCTTTTTGCGCGAGTCTTAACAACCTTTAAAGGGCTGATTAGTTTATTTTCTGCATACCTTACTATTTATATTTATATTTGTTATGGCATATAACGTACACAATATTGTTAGAATAACCGTTTCATAACCTTTATTGTGCCTACTGTAAGAATTGAATGGTGTTCAATCATTTTTTAATATAAATGTGTTTGTTTAATTTGCTTTTGAGTAGTTAAAGGTATCTTCAGATACTTCTAATAAGCTTTGTTACCATCTTCTTTAATGTGGAAAAGTTACGCCATGACATTTTTACTTTATTTTTTATCAGATTAGATCTTCCAAGTATTCCGAGCGACGAAAGCAATTCCATCCACTCTAGTGGCAGTGAAAGCAGTAAGTTGATTTTATCGCAATATATCGATCGAAACACAATATATAACTTAATGATAAATGCTTACATATCATTGTATTGTTAAATGTATTTGAAAACATGATAATAAAAAGAGAATGATCCATGCAACACAATGTTATTTATCATGACAGACATTTAACGTGTACATGATATATTTCCGTTCTGTTCAGTATTGAGCTCATCCAATGGGTGCTTCTCCCTGTAAATAATATATTCCACATGATGAAAAACACTGTAGGACAAATGTATAATGAACAATTATATCGTTATTTATTATTTTCACTGTCTTATCCATAAAACCTTAGTGTAGTATTTATATATTACCTATATAAAGCATTAATTATTCTTATACAAATATGAACATTTATTTGCTTCTTACGCCTGCTTCTGCTTTACAGATTATTACTCTGCAGCAGATGAAAGAGGGACAAAGGACAGAATATTTAGTGAGAATGAGTTCTGTATCTTATTAACTATAAAGGTCGGAACAATATACAATAGATGGATGGGTACTATAAGAATGTCCAGAGACGTCAACAAATGCGCGGTACTGACGACAATCTCAGGTAAGTCACAGCATGATTGTTGGTACCCTATATGTTCACTCATGTGTTTCAAGTGTACTAATGTTAACAAAAACCTTCCGCTTGTGTTAACGTTTTACGTCTAGGAATGTCAACAGTGAGTTGAAATATTTTAATACCTCATGCATTTCGTTTATTTGTAAGTCAATTACCTTACAGAGAAATGTTCCTTTCTTGCTAAAAGTCTGTAAACTAACTTTATAACCCCTTTTTTCTGCTTTAGAGGGAGTTATGAAGAAAAAATTTATCAATTGGAATGCATTTGTTAAACGCACACTTGATCTACCTACGACCGATCGTCTTACGAGAATTGAGGGAATAGCTGTCGACAAAAGTAAGTTATCCTGCTCTTGTAGATGCTGAAGTTACACATCATGTTGTTATCATATAAAGAATATACTGCTTAGGTCAAGTAGAACACGATTTAGATAACAGACCGCTTTTCTACTCTCTATTGAAGCGTGTTTTTCTGGCTAAAGATATGTTGAAATCACTATTTATCTCCCGATCATCTTTTATAATTATTGAAGTATCCCTGATCATGATTTTTGAGTTCAAATCTATATTTGGTAAGTAATCGCTACGGTCAATAAAATTGCCCGCCAAACGCCAAACTATAGGACTGATTATCCTCTGCTAAATTTGGGATAAAGCAATTTTTTTAATTGGCATTTTCTAGGACAAACCTCTACTTGTTACTTCACCAATTGTGTTAACGTAATGTCAGAATTCAAGGAAAATGAAGTTAAAAACAAGCCTCAACCACCAGTGAAGAGTATACTCGGATTATTCATTGTATGCACTTACGGATAGGGATGTTCTTCTGACGTATACCTACATAGACAATGGGAATGTGTACACGTAACATTCGAGCTGCACGGTGTTATACCAACTATCCTGCTTCACACTAGTAGGATTTTCTTACAGCCACCCTTTACCTCGTCACTGAACATGCTGTCTGTGAGACTTTGGATAGCCGCCTTTCATATGACCCGAGTTCACATAGCAGTCCATTTTTAGTACTGGATGTAATGAAACATATCACTGCCATTGTGGAAGGAATATAATGTTTGCAGTCGTATGGGGTGAGTCTATTGTATACCCATGTATCAATAATATAGTTGCTTATAAGTATTGTTTTCCAAATATAAAGAAGCCTAACAGAATCAACAAAAACACGCCACATGAAAGTCTGATTAATTAAATCATAAAGTGTAATGCATGAGTCGAATCTTATAACCTCTTGGAAACTATTTTTGACGCCAACATCTGAAAATCTCTTCGTAAAAGTGTAAAGAAATTTAATAAATCACACCCTGTCACACCAGCCAACTTTGTTCATTAGTCCACTGCTATAATAGTTCATAGTTTGTACTAATTATTTATGTATTATTATATCTCTTAAAGATCGATATCAGATTGTTTTACATATCTGGTCCAATTAATTTTAACAGTTTTTACATCCAGCGTTATCAACTAAAAAGATTCTATACACAAAGGAAGGAATCTGTAAACTATATGATTTCTGTCTTGCTGAAGATGCGGCAAAGATAGTAGCTCTAAAGAAAACACAGGTGATTATCTTTCTGATAGCAATTTCAAATGTCTAATGTATTCCTAGCAATATTTTGTTTTGAAAATAATCAATTACACCTCATTTATGAAACGAAATAACATTTTATTCATAAGGTGTCACCAAAACAGAACGTTTTGTAAGACTTAATCAGTACTTACGATTCAGTAATTACGATTATCATTAATTACGATTCTTATGTTTGATTATCTCATTCTTATCAAACTAGGCTATGTGCAATGTTTTTAGGGTCACCTTTTAGCGTGCTAGACTATAGTATATTTTCTCTTTTGCATACTATCTTTATTTGTATCTGTTTAGGAGCAGTATATTGCTTTTTAGGTGCCTTTTAAGTTAAATTGTCTTTAAAATTGAATTTTTGATCCTTTCGTTTTTGTTCCGTTAAACTGTCGTATGAGTTTTTCAATATTTCATTTTTAGGTTTAAATTCCTATTAGTTTCGATTCTTATAGTTTGAACATTTTCAAGAGATTTGATTCTTATTCCTTCAATCAGTTGCAATTGCTATTTTTCTTAATTGTTTGAATTCTTATTATGCTATTAAATTAATTTGTGCAATTCATAGTATAGAATTCTTTTTGTGTATTTTCATGTTTTTTATTTGTATTATTCTTATTTCATCTTATCATTGTATTGTCTTATTGCGAGCATTTAATTGCCCATTTTTGGTGCTTAAAAAAGTTTATTTGAATTTGAATTTGTACTTCCCTTCCGTCATAAACAAACATATGTTATTGCAGGTCACATATTTATTAACGACTAATGGTAATCAGTTTCAATCTTGGTTGTCTCTGAATATTAACGGTGTTTTCCACTTTTTCTACAAATAAGAAAAAAAATCAATTGTAGAGCAGATCACTTCGAAATATTTACTTCATATTTGTTTTAACTATACCATGCTGCCAATATGAACGAAAAAGTCAGTCATAGTTTCAGCTTTTTTTATATTTCATATTTTGACAGATGGATACTGTCTCCTTAAATCAGTTTCCTCCAGAATCTTTCTTCCGTAATGAATACACTTCAGAGAGTGATGTTTGGTCCACAGCTGTTGTAATATGGGAGATATTATCAAGAGGTAAATACAATATACACATATAATTTGTTTACGAACCATATCCATAGCTATGATTGTTATCATAGTATAGTGTTGCTATTATTTGTGTATGTAAGAAAGACGAATATTGAAAAACAAATGCAATTCTTCGATTAACATTTGGTTATGGGTGAAATGACAATTGACCGTAGCATTTTTTTCCACCGTAGCAAAAGTTGTCTTGCTTGTATTTTCATAGTGTCATGACTTATTATAAGGTTATAGATAATAACTTCGTCTCAGAAAGCGACCTACAATATAACATGAGATCTAGAGAGCAACGTTTATGCTAATAGTATCTTAATATGCATATGCATAATATAATAGTATCTTAATGTGGGTTAGAAAAACAATGTACTGCAATGAGTGTTGTATTGGTTTAGTTCCTGTGTATTACAATTAACAACGTTATTGCTAAAGTTTTCTTTCCTTGTTTTAATGTACACACCACCAGCTTGTAAAACGTAAGGAATCTCATAATAGTTAGCATTGTTATAACTTCTCTTCGAATTGTTCCCGAAGGAGAACATCCGTTTCCAGTTGATGAAGAGAGAAAACCCGGTCAAGATTTTAAAGCACCGACGTTGAATTGGCCTCAGAGATACTTACAGCTGAGGTATAATTTACTTACCAAATTGACTTAATATCATGCCAATCGTTAATCATCGAATTTATTATTAATCCTGTTAAGTATTGTAATAATTCACATGAAAATACGATACAGCAATGAAGATTACTTCCTTTTTAAGCAAACTTATTAGACCAGTATTGTTAATAGAAGAATCCTGCATTATAGTGGTACTTTAATCATATGGTTTATATTTACAAAACCACTACTACGAGATAAGCAAATGAACGCCAATAAACATTGGTGAAACATTATAATTATCATTTGGTTCAACCAAACGCTTGTCATATATTTTATATTTAAAAAACCACTACTACGAGATAAGCAAATGAACGCCAATAAACAATGGTGAAACATTATAATTAATCGTAGCAGGATCTTCTTCAAAGGCTAAATGACAAGTGACCAATTGTGACAAGTGACTAGAAATGACTTCTTGTTATTTAGCCTTGAAAGAAGATTTATTTGATTTTAAATATATGAATGATAGAACTTAAATATTGCCTTACATCGTGATAGCGGGGTGTAAAAATATGATTTAAATTAAAATTGATACATTTATTTATCATTAAACTTTTTAAATGTTTTATTTTAGGATAACCTTTAATAGTTTCGCAAACTTTGTTTGTATTCTCAACGTCGATAATCATATCAATGTTGCATAGTAACTGTGTACAAAGTACGTATCATTCTACATTTCCTTTGGCAGAAACTTGATGTTATTTGATTGTTGGAGTCAAAACTGTTCTCTTAGACCTTCAATTCATCATCTTAAAGAATCATTCAAAGCAGTAAGTAAAATCCTCAACTAAAGTAATTTTTAATTTATAGGAACCGAAAAACACACAACGTAGAGTTGATTTTATAATGCTTTAAATACGTTTCAAACTTGCAATTTTTCTACGTAACCGTCAGAGCCAATGTACTGTCAACAAGTTTGTCCATATGTAAATTATTTTCTAAAACAGTAAACGTTGTGATTACAGTGTATTGTTGGAATTCGAAAATGAAAACTACCACAAACGTATTAACTGTAATTTAATGAATACTTTCTGAACTAAAAAACAAGTTTTAATATAATCATGGGCATCTAACATGTCATTTCTTTTGATGTTCACAGATTTTTGAAACTTTAATAGAAAACAGTTTCTATGAGATACCACTTTCCGAATCATACATGCCAATGTGTGGAACTACTCTTTAAAATTAAATTGAGAGAAGCGCAACGAAGATAGATGGTTTGTTTCAGATGATAGCAGAATCTGTTTGACAACTACCGATAACCCTATATGCATTGAAGATATCCGTTACTATAGTTGTAGTTAAAACAAAGTGAAGAGAACACTGGTATCACCCTACTTCCAAATATGTTACCATGTAGGTGATGCATCAGCAAATATAAATTCACTAACGAATGACCTTGTTTCTACTTGCATAAAATATAATATGAATGACAAAATGGAAGATTTATGTATGTCACCCCAGGCTAAATTTTCTCTTGTCTTTTTTATTCTTATGTGTAAAAGAGGCTAAAGGACAAGTAGCGAACAGATGTAGAAGGGAAAGAAACACGCACAGAATACAGACAAGTAAATAAGCATGGTGAACACAAAGAGATAGATGTAAGGGGATTAGTAGACAAGGTATGGATAAAAGAATGAAAGAAACCAACCTGTTAGTTTCTTTCATTCTTCTTGTTATTTGTCATTTAGCCACGTCAGGCCAACTTATTTTTACACATTCTCCCCGTTATCAAAGTTCAGAAGTCAAAAGCAATATTACTACAAGGGGAAACATTCAATTCACATACAACCTTTACACGTATAATGGAAATGTCAAGTCGTACTTTCACACGATTGTTAGTCTGCTTAGCTTTTACAAAATTTGTTAATTTGAAATCAACGTTTGCTGACGGTGAGAACTGCAAATCCGTGGAATTCTTCCTTCATCATTAAGTTTGCGAATGGGGTTAGCATTGTGTACAGGTTACTTTATTACTTATTAGGTGAGTTAAGAAACAACTGATCTTGCCATCCATCATATTGTTATAGTATACTATCTTGTAATGTTTTTGTTTTTTTTCATTTGCTCAATTAGCATGAAGATATTGTTCAAAACATAAATCCATACTTTCCATTGCAAATAAAGAGGGTTTTATACCTATAAACCTACTACTTTTACATTCCACAGCTATTCCCCTAATGCCAGAGGAATCAGTATCTATTGATAATTTGCAGTTTCGGTACGCCCACGGACCTAGTTGACATTACAATACAGTAGGGCAGTGATCAATAAAACACAACGATAAGTCTGGATAGTATAATGCGCATGTGTTGTGTGCTAGTTTGAAATAGAAATGACTGAACGAGGAAATGACATTCAGAAGCTCGTAATTAGTTTCCCACTATTTTTTTTTTATTTTATGATAGCATAGCCTTTTAAAAATAGTCTGCATATACATATATAAAGTCAATGTTACGACTGATAACCGATCTCGTGTTATTGCGGCACCCGATACACGCAGAGAACAGATGTTATTGTAAATCTTAAAGTTTTGTATTGAATTAAACGCTGGATCGTGCTATATCATGATATTTAGAGGGCCCAGCACTCCGTGATGACAATACGTATATGCAAGATGATACTTTCTCTGGCTTGCTTTGCGTTTTCACATACGACATATATCTCAAATAGTACGCGTATGTTATTTGATGCTAACGTACTTGTGTTCGCGATATATCTTTTTGAAACACTTATTGTGTTCAACGTATTCTACCTGTCTGAGTTTTTTTAGGGTAAAAGAGAAATGCACAGTATACATTCACTTTCGCTCACCGTTTAATATTCTCAAATGGCTTTCTTTTTTTCATGTTATTTTTAACCTTTCAATTTGTTTTCTTTCAAACTTGGTTATTTAATTCAAAACACTGCAATAATGAAAGCTCAAAAAATGGAATAACAAATTTCCGTGTCATTCTCAGACCTTACGTTTCGCAATGAGACAGTAGTATCTTGCCTTTCGGTAAAATGTTTATCCAACTCGAGGCTCATCTGCTACAAATTGTATGGAATATTTCATCCCAAAACATATATGCAGTAACTGAAATGTAACAAGAAGAAAAAGTTACAATGTGTTTAAAAAGCAAAATTAGTCTCTCATATAAACAGCAAGGAAGGTTCCGAAATAAAGCCCTAAACTTAAACAATTTATAACTATATGAAATTGAGAATAAAAAGTGAGAAATGAAGATATAACAGGCCTTTACAGTAGAATCGAATGAGCTAGTGAAATGTGTGTATGAAAATGAGGTTAGTATCTCGAACGAGTATCTTATCTTTAAAGGCGTTACATCTACTGTAAAGAAAGCGAAAAAAAGAAGAAGAAAAGGTACAATAGATATTATGTCAACAGTTGACCTTAAAGATACAATACTGAAATTAAATTAGACTACTTCTTTCGGTGAACTACATTTAAAATGCACTGCATATGCCAAACTATTCAACATCCAGTAAGCATCATCAGTGCGGTCTCACGATCTTATTTTGCTCTTATCAATAATCTCATACTACAACTGCAGCTACAGCCGGCGGACACTATACATTGGGAGTTTTAGCTCGCGAGATTTAGGTTTTTGTTCTAGCATTTTTGAAAATGGTTTAAGGCTTCTGATATCATTATTCATAATGTTGTTCCTAGTTAGCTTCTTTCAGAATATCATTGCATATGTAACATTCTACACTCTCAGGTACTTTACATTTATCTCAAATAAGCAACTTTAACGGGAGTATTTCTATTAGCCTAACTACAGTTAGGCGTTATGACTACAGCACAGGCGGTCCCAAATTCATATTCTGTATGGTCAGATACTTGTATTATATATGCATAGAACCACTTAGGCTAACGTAAGGGACTTCCATTAATACCGTTTGCATGTTGTATAATTTGTAGTCCCAAACGATATTATAAGTTGCTCTGCGAGCCTTGATAACAGACTTCGACACCTCATCAAGATTATCCTATTGCACTTAATTTGCTTCATAAAATGGTCTGATATATTGAGAAAATCAATTTTTTCGGTCCCAAATTCATATTCTGTATGGTCAGATACTTGTATTATATATGCATGAACCACTTAGGCTAACGTAAGGGACTTCCATTAATACCGTTTGCATGTTGTATAATTTGTAGTCCCAAACGATATTATAAGTTGCTCTGCGAGCCTTGATAACAGACTTCGACACCTCATCAAGATTATCCTATTGCACTTAATTTGCTTCATAAAATGGTCTGATATATTGAGAAAATCAATTTTTTTATAGTTTAAAAGTAAAGGTTCTGAGAATTGTAAAATTGGATTCAAAGCGAACTTAAACTCTCACTTGCTTTAACAATAGATTGGCATGTCGTTGTACAATGCCCCAGGATAACACAACTGATGCAAAAAAGTCACACATATATAACATGGCGCTTTCCAGCTTGCAAATGACTAATATATGTTAAACACAATGGTTCCTTTAGGTCACTCCCCAAATTGTTTTACTGTGATTGGTTGCATTTGTTAATAAGGTTAGATTTAGTTGTGAATCCCCAAAAACTGCTGGCTGCCAGTCAGGAAAATGCTACATATATTGTTTCACCAACTGAATCGGAATTAAAACTGACGAAATATTCATCACTCATCTCTATAATAGTTTGTACAGTATAGTATGTATTCCAGACTCGATTTAAGTTGAATTTCCTTACATTCAAAAATGTTGGTCTAGTACTAAGCTTTCAATCTCACAGTTTGAACTTGTCTACTAACCCCCTTACACCTATATTTTTGTATTTACCTTGCTCATTAACCTGCCTGTATTCTGTGCGTGTATTTGTCCCTTCTGTTACTATTCTTACTTATCATTAAGCCTTTGAAGAAGATCCTGCTAGGATCGAAACGTGAAGCCAACTTACTTTTACAGAGTTTGAACTTCTCTGATTTCATTTCGTCTTTGTGCATATATCCTTAGCAGATTTTGTACTGGCAACTGCTGGATTGATGCTTGTAGAGGAATCCGTGTAAATGTGATAGAAACGTTTCCACTGGTGACGCATGAAAAGTGGTTATGCACTATAACAGGATATATAATGGAGTGGAATTATAAAATAAACTTGGAACAAATTAACATTAGTTTCTTCTAAAATCAAAGCCCTAGATTGATGTACAGTAAGCTAGAAAACCAGGCTGATATAACAACATTGAATCAAAATTGCATCTGTTTTGTGCAGCTGGTTCATTTTACGTGATAAATTACCATTTTATGTTTGAATAGTTTATGATAAGACACATTATAAACATGCATTGGAATGACTTGGTCTTCTCATGTCACAAGTTAACTTTATTTCCATTAGTTAAAGAAAACATATCAATATACATATATATATATATAGTATTTTAACTTTGCCAGGTATAGAAATGCGCATGTACAGTAAGATTGTGTTGCTCTCTGTTACCATGTTTATAGTTCCAATATGAGGAATACTGTATGGTTAAGTATTGAATGATGGAGGAGGCGGAGGGACGACAGGAGGGGAAAAGGGTGGTGAGGCGGAATACTTGGGAAGGGTGGTGCAGAATAGGATGATGGGGGGAGGGGGAATGATTGTCTAATATACTATTTGATGTATTGATATCTATATTCTCTGATGGGATAGTATTGAAGGACATAACCACTCTAAAGTCGAATCAGTTCTTATTTCCTGTTATAGTTCAAACATTTTATTATATTTCTTACCATATTAAAACCATACTTTAAGTATGTTGCAACCATGCATCAGCCATGATGCAATCGTGTTTGAAAGATGCGACAATTATAACTAGGGCATGTATGTCAGTCATCGATAAATTGTACAAGTGTTATCATGTAATCTCACTTTAAAGTCTTTAATCTGTGAATAGGCTGGTTAAATGATTACATCTTTCATGAAAATGGTGCAACAAGCTGTAAAATATATAATTCACACTGTTGCAATATTCCATTTCCTCTTTTGTTCCTGTTTCATCAGTATTTCCTGACTTGAGTAAAACTAGTTAAGCATATCACTGCATTCTTCTCTAGCATTTACAAATTAGTAAATTATTGTTTATAAACATGATTACAAGACACAGGCTGGTCGTTGTGGTTTTGGAACCAATGGCTCCATTTAATACTCCTTCACGTCATGTTGCGTCTTCTCATACACATATATGTATCAGTGGAGAATAACAGAATTAAAACCTTAATAGAGGATGATATTTTAATTGATGTGAAATTGTTCTGTCATCATTTTATACGACGATAAGATCAATTCTGATTGCCAGGATTTACACTAGTACTCCTATGCAAATGTACCTATTGTTACACTACACTGAGTTTGCAACGATATGTTGATATATGCATGGTCAGCAGTGAGCAAAAACTGGTTCTCTTTGAGGAGCATACTTAAAAAAAGTGTAAAGCTCCCTTATCCACAACGGGGTATTAGCTCAAGACGCTGTTTAGTATCAAACTAATCAAAAATGGATCTTCTGATCAAAAGCAAAGTTTGCAGAGATGAGTCCTTGGTCTTTCTTTAAAAGAGTCTTCCAGGGTAGCAGTTTTATTATACTGAAACCAAGGTCAAGTCTTGGAGCAGACAATGCAAAGGATGAGTCAGTACGATAAGACTTTGTTGCATGTTGAACAAGACTAAGAGACTGTGAGGAGAGTAGATTGCTACCAAGTGTGTAAACGGAAATAAGACTGGGAAGATATAATCAAGTGCAGTATGCATTTAAACACGATACATGGGGTCTTAAACGATACACGATATCTTATCGGTGACCAGTGCACATCTCGTATATAAGTGGTATTATGTGGTCCTTTTTTGTTATTCCATTCCTGACTAATCACGGAGTCGCACTTTGCACAGTTATACTTTATTAGTGAGTGATGATAGACATTTGTTAAACTTGACATTTTCGTAATCGAGTCGAGTCGAAAGGTGATAAACACATTGAAACAATTGAATAAGCACTGCATGAAGTACACAGTTCTTTATTTTAAAAATAGTCTATGCATGAAAGAATGCTCTTTTTATTTATAAGAAGTTATTATGTGACTTCACAGAAATGTTACGGTCGACAATAATCGCCAGCTCTAAGTGTGTACCCCTGTATGAGTGAATGCCAGGTATTCATTGCAGCATTACATCACAGAAAGGGAAACTTCAATTGATTGTTAGGGACCCTATTTGAACTCGATAACATATCCTCTACTAATTTGAAACGATTATGTAGTTAACGTATGTTAAGACATTTACATTTCACCCCTATCCCTCTCTTATCCCCACTGCCAAACCCACCATGTCTAATATTAATATACAATAGGTCATACTCATTTAGTCAACTTTCCATAAATACAGTATTTTATGCTTCCTTAAATTTATGTCACATGACTTATTTACTTAACTCTGTCTTCATATCCTCCACCAGCCTCTCTATTCCTTCCAATCATAGTGTGTAGTTGATACAACTATTCCAATGCCTTCCACCATTTAGGATAGTTCTCTTTCTTTAATATTCTAAATTACATTAAAAAAGACTATTTCGCACCTCCCTTACCCCCCCCCTCCCTCTCAAAACTTCTATTTTAATGTCACAGGCTAGTATTCACAGTTAAATAGTTACTTATAGTCATATCAAAGGCACTTTCCTCAATTGCCGTTAATTTACAACCTACAACTCCCTCCGCTAACAACGCTGCCTCCGCTCTAAGATTGTATATAGTTGCCATAATTGTAGTCATTCCTCCCCATCACGTAATCTCGAAACATACAAAATGATCAATAAATTCTAATACCACTTTTAAGTTTGTAGTCAGATTTGGATGATCAACATCTAATTTCATAACAAGAGTTATTATCATGTCAACCCCTTTAGACTTCACATGCTCTGTAGACTAAACTATATATACAGTAGCCTTCAGTAAAGCCATGGCATATACATGGTTGAAATATATTACATATTTGTAACAAAATTTTGAAATAAAAATTGTCAGAACTTCAAAGTAGCTATACTGCCTGGTACCTTAGTATTAAATTGAATGTTTAAGCTCTTTCGGTTCACCATAATGAATCCTCCATGAATCCTCAAGCACTCACGTATATTTAGCATTCCTCTGGTAGCCACATAAGGCACCGTATTGCGCATCCCGGAGAGAGGATTTCTAGATACAGATGAAAGCTGCAGAAATCACGGTAAGTTAACGTTCTTTCGACATTCATACTATTTACGATAACGACGCCAGTTGTTTCAACTTCCTTAGTTATGATGTTATTGCAGTCATCTACAGTATACGATCATGTGTCTTCCAGAGACCGAGAGTATCTACCGGGATCCTTGCTTCTGTATAAACTAAAGAAGAAACAGTAATAAAAAACATGGCCTTTCACTATTATATGATATTAACATTGACGCGGATATCATTCCAACAAACTGGTTTTCTTTTCTTGAATATAAGTTAACATTAACAAGTATAGATGAACATGTTTCACAATTTGTTCAAAGTTGTACATTTTACCAGAAGAATGGGATCCAAAATGAAGTTAATGTTGAAAGGAACAGAGCGATTATTATTTAAATTTGAATTACAATTTTAAATTGCTAGCCACCCAACGTGTACGTTGTAATCCGTAAGCCTGTGCTGGTTTCTCCCACATTTGCTACCGCGTTGTAAAAATAACTATATGCTATTAATATTATTAACTTCTTTAAGAATGAAACTTTTGTTTCCTTAAATGATAAATAAGTCACATCTTATTAGAGCGTAAGTAGGTATTTTCTCATTATTTGCCAGTTAGCTTTTTGTTGTTCGTTCACTTGCATAGTTCTCTGTTTGAAACCAAATTTATCTTAAAATTCCATCCCTGCCGTTTCTGGGTTGCATCGAGTGGAACTGAGAAGAAGGGGGGGGGGGGGGGTCCCTGGTTACAAAGTATGCACGGTAACGTGGATTCTATTTGGCACCGCTAGCTAAAAAAATGTAATAAAGGTAGTGCAAAAACTAAGTGTGGTAAGCGCAGATGTTAGATCACTGGACTTGAAATCCAGATGTCACTGGTTAGAATCTCGTTCTAGACATAAAGGCTTTGCTCCTTGTCTAAAATTTACAAGTCATTTTCCCATTATTCGTTTACTTGAATAAGAAGTAATCTCTATCATGACGATCCTCCCCCTCCCCTGGACTGAGATTTGTTACATACATGAACATAGGGGGAAGTGTGCACTTGGCCACCAGCAATATCACTGCCAAGGAGAAAATCTACACCGTCGACCGGCAACATACCTACTACTCCTATCTCGACTACCTTAGAGACATACTCCCAATCGAGCAGAAGTTTAACGAGGGGAGCTCTCATGGTATCCTCTCCCATACCCCTGACTAACACATGTATTGGACTGGTTTCTACGCCATGAATTGGGGAACACATTACGCAACATCAAGGAGCGTGATGCCCCAGTAACCTTCAAAACATTAATTTTCGAAGAACCATTAGTGCTTGGCATACTAACAGTGCCAACTGACATGAAATTATAGTAGCCATGCGGTTTGAGATTTGCCCTAATTTTCTCAATTTGACTACAAGAAAGCTTGCTTTTCGAAATATGCTATTTTCCTTTATCTAGTTCGGTTGAATGAGTGGGGATCCCATAATTAACCTTTGTTTACTGGCAAGGAACGCCGTTCGCTTTTTTAATGTTATCTCAACCGATTAAACAACTTTCATAAACATGGCCAATTTTGTGACAAAACCTGCACGTGAGCCTATTTTTGGAACATTCATTTCCAAAACTGCCACCTACTTGTGTCAGAATCATTGCCCTCTCCCGATTTCCCATTGTTGCCCTTTATTTTGAAATATTTTGGAACTCTGGAATCCTGAGATTGTCCAAATGAGCTCTTGTGAACAAGCTTATCATAATCTGCAACAATGGCAGCTTTCTCCATTCGCCCTACCCCCATATCTGAAAGATGAGTTCTAATCTCCCTTTGAGTTACACAATTCTTCCATCAATATTACCTCTCTTAATTTACAAAAATCAACTCCGACTTTCTTAGAAGCAAGCCACAATTCCGATTTTGTTCTACTAAATTCTACATACGTTTAGTCTGGACTTTTGCGTTTTGTATTTGTGAACTGTTGACGACATGCCTCTGTTACTAGCTGATTAGAATTTAAGACTCGTTCTTTGACTTGTTAATAGTCTGAACCTATACAGAGTACGAAAATGACGTGTAAACGTCTTTTGCTCTCCCTGTAAATACGTTATGAAGCAATGTGGTCCAATATTTGTTAAGCCACTCTAACTTTCTCGCCAAAGTTTCAAACGATGTAAACAATCTGGCTACGTCACTTTCACCAAATAGAGGAACTAGCCTTATGTTCTTAGAGAAATCAAAAGACGATGAAGATTGCCCTATGTGACTTTTCGTTTCCAACTCTAACTTTTCACTTTTACGTATCTCTCTTTAGTTTTGTAATTCTTGTTCTCTAATCTTCAATTGGATTGTTAATTTCTTTAATTCTTCACTTTCTTCACTAGATTTTGGCATATCTTCCCCCTTTCTTTCGATGAAACCCCATTTTAGTAAAAGATTACCGACTATACGATTCAACTGATGTTTCTTAGAAGCAGGAGGTACAAAAATACTAAGATGCTTAGCTAAGTCTAGGAGATTATCTTTGGATAAATCATCTACATCATCTACAGTTAATTCAGTATGTGATACAAATGCTTCAGCCGTTGTGAAGGATATAGCGAAATATAAATACACCGCTATAACATACATGTAGAAACACTTATTATAAGACAACAAACACTAATTAGATGCAAATTTGGCTATTCTGGTATTTTTGAAATTTGCAAGTTAAGCCAATTTGTTCGTTTCCCGGATAGGCCCCCAAATAATATATGTTACGAAGTCCAAATATGATGATTTGGAG
This sequence comes from Apostichopus japonicus, assembly GCF_037975245.1. Classification (NCBI taxonomy): domain Eukaryota; kingdom Metazoa; phylum Echinodermata; class Holothuroidea; order Aspidochirotida; family Stichopodidae; genus Apostichopus; species Apostichopus japonicus. Next base: position 45,019,347 of record NC_092576.1, read on the forward strand.
AAACGAACACAATAAAGTAGATAAGAGAGGTATTGTCTTTAAAATGAATCTAATTCATGTCTCGCGATAAAAAACTTTTAACTTAGTATAAATGTATTACATACCGGTATACTTAACGTTAACTTAACGCACAAGGTACCTCGGCTACCGCTGGACTCTTTGTCGGGGTGTCACATCCCAGGGAAGTCGGTGTTAGCTCAAGTAGCAGGACGGGTGTGTCTGGAAGCTTCAGGAAGGCTCTTTAAGTAAATAACAGTTCCGAAGGAGAACAGGACCATGTAAGGTAAATAGCAGTTCCAGAAGAAAACACGAACATGGTGGCATCCAAAAGAGAATTAAGTCACGCACAGATTAGTTGGCATGGTGAAGAAAGGCCGGAACTGAATGGTGGGGTCTGTTAGTGCTAGGCAAACTTCATGGTTGTTTCGACGTGGCGTGACGTATAGGCTGGTGCCACTGGGAGAAGAGCCCAAGCCACTCCTTGCAAACTAATTTATATAACATTCGGTAAGGTTACTCTCCGTAACTTGGAACTGCACTGATGGTGCTCTACGATTACAAATTAGCATAATAGTACATTAACCTTTAAGACGTGCAGAAGAGCAATTAGCGTAGCAAACATTTAAAGTAGCATACTGCATCATAACACGGGCAAATGCTGAAATCGCCCAGATCTAGTCAAATTCAAGGTATTACGCAACGTGTAACAATACCAAAAGTATTATAATGTAGGAAAGTTGCAACAAACACAAAATTTAGCCTCGACTTTCTACTGTTTGTAACGTCAATGGTATACGCAAGTTGGTTGCTTTGTTCAGCAAACAGCATCAACGTATGCTGGCAGCATTAAATCATCATAGTTTATGTTTAAAGAGCTTTTACACGACACGTATATCTTCTACTATGTTTATTCATTTTTATTGGTAGGTCGATTATAAGAGTATAGATTCACGACAGACACGAATCACATATTACGTCCATAAATTGTAGCTACATAGGGCTCCTAGACTAAATGAATCCTAAAATATACATTCATATGTATAAACTTCGGTTAAGGAGTAATGCAATGCAGTTAAGTGTAGGAATATGTTAGGATGACATATCTTACTTGCCGGGTATATATATATATATATATATATAGATATATATATATATATATATATATATATATATATAGATATATATATAGATATATATATTATATATATATATATATATATATATATATATATATATATATATATATATATATATATATATATATATATATATATATATATATATATATATATATATATATATATATATTGACGGTGGAATCTGTTGACAGAAGTCTTAACTAATGTACATCTGTTTTAGCAAGCCACTGCAAAGTTCTGGTATATGTATACATAGCTTGATAGCAGCTAACGGGAAAATATAAAATTTTAGAAATGTGAACTTCAAAGTTGTCCTTAAAACTAATACTGATTAAATCCAACCTTCACCTCTACCCGCCATAGTCATTTGAACTTCCTCTTTCAGTTCATACTATTAGCTTTATTCTTTTGAGAACCGCGAAAATTAATACAATCCTGCTAACCACGATCGATTCCTTCATGGTGCGTGCAGTCTGTCTGAGTCAATGATGCATGACTGTAGCGAGCAAGAATTATATTTAGGTGTTACTCTTAAATCGCAAAAAATCAACACACCAGTACTGCATGGTATTCATCGCACAGAGTAACAAAGACGATTGCATAGAAATTACGTTGTAATTATTCATTCAGTCGTAGCGTTTTGGTAGATTGTACATCGGCTGAATTGGTTCCAGACTTGTGTGTTATGAAAACAAAAAAATTACACGAATACAAGGCAAATCGAGAGTAAACATGTAGTACACACAACATACGTTGTGTGCTTCCATTATGTATGTACACCGATACGATTACATCAAAGATAACGATATTCACTATTACTGGTAGTGACATATCACACACTTAGCTAAGGAACTTGTGAAAGGCAAAGTTTCAAAGTTGTTTTTTTTTGTACCTGTTTTAATGTTTTTATTTCATCTTCAATAGAGGAACACTTTCAAGTTTGGGGATATATGCTTTTAGGAAACACAAAACAACCTTACATATTGTCTTAATTGGCTATGTTCAACATTAAGTGTTAACATAGTGTACGGTAGTTATCAGTTCTTTTGTACTAAATCAGGACTGAAATCACAACGTTCCCCCGAATTGCACATTGAAGCTCTATTCCTAGCTTTAACCTACGTATAATTCAGTGACGCGGTTAGCTACACTCTAGTAATTTAAATTTGCATGTACTTGAATTGTGCAGGAAGTGTGAAACGACTTCTTATACATTGTAAAATTGTGTAAGTGTCACGTGAACTAATAAGACAATTGTGCAGAGAGCTAGGCTGATATTGAAAATATACAGTCTCGGCAGAACCATAGACATTTTCTATACAGAAAGATTGACTATTCGATGACAAATAAGGAGACAATAGTCCAATAGGAATAATAAATAATTACATCATTCAGGGAACATTAAAGGCCGAAACAAGAACGTCAACAATTTTTTTGAACGTATTTCGATAACTAGTTAATTTATATTTTCTTCTCTGGTCAGTTCAATGACCTACGGGTACTTTACAATAAAATCTACTAGAGATATTCTTCAAGGTGCATTATACAACCGTGTTATGTTTCTTCTCTCTATTGTTAAAGGAGGTTAACATAATCGTGTCTCGGGTCAAATATCATTCCCACTCTGAGTGGAAGGTTGTTCTAACAAATATTCTTATTCGTGTTGTTGAAAGTAGCATTGTCCACATATAGCAGTGATTCTATACTTCCTATCTGAATATATTCTTAATGACGTCACCGAAACAGGGTGTTTGAGCTGAACATATTAGTTGTTGTTGATTGACCTGTGACACTTAGTTAAGTCTAGTTACTAAGTTTCCTTCCAAACGCCCTAACTTTACTTATAATGCTTGGAATACACGTTAACCTTACACACGACACATACGCCACATTCCATTGGGCTCGTGTTTCCGTTAACCCAGATTCGTGAGCCGTTCTATTGAAGTCGGAATTCGTTGTTTGGAATGGCTACACTAAAATCAACTTAACGACACGGGTTCACGAGTCTTGAATGAATATACGCAAAACATGACAACAACAATAGTTTAATTCGGTAAAGTACGTGAGTGAACTGCGCGACTAGACTTACGTTAATGCTTGGAACACATGTTAACCCTAGCTGTGATATATACCCTACATTCCATTGGGTTCGTGTTTAAATGGTAAGGTAACACGCATTTCAGTCATTGGTTATAATGTATTAAATATTCGTATCCATCAGTTATATTACGTGATTAAGTACCATGATGCCCCTTGGTAATAACCGTAAAACGTAATTCAATAGTTGTTATGCAGTATCCAATACTGCCACTATGTTTCTTGCAACTTAAGGACTTAACTTGGTCATTACCCACACAGGTATCAGATCTGAATCAGAAGAATGATAAGGTCCGTGGGTCCTAAAATGTCAAAACATGAATGAGTTCATGAAACGTCACTGAAACACGGTGCTTAAGCTGAACAGATTAATTGTTGTTGATTGACCTGTGACACTTAGTTAGGTCTAGTTACTGGGTTTCCTTACAAACGCCCTAGCTTTACATTTAATGCTTGGAACACACGTTAACCTTAGTTATGATGGATACGCTACATTCCATTAGTCATTGATTATGTGGTATTAAATATTCGTATCCATCAGTTATATTACGTGATTAAGTACCATGATGCCCTTAGGAAATAACTGTAAAACGTAATTCAATAGTTTTTAAGCAGTATTTTGATAGTACCACCATGTTCTCTGCAACTTTGTGAAATTTGTATGATAACACATATGCCTTAAAATGCTTATCGATCATTACCCACACAGGTATCAGAACTGCGAAATTAATTTTAGGCATATTATTAAAGAAGTTGGTGATGTCATATTTTTTTCAGGATATTATAATAACATGATTAACACTAATAGGGTAGTAATTGTCAGTAGACAAGTGGTAACGCGAAATAAACTTTGTTTTGACTTAACACGATGATTAATCAGTTCCATTTGTTTACTTTCTGTATGATACATTATTCGCCGTCTGACCTGAAATGTCGCTGGAGGTATGCTATTGTAGCTGTAGAGAGTGCTTATTCATTTACCCCATCAATAAAAAACTCTTCTTTATGCCTGCTCCCATGCCTTTAGCGTCTTCTTTGGTAATGCAAGAGTTGAGGCGGTTGGGGTGAGGAGGGAGGGGTTGAGAGGGGGGAAGTAATTTTTAAACGGTTTATGTACAATACTTTGAGTCAAAGTATGAAACAATTAAATGTTCTTACATGTTGTTGTAATAAATCTGAATTATTCATTTAGAGGATTAGTCAGGAGAATAAATTGATGGACACACAGAAACTAAGTTAATATATGATTCACAACATGCAGTGGTAGCAAGCTAAGTGTGTTATTCGTTTCCATAACTGTATATTATTCCGTTATCTCGAACAATCTTAACAATACCGTTATACTTGAACGTGTAGCAACAATATATGTGTAAACACACTTACTTTAGCAAAACAATTTCGAGCGAATCATTCTCCATTGTCTTGCTTTCTTTCATTTTCTCAGTAACACCTTTGTCTAATAATTCCGATTGTTGTTAAGCATGATACGGATCAGTAGCCAATCATAGTAAAGCGTTAACGGTTTTGACTACGGCTTTCTTGTTACTGATTACACACATATGTACAGTCTGCTGTTTTAGTACGTTCAACGGATAGTGTTACACCTCACCATTTTCCCACGTATTCTGTTTGCTACCACTCCCTTGAAGATCAAAACATTTTGAAAACCAAATTATACAAAAAGGGCAAAGTTAATAGTTCAAGTTCATGTAATGATTAAGCTCGATACAGTTACAAGTACCTCGTATAAATGAAGATCATTTGAAGATGAAACATTTAATTTGTCACAGCGATTGATATGTGACTGGGAATGTAATAAGAAATTGCCACATTACATCATACTCCTTAGTTCATGAAATACATTGCAACGATGGTATTTGACAACAGAAGTGCACTTCTAGAAACATAATGTTCTTGTTGTACAGTGTAAATTTAACACACATATTCCGATCTACAACCTGCAAACCAATTACAATTCCGTGTTAACATTTTCTCAATCTAACTGGAACCAATCAATTCAAATATGGTTAACTGCGACAGCAGACAGGTGCTGTAAAATGTATGATAAGGTTTGTCTAGCTAACGTAGCCTAAAGTTAAAGATATCACTGATTGATTATGTTAAAAATAGTTGGTTCACTCGCACACTAAGTGTAAAGTATGTTGCAAAATTCAATGAAAGCCAAACGTCAACTCCAAGTTCAGCATGTTGTATTGTTTTGTAGGTTAACTTTTAACATACGCAAATTAGAGTGTTCATTGCAATGGTGAGATATCCATCTTCTTAACAATACTGTTGAGTTAGTTGTGTAGCCTTAGTTCCAATTCTAACTGCAGTATTATGATGCTTTACAAAGCCGTTATTGAATTGACTAGAATCTGTATTCAGTTGCTTGCCAAAAATAGTTATGTTGCTTGAGTGTATGAATGCACGGATGTATCGGGAAAGGCTGTGTAGCCGTGTGTATGGATGTAACTTCAAGCTGTGTGGTGTATATTTTTTCTCAGGAGTTAAACTGAAAGAAATAACAAAAACGTGTATTTCTCATTCAGGCGATGTGGCTTCTTGTTATTTTAAGCCATAAAATACGCAGCTCGATGAAATTGGTGTTAATTTTTTTGACATTAGGAAATCGGTAACAATGTTAGATTGGGCTTGTTTTTTTTTTTTAAATTAATGAACAGCAAGAATATGATGAGAACGTTTCTTCTTGTTATCACAAAGCTGTTCGAGTTAACGTACAATGCTCATGACAATAAGACCTATCGTCATTAACATGTATCATATGAAATGTATTTCCCTTGGAAAACTTATTTATCCCGTCAATTAATTGTTTGTTACCGTGTGTTTATTGCAAGGTAAAGCACGATATTGGGTATAACTCATAAAATGCATAAGGTCGAATACGAAGTGCATCCAGCGATAGGGTTATACCCCCTGCGTTCGTTCACACAAAGCACTAAATAAACATTAACCAGCATATAGCCGGCAACTGTTACAAAATGGTGCCACTTTAAATAAAATTGCTACCCTACAACTGATGGTGGCGCTGCGCTTACATAGTGTCTAGAGTTCCTTTTTCGTTCATTATATTTTAGGGCAGGTTGTTGTATGCGTTATTTCATCGGTAACGCTCTGATAAAATATCCATTGTTTCGTGTCATCTACTATCTCTCACCCCTTTATCTGATATCAACAGACTGTGAGCAACTCAACACAGAATGCTATTTTATAATGCAATAACGCTGCAATGTTGGTGAAAGATTTCCACGTAACGATTGATCGTCCGTATTACTACAGCGTTGACATACTTAGTTTCCTATATTGGGGTCTAATACCAAAAACAAAGAATGGATATACTCTTGGCTACCGTTTATTTATCGAAATTAAAAAAAAAGGATCTTCTTGAAACATGTATTATTGTTGTGTCTGATTTATAAACTAGAAGTATTTCCTCCCTGCTTTCTATGCTCAACAAAGTTTCATGAATGGGATTGAAAACATATCAATTAATTTATTTATTTACAATAAATTTGATGTAGTACAGCATTACAACAAAATATATTTGGCAGGATTTGATATATGAAATATGGTTTGAGGACAGCGAGCAGGGAGGAAATCATAACTTACATTGTTGATACATGTAGGAAAAAAAGTATATGAAGCACAATTTACAGACTGACAAAAACATTTTCTTCCCACCATCATGTTTATGTCATCAATGATGTTATAGCACGGTCGGGAAAAGTCACCAGTCACCCGTTGCCTTATATAGCGTCATACTACATTGTGAATTATTGATCACATCATCTCATAAACAAATATTCATAAATGACATTCCAACATACAGAAACAGGAAAAGTGCGGCCTGAATGCTGAACAATGCACGTGTCACTGAATAAACCGTCTCTCCTACCCATGGATATATCAAATTGTATATTTGTAGCGTCGTGTTTACGTGTGTTGATGTGTATGGTATCAATTCACAAACCATCGGAAAAGCGTGAAGCATGATTTAAACGGGAAAAGAGGTATATAGTTTAAGTTGTGACAATAAAGCTAAGGAATATAAACATATATAATTCAAGGGGAAAAACAATGTCTGGGAAAATAAAACCTGTTCACTCGAATGGACGTGATTATAGTATTTGTTTATCTTTTTCTAAATTTTAGCGAAATGATGTATTTACTGATAAACTGTTACCTATAGTTCTTCATGATTATGTTACAAAGGAAATACTTCAAGACTTTTGTTCTATATTTAATGTATGTTAAATATTCGAAATCTAAATAATCAACAACCAATGTTAACAATGCTATATGTATTTATAAGATTTTGACTTGGTGAACCAAGGAGCTGCCATTTATTAGTGTGTTATGGCCAGGCATTGAACATTAAACGTGTTAAAATGGCTACAGGTCAGTTGAGGAGTTCAAAATTCGATGTCTTTTAGAACATTAACTCAATAATACTGCTGATGTAGCTTGTGCATGTGTGATATGAAAAGAAGAACCATGTTGTTTTTGGTAGTGGCCATAGGTCATTTGATGTAGCAAGCGGTGAAAGTGTAAAAGCCAAGCCTGAAATTATTAGGGCGGACATATAGATGGGTATATATTGATATATGTATGCAGTCTTCTTTGAAGACTTACGTGGGGTCAGCAGAGGTCAAATTATGTATGTATTTTTAAGTCTAAAGTAGTAAATTCCCTAAGATCTACTTAAGCACCCTAATGGTGTTCTTGTTTGAAACTTATGTCTGCCTGTCACACAGTAGTGCTTGATAAGTCAAAATGTAATGTGATAATACAGTAAATAAGTTTTCTTTTCCTGTAGTCATTTTTAAGTTCATTTTGACAAGTGTATCGCTAATTTGTAACCCATTACATACAGTATACATAAACTTGAGTTGTGTTGAGATACAGAGTTGAGTTTGTGTGGTAACATTAGCATATCTGCATTCATCAGAAGACATCCGAAGATGAAAGTTGAGTTAATTACTTGATCATTGTGTTAATACTGTGCATTTTGCTAGAGGTAAGGATTTACTAAAGGTTGATGGCTGTGCCAGTTTTAACCATTTTCTACTCTTGGAAGGGGTTGGAAGGGTTTGAGAGTGGAAGGGGAGGGGGGGGGGATTGTATACAATGATGGAAAGTGTTTTTATTCGCTGTCACTTTTTTTTATATTAGAAACAACTACAATAGTGTATTTTATAGGGAGGTGAAGGGTATCCCATTAACATTTGTTTGAGAGGTAATTATATAACCTCAGACTTTTCGTGCATTGACAAGTACCTGTGTTCTGAGTGATTTTTTACTGACTTGAATTACTTTTACCACTTTGTAATAGCTTGGGGAGCCTGGAATCTTAGTAAGCTTGTAATGTCTTCTTAATTCCACATCGATATCCTACTACATGTGCTTTGATCTGCTGCACCCATTCAGTCCTATTTATATATTGTATGATGTACCGAAGCCTATGTATATCATTGTATTGTTTTCCATTTACTTACTATATGATTATTATGATAATCCTGTTTTAAGGGGACAGTTTACCACACAGTATAGCCTTAATATGGTTCCATGCTTCGAACAAAAAAAAATTCAAAAGTTTTCAAGTTATATATCTTAATCAACTAGTTGACATAGATAACTTTTAATCATTTCGCATTGTGCAGCAAAAGTTTGAGACATTCTTGTCTGATCATTTATAACGTCTGATCTACCTATCTTAATACACACATTGTACATATCTTAGGTTCATCAACTTGAAACAAGTTGGATTAAAAAGACGGCCGTCGCACTTGCTACTGATATCATTTTTGTCCATACACGTTCCGTAAATTGGCGTTTAAGCGCACAAGGTTATGTGATCGTTACGGATTTCTTTCCCAATTACGTAAACGTTTAACTTATTCAACCAGAAAGGTGATTTTGACCACTTTTTTTGTGCTATTCTTTTGGTGGCATAATATCATGTACGTCGACTACGAAAAGTCTCATAACAAATGTATACGATATCTCTCGCATATCATCACATCTTCAACCGTGCGAGTGTGTTTTCTAATGGAACGGGATTTCTTAGTTTGTAAAATATCTCTTAATTGAGATTTTTGCGTATAAAATGTAGTCATTGGCTTCAGCGCCTAAATTCAAATATAATGATATTCACCTGTATTCACCTGTATCCCACACCTCATCACTAGACAGATGTAGTGTGGGATGAAGAAGGGAGAGAGAGCACAGCTCTTGTAACTCCCCTACAATGCAGATGTCTGTCCAAAAGTCCCTTGAACTGATTAATACTGGTAGCATCAATGGCAGACTGTGGAAGGGCATTCCATTCGGATACAACCCTGACCGAAAAAAAATTTCTGCGTACATTCAATTTTGAATAGTTTGCGCACAGTTTCATTGAATGGCCTCTAGTAAAAGAGATGTCGCTAAATTCAAACCATAATTGAGGGCTAGCTTTTACGAAACCTTTCATAATTTTAAAAGCTTCAATTAAATCTCCTCTTAGTCTTCTTGTGGATAATGTTGTGAGATTTAGAGCAGAAAGTCTTTCATTGTATGGCAAATGCTGCAAAACAGGTATCATCCTTGTAAATCTTCTCTGTACTTTTTCCAGATAATCTATACCACCTTTTAAATATGGGTTCCAAGCTTGAATGGCAAATTCCAAGTGTGGACGAACAAGAGATTTATAAAGTTGCAACATTAATACAAGTTCCTTTGTTTCAATAGTTCTGTAAATCATTCCCAAAATCCTGTTGGCTCTTTTCACACAGGCAACAACTTGTGTATTTAATTTGAGAAAGCTTGAAACAATAACACCAAGATCCTTTTCTTCATTCACTGTCTCTAATGGCTGACCATTCATAAAGTAGTTGAAACGATGGTTATTATGACCAAAGTGCAGAATTTTACACTTGCTGACATTAAATAACATTTGCCATTTCTCAGACCAGAGATGCAGCTTATTGATATCCTCTTGCAAAGATAATGCATCGTTTTCATCTTCAATCCTGGTAAAAACTTTAGTGTCATCTGCAAATTTTAAAACATGGCTAGAGATTTCATCATCAATATCATTGATGAAAATCAAGAATAATGATGGTCCAAGGACTGAACCCTGTGGAACTCCACTTTTAACTGGCAACCATGATGAAAAAGTACCATTCAAAGCCACCCGCTGTCTTCTACCATTAAGCCAGGCTGAAATCCATGCGCTCACTGATCCAGAAATACCATGAGATTCAATTTTGGAAACAAGCCTTTTATGTGCCACTTTATCAAAAGCTTTAGCAAAGTCAAGATATACAACATCAACTGGATAACCTTTGTCAACTTCATTGGTAACATATTCGAGAAAAGTCAGAAGATTTGAGAGAGTAGAACGTCCTTTAGTAAATCCATGTTGTGTATCCTTTAATAATTGATGATCATCCAAGTGTTTAATAATAGCATCCTTTATCAACATTTCCAGAATTTTACAAGCCGTGGATGTCAGACTTACAGGACGATAATTACATGGATCATGCTTTGAACCTTTTTTGAAGATAGGTATTGCATTAGCTTCACGCCAATCATCTGGGACAATACCTTCATCCAGAGATTTGTTAAATAATATGGTAAGAGGGCCGGAAATATCTGGAGCCATGGACTTTAAAATGTTATTATACACATTATCCGGTCCTGGAGCTTTGTTTGGCTTCAAGCTCTTAATCTTCTTTAAAACATCATCATGAGTAAAGCACAGACCTGACAATACTTCCTCACTTCCTCTTGTAAAAACACGATCTGGCACTTGTAAATGTTCAGTTGATTCACAAGTAAACACCGACGAAAAATATTGATTCAATATACTTGCCATAGATTGATTGTCAAACACCACATCACCCTCTGAATTATGAAGAGGTCCCACAGTATCTTTAGTTTTACATTTTGAACGTATAAAGGAATAGAATGACTTTGTATCTTCTTTAATCTTATCGCCGAGTTTTCTTTCAAACTGTTTTTTAGACCTTCTTAATTCTGTATTCATTAAGAGCTTTCTTATATTCTGACTTTGTTGTCTTTGTTTGTAACATTCTGAATAGTTTCCATTTCTTGTACTTTCTCTTGCGTGCTTGAAAAGCCTTGTAATCCATCCAAATAGGCTTTTTACTTCTTTTTCTCTGACTCCAGGGAACAAAGTCATTGCCTTATTCAAAATAATCTTGAAATGGTGCCACATGTCAACAGTATTCAGACCATCAACTAACTTATTCCAATCAATACTTGGCAGATATCTTCTCATCCCATCATAATCAGCCTTTCTAAAGTCTCGGAACTTGTTAATCACCTTTTTGACATTCACTTGAACAATAAGCTGAAACGTGACTATATTGTGGTCACTAGTTCCAAATCGTTCCATAACATTAACATCTTCTACCATCCCAGGTTCAGAACTGAAAACCAAATCCAGTATAGAGTCACCTCTTGTTGGTACAAAAACATGTTGAGTGAGAAAAAGGTCTTGAAAAAGATCAAGTAAAGCTTGACCCTCGCTGTTGGCTGTTAACGTTAACCAGTCCATTCCCCTTCGATTGAAATCACCCATTATCAGTGAATGCTCTTTTGAAGCACATTTTATCACATATGCCGGAATGTTAAAAAGTGTGAGAGATCACGGGGTTAGATCTCCTACTGGTATAGTGATTATTAAAGTGCTCCATCTCGACCAGCAAAATACTTCAATCATCAACAGAAGACAAGTGACTGCAACATAGAGGAATACTTTGCTGCAGAAAATAATTATTTAGAGAGTTACAACCCAACCATGGTGATTATCTAATGTCTCTTATATTATCTTCTTTATAAATGTTTATAATGCAGAATCTTGTCTACTACGTGGCATATCAGAGAGCTAGTATGCCCCTTTCAGTGCATGGTGGTGAAAAATAAACAGTACACAGGACAACAATCATTGATCGCATAGGGTCACGTGGCTAGTACATTCAACCCCAGACCGCAATTTGTTTTTCTTACATGGTTTATAATTTAAAATACAATGTCAGATACTTTTTACGAGGGAGTGGCATTTTCTGTATCACCATGTGAGCTGACAATAACACTACAAACTGAGGTTAATTTACATAAAAACGACTCTTGTGAAGCTGACCGATGTCGTTTGGAAGCGTATGACCACATCAACATGTTTTACAAGCTAAGAGAGCAGTGTATTTCATTTCATTCATACGAAGACAGTTGTAGGAACATGGAAACGAATGGACGTTATAGGAATACTGTTAAGAGACAACATACGAACACTGTTAAGTTCGTGTTTGACTATTTTTATTTGGACGAGATTTCACGATGTGGTGGGTCTCTAGCACTACATCAAGCAATTGATATGTATTAACGCAAATTCATTCTATTCACGTGCGAATAAAGGCACGGATAGAGGTCCCTAAACTGAAATACACATTTCTAAAATGGGATAGGGAAAAAAATGTCGCCCTCACAGAACCAAACAATTTCGAGCTCAGGTTACCCATGGTCTTAACATATGTTACAATATTGTACTTTAAGTCAACCGGTAATTACAATATACGTGATTGTCTCTTATGTTTATTTATATTGCTTGAAAAGAGAATAGTGTTTGTTTTTAACAAATGCTGAACATTGGATGCTTTCACTCTTTGTTTCGTTACGAATTGTAACAGTTTTAGGAAAAAATGATCTCCATGAGTGATACTCAATCAAATGGTGAGTGAAACATCAATTTATTTGATTTGTTGCCATTTAATTTTCTGATGAGTGTCAATATCCGGGTTTGTTCAAGGGTTTAGGATGTGCGTGTTTGTGCATGTTAGTTAACATCATGTTTTTTACTACAATATCTGTTACTGTGTACTATTGTCATGTATCGTGGTACCTTGCATTAGGGTACTGGTGTACTGTTGAATGTAAATTACTCGCACATCAATCGAGAATAACGAGAGAGCAAACACTCCGATGCAATTTGTAAGCTTGTCGATCTACATTCTGGTTACATTCATCACCTGGGGATATTGAAATTTCCTCTCAATTATTTTAAATAATGTGACTGATGAAATGCGATTCCCTGTGACAGGAAAGGAAATTTCTTGTCGATTTAATTGTGTAAAAATCGAAATTTTAATGACATTACTCTTTTATCAATTTAATACATTTTTGCTTTCGAACTTAAACCTACACATTCCCCACTGCTCAAAACGTTTGGAATGAATATTTCTGATATCAACATATTGGTGTAAAATAAGTGTACATTGATCTTTGACGCTATAGTGAACGCCTCTAAATGGCATATAGAGGGTTTTATGGAAGCCCTGTACATGTTCGGGTCACATTAAACAAACATTATACAAAATTTATTGCACTGTATTTGTTCAATACAATAAGTGAGGTATCCATGATATACAGAAAGAATGTTAAATAAGTGTCCGTTTATGTTCCACACTGTATACGTTCCTATCGGTATGGTATATAGCAACTATTCCTGCAGGGAAATATCTACATCAGACACTAACATTTATAACATGCGCTAAAAATGTAATATTCCAATGTCGAACGAAAGGCCATTAAAACCAAAGGAACATGTACATAACATCCCAATCTTTCTGATTTTCATTTACATACACAGAAAGCATTTGTTCTAACGTACGGTCGAACCGTTCTACTAAACTGTCTGACGTACTGTGGTCTATATGCAGTAGTTCTTGTCTTTTCTATCCCTAGTAACTTACAAAAACAATTCATGAATATGGTTTCGAATGACCATTAATTGCGGTAGAATCCAAAGAAAGATGAAAAGCCAAAGAGAAGTAATGACACAATTGTTAGTTTTCATCAGTTAATTTTATGGTACCGACTATAAACATATGTACTTTCAAAGAGGAAATAGAGAATCAGCAACAAAGCACTAAGCTGACGGTAGGCTTTTAGGTTTTGTAACGTATGTAAGTTACTTAGCACTAGTTTCGTTATCCAACCTCTGGCCTAGACCGATATCAGCTGGCCCAACATAAGTCTTAGTAGAATTACCACGACCATGTTCTCGTTGCATTTTTCACAATCGTTAAGCCTAACGTTAGCCGATGTGACACAAATAAGGCCATGCCACCAAACAATAAGATTTACCATAGGCCTATAACGGATCTGAACGGCTCTTAGCTAAACGTAGTTGAAAACCCGATGCAGTAAACTAGAGATATGAAAATGAGAAGAAATGCAAATTTAAAGGTGGCAAGCCTTACATGTAGGGGAATATAATGCTTCTGTGTGGGATCGAAAACTCAGGTGACCTTATATTTTTGGCTGAGGGAGGGGAGGGGGTAGGGCAATTGAGGATTGATTTGGAGTGAAAACATTAAGGAATCTGTTGTGTTCATTCAAGTAAGTGATGTGATAACACATGAAAGATGAAGTAAAACGCATTAAGTATATTTCGAGGTGTGTTTGTCAGCATTAAATAAGTGCAGTGACATGTACATATGGTAGTTTAATAATACATGGTGGATATCACAGAATCATTGTGGATCGAGGGTTTAAGCCAAACAGGGTAACCTCACCTCCACCAACCCTTCCACTCAGATTGAATTATAAGCTAGATAAAAAGACCCCATATTAACTAAATTTGAAGCAATGAGAAAAAAAAGAAGTCCAATCTGCATGGGTCTCAAGCTCCAGATTTGTTATTATTTGAAGATGATGTTGCTGGCGGGCTCCTGGCGTAGTCTGGACCCAGTGTGTGACCATGGTGGAGTTTAAGATGGCAAGATTATCCTTCAGCCTGCGGATATTAAATCTGGTTGTGTTCAGCCATGCATGACTCAACCCCTTTTTACCTATCAAGCCTAGTCCAGTGTGTCATTTTGCAATGAAGGGTATAACATGGTCTTCCAGGTTGTTCTTGTTGTGATGAAGGGTATAACATGGTCTTCCAGGATGTGCATGTTGTGATGGTATAACATGGTCTTCCAGGATGTGCATGTTGTGATGAAGGGTATAGCATGGTCTTCTAGGATGTGCATGTTGTGATGAAGGGTATAGCATGGTCTTCCAGGATGTGCATGTTGTGATGAAGGGTATAACATGGTCTTCCAGGATATGCATATTGTGGTGAATGGTATAGCATGGTCTTCTAGGATTTGCATGTTGTGATGAAGGGTATAACATGGTCTTCCAGGATGTGCATGTTGTGATGAAGGGTATAGCATGGTCTTCCAGGATGTGCATGTTGTGATGAAGGGTATAGCATGGTCTTCCAGGATGTGCATGTTGTGATGAAGGGTATAACATGGATTTGCATGGTTGGTGGAACTGTCTCATCTGGAAAGTTTGTCCGAAGTAGCTTTTCATGGTTAAATCTGTTAGAAAATGAACCAAAACATAGTTTATCCCATATTACCTTCCTTTTTAAAACTTCACACACAACAACATCAGCTTTCATTAACCATATACCAGCCATATGATTGGTCAGAAAGTCATAATGACCAGTGGTCAACCATATGGTGCATTAACGTACAGTTCAGATTGGTCGGATTGTTTTTTTGTGTATATTACGCTGGTCCAAAGAGCCTACTACTCAATCGATAACTCAGCAACGGGCTATTGTAATCCTAAAAAAAGGATGCTAGCAACCACTGCTGACCGTGGAAGCACTCTGCATATTAATGAGAGAGAGCCAGTAGGGTTGTGGTCATGCTTTGCTGATTTCAAAGAAAAGACAATAGACACCCACACGCCATCATGACGACGATAAGATTTGGCAATGGTCCCTAATTACCTGTCATCATAATCAATGAGAGAACCGAATAATGGCTCAACTCGTTAATCAGGGTAACTGAGAAACATGAAAATCGGACCTCACCTAACGCTTTTCTATCTTCCTTGGAAAGGTACCCAGCAGCCTTATACTGTTTGTTGCAGGTTCCAAAGTGTCTGTAAAGTGTATTATATTTTATTATTATGTATTGTGTATTATTATTATTTAGCTTGATTATCATGCACAAGGGTTGGACACTGTTTTAGTGCTGTGTTGATGACATCTGACATCAGCTGTTTGATGTTTTCATTCTACATAAACAAAGGTGAAAATGGAGATATTATTGGCAATCATTTTTGAGATGAAGGAGTCCTCTCAATATATTTGGCAATTTTAACATGAAGCAGGTGGCATGTATTTTCCAAACTATTTTAGTGTTTCAAGAAGAGACCTGGCTTAGATGTAGTCCGGGTGGGCACACCTGTCAGAGACAAGTATATTCTGTAGTGCACAATAAAATATTCATCTTCAGAGAATGCTACTGGAGCGTCACAAAAGTTAGGAATTATTAC
The DNA here is from genome assembly GCF_037975245.1 of Apostichopus japonicus. Lineage (NCBI taxonomy): Eukaryota > Metazoa > Echinodermata > Holothuroidea > Aspidochirotida > Stichopodidae > Apostichopus > Apostichopus japonicus. The sequence goes on from NC_092576.1 coordinate 45,035,951, forward strand.
TATAAGGAAGAAATATATAAAGGGCAAACTAAGGGAAGTATGTCATGTTAAATTCTCCGCTCCTGGAAACTTTTCCCAGCCATGGATGGATTCACATCAGGATACATTAATAAACAAGAGCCCAAGGGCACTATGGTTCCTTGCTTGAAAGGAATATTTTTTCAAGGGAGCAGCACTGTCTTAAAATTGTTATGTGGTCCGATATACACACACAATATTATTGCCAAAAATATCACAAATCAACTGCTGGTCCTTTTGAGAACCTGTTGAGGACCAGGTGTCCGATATGAGCAAGAGTTTTTTTTTACAGAACTCAAAGAATCATCCTAACTGTACTTATTAAGAATTTTAACAAAACCAAAGAAAACATTGATCTCAAATAACTTCGCACATGAAGGTTTGCAGAGGAGTCAACTTATGGACAATTTAGATTGGAATATGGCCACAAAACTTCAAATAATCAACTTGAAAGATACTAATACAGGTCACTGGAGGTCAACCTGAGGTCAAAGGTCACCTAGATGCGGGTCGACTGCTGAATTACAATAGCGTACCTTCCAACCCTTGTCGGATATTTTGCTCTCAAGTTATTGCAAAAATACTAGTTTTGACCACTAATTAACCTTTGTTGACCTTGGATCACATGACCGTTATGTTTGGAAATGATTCCTTACCCCATTTACAACTACTCCCAAAATATGAACCATGTCGGACCCTGTCAATGGGAGTTATTGCTTTTTTTAATTTTGGTTTTGGCCTCCAACTGACCTTTGGTGACCTTCACAGGCACCAAAAACAATAGGGCACACCTTCTCACTATGGCGGATCTATATACATAGTTTGAGTTTAGTCCAACTTTCCCTTGTTGAGTTACAGTGTACCCAAGCGAGTGTCACTGACACACACACACATGCCAACCTGACTACATAGGTTCCTTAGTTAAAAGCAAGGAACCAAACAGGTGCTTTTACTTCACCTGATCTAGTGGAACTTCAAACAGATGATCATCTATGACATTGAAGTAATCCTTTGCTGTTGATGGTCTTTCACCATATTGGAGGTATGTTTACAGATTTGACTTCAGATTTTACAGTGATCTCCGAGGACATCGACCTCTCTCTTCCAAGGGAACCCTCATTTCCTCTTTGGTAGTGATACAGGATAGGCAACAGTGAAGGCCTACAGTAAAAAAAAAAAAAAAAAATATATATATATATATATATATATATATATATATATATATATATATATATATATATATATAAAGATAAGGATAATTGCACAGTTCTTATAATGCCTTGATAATCAAAGAGCACGCTGCCATTATTTCATGGTAAAGCCTCAAGCCTGTATATTTGGGTTTCAGCAGATTAGCCATTAGGAGGGAGGGGGGGGGTTGTGAAAGGGGGAACCCAGATGAAATTCTGATCCTTTCAAAAATAAAAGGAAAACCAATTGGAAAACTGTTGAACAACGACCCTTCATAAATTTTCCTCCCCACTAAAAGAAAAAACAAAAATTGCAGTCCCATACCGTGACACATTTGGTCTGAAAACTAATAACCTACATAATTAATAATGAAATTACCAATGACCCCTGTAATTCCATAAACAAGACAAAGATATCCATAGTCCCCAAACATGAAGATTCATAGTTTTTCCTCTCTGTAAATGTAAACAGAGATAATGAAGCTATTAGTTCCTTGCCTATAGATGCTTGTAAGATTGCTACTTTTAGTCAAAGTTTAGTACCTTTTCTTAATGACTTAATGTAAACTTACGTTTGCTTCACTATTTACTTCCACTCTACTTTAGGTAACTCATTGAGTTGCTCACAGTGTTGTTGCATCCCTATCTTGAGGTTAGCTCTGAAGTCATCAGCTGGGAATATGGTGATCACAACAGTGTTGTGGTGGAATCAGCTATTTTGGAAAATCTGCTAAAAGTTTCCCCAAACCTTGCTAGTCACATCCAACTTTAATCCAGATCTCATCAGCGGGAATCAAATATGTGCACTTGAGAAGCTTTTAGTCTATTCAAAAATAATCATAAAAAGTACTTGTTATGGGTCAATTTCAATGAGCTGACATTAAATCACCAGCTGAATTCATAGCTCATAATATTTCCCAAAGTGTCATAACTTATTGCTTTTAATTGTATTAATAGTGGTATTCCAACAGTAGAAAATTTAGTACGATTCTAGGAGATGTTTTTATTTTCTATTTTGTTATTGTTTGTACTATTATATATAGTGGTATTTCTACAGACTCAAATTTGGTAAGAGTCTGTAATAGGTTTCTTTTAAATTGTTTTGTTTAAATGTTATGCATAGTGATATTCTTACAGCAGTATATTGGGAAAATACCAAAACTTAATGTCAATGCAAAACACTGTTAAAAATAATATACTAACAGAAGTCAGTGCCGAGAAAAAACATTGAACTCCTCAAATTGCAACAATAAAAACATATTAAAAGACAACCTCCTTGACTCCCATATTAAAAATTTCCTCTTTAAATATATAATTAATAAATCATATACTAAGAATGATTTAAAATCCCCCTTAGAAAAGCTCATTTTTTTTTTAAACTGGGAGGAGGATTTGGCTCTGGCAGGGGGGGGGGGGTAGTTTAGGAACTTTGTGGCTAGAAGTTTTGTGAGTCAAACTCCAGAAGTTTACCTCTGGGAAAAAGTCCAGCTCTGGGAAGGGATTGTTTTGCCTTATCATCATGAAGATATTCTCACAGTACCTTTCTAGTCTATGAAGCTGTTGAAAGATCTTTTCTTTCAAGAAATTCACACTGACCCATGGTGTCTTCTTGATGATTGTACCATCTTCCTCATCTTGGTGCTCTGACATTGTTACTGATAATGTCCTGCATTGACCCGATCACATTCACACTGTTTCAGCTACTTATAACAGAAACACAAGCTCCATTAGTGTTTATCTTTACGGGTGAATTAACCGAGTTTTGTAACTGTTGTTGCAGTTTTATATCCAGTAGTGGGTATGAAGGCAGAAGGCATATTAACTGTAATTGTATGCTCAAGTAGATTTGCCGGTTACTCTTTTTGATAATCTTGTTTATTGCTTTAAACAATTGATTGAGGGTTTTTTGAAAGTATTTTTACTTAACTTAAAGGAGGTGACAAATATGTTATACCATCCTAGAGTTAGGACAGGATATGGTTGCTATGGATACCAGACTTGTCAATCTGTAGTTGAAGTTAAGCTATTGTTATTTGGTGATCAATTGATGTTTTTGGTTCTATGCTTTTTTTAATTAAAGATGACGTTTGCAATACAGTTAGTTATAAAATTCTGAGATTTGTGTAAGATTACATACCATTACGATATAATCTGTGAGGTGAATTTTCTGAAGTTTCGTTCTTGGGGGACATTTTGTGTACTTTTGACGACCATAGCAGGAAGAACTTATCAACTGCCGGCACTTAACATTGTATTTAGTTATTCATAATCACCACACCTTTAAGATTTCATTTACATTAATAGTCCTCTTGTTTCAGGATTTCAGTATTGTGTGTTACATGTGTATTGGCTCATCCTAACACAAATGTGAATTTGTATTGTACACACTGGTGCTGTAGTACCTGTATCACAATTTTGTATGTAACCAACTATCACAAGGGAAGAGGCTGTTCACTTGACAAGATACCTCAATAAAACTGAGACCACATGTGCATTCAAACTATTCCCAAGGACTCGATACTGTTGTTTGCGACTGAGTTCAGATGGAAAACCTGAAAAGAAAAGAACAAATAAGTCATGAAAATGTTGATGAATGAATTCCCAAAATTTGGTTTCTTCTTCAACACTGAACTAGTACTATGTATATGGAACTTATGCAAACAGGTGTGAAGGATCAATACTATATATATTTCTGAAGTGCGGTGTCTGTTTCTGGTTTTGGAGGAGAATCTAGGGATGGGGTAGGGGATGGAGGTTGGACAGGGGTTGCTGGAAGATTGCTCCTGTTTTGACTAATGCATCCTTTCTAAACAATTTCCATAATACCTCCCAGTATTGTAATACCAGTAACATGGCTTGATAAAGGGATAAAGTGCCCATTTTATGTAAGAAATGGCACGATCTCTTTGAGAATCACATTCAAGTCATGATCTCCATTTCCATCCACTATAACAATGTTGCAATAGTTGAGACGGAGGGGAGAGGAGGGAGAGGCAGTTCTGAATATTGAGCTACACTAATGAAGGCATATTGAAAATTAAACAATTGATAAAAGTGAAAACAGAGACAAAGAGCCAGAAGCGTAATAAAGTGTAACCTAGGTGCAACCAGGATGCAACCTTGGTGAAACCTTAGTATCACCTAGGTGCGACGGAGGTGCAAACTTGGTACCTCTTTCATGGATTAATGAAGCGCTAATCTGGCAAAACTAGTTTACGTTAAAGTCAACAAACAATATCTCCAGTTAAGAAGATAATCAGAAAGGGTTTTTAACAAGAAGTGGAGTATATTTTGCTCCGATTCCCTATTTGTGTCACACTGTTTGTCATTCACCAGAATACGCCCTTAAGTATTGACAATCCTATTTGGTTTATGGTATGTCATCAAACTATCTCAACAAGCAAATGCCAGTTCCTATAATGTGCGATTTAGTGCTGATCTTTCCAACCTGTGTTGCTTTGACTCACGAAATGTTACCTCACAAAAACATGAGATATCAACAGAAAATAAACTATTTAATGGATACTTGAGGCAAACAATTGGTTGATTACAACGTTTTACTTGTTGACGCACATGGTCATCTTTGTGATGTTGGGGACAGATGTCATTGCCTGAGGAAGGGGTCTATGAAGAGGGAGCATTCCCATCCACTTAATTTTTAGAGGACCCTTCCAAAACTGTGTGGCAACCCTACAAGAGTCTGGAACCCCCCTCCCCTCCCACCCCACCACCACACCTTGATTTACCAGGGTTGTATACTATTAAAGCACACTCACATATCTGCTCATGTAATTGTTCTATTCCACTTTTAATGTTGGTGAAATGATCCGTTTAATGATATGAGGCTCATTACAGCGTCGTGACTACTCAGTCTAGCAAACTGACCGTAAGGCCAGTTCCTGAGATGCACTCAATAGGGAAACGTAAGACTTTAATGGCCTGGAATAATATGTCTACAATGCATCTTTGTCTTTGCAAGAAAACAAAACGGCATTGGATAATACAACATCGTCCTCAGTTGTTTATGAAGTTAAATGAACATGTTTTAGTTTTAATTATTAAAATGTATGTAGCAACCCTAATTGTTTGATTAATTAGTAAGTACTAAGATTTAGATTCCCCCTCCCTATGATAGGTCCCCCCTTACAAATTCTTGGTGCTCATTTAGTTCAATGGACTGTCACTTCATTGCAGAAAGTCTTAATGACTAAACCTGTTTTCTTGGAATGACATTGTTTTGTCCTACATGTGTACCAGAAGAGTGGACCACCACAAAACCCATAAGCTAGCAGATTCAAAGGCTAAGCTGTCCCAGAGTGAGAGAGATCTTCTGCAAACAGATGACCCAGTGTTCACCTCTTTGTGTAGGAGCTGATTCTCTGGGACTACGTTACTATGTTGTTTACACCTGGTGTATTAGTGGTTATCAGGCGTGTACCCAAGGGGGGGGGGGAAGGGGGCAGCACCCCCCTTGAGCAAATTTTTAATTTTTTTTAAATGTTTTTATGATATCGCTAGTATTTTCAAAAGAGAAAGGTTCATTTATCTCCTTATTTGGGCTGGGCAGGAAGTTGTATTGTTTTAGGGTACTTTCCCTTGGCTCTACTGTGTAAGCAGTCCAGTTTACCAGTTATCGGTGCCACTCACTTGACAGCCCTCAGCCGTCGATAGGATGTCGGAGACATCATCAGTAGAAATTACTCTATAATTTCTATACAGGTACGAACCACTTTGTATTTTCCAGAAGTAAGCTTCTTAGTTAAATAATGTTAAGTTACTCCGTGATGGCTCCAGCCCTCAGAGATGTTTGTACCTAATTTAAAGTCATACTATAGATAGCTATAGTATACAATCCATAGTGTAATTTAGTATACTTATGTGTTCCATTGATAATGACATATAGCCAATGTGGTTTTTCCCGTTATGAGTATTTCTGTGTTGTGTACTCTATAGGTTACACTATGACTATATGCTACATGTATATTATAATTTAGCGTTTTTGTGGAATCCTTATTAGCTGGTATATGTTCTTTAGCTTCCTGTGGTGACAGTTCTTGTCAGAGTTTGACCCTAAATATTTTTGCTATTGTTTGGTGGTATGTATACTATATTTATGAGAGACTTATCACATAGGGTATATATATGGTGTTATATTATTATTTTAGTATTTATGCATTTAGTTGTCTACATGCTAGAAAGTAGGTAAGGGCAATTAGCACTTGACTGAGACTTACTGCATGGTATCCATCATTGACTGCCACGTCGGCTACATGTGAGCTTTATTACTTATGCTATTTACTGGAAACATATATTTCTTAATGATTCGAGTGTACTTATTGTAGATTTGCCTGTCTGTAATTAGTGTTGAGCCCATTGTATGATTATATTGCTATGTAAGTTAGGCCACTCACTTGACAGCCCTTAGCTGTGAATATGATGTTGGAGAAATCACCATTAGAAATCACTTTATAATTTCTATACAGGTCCTTCGGGTTTGGATCGGCGTGACTCACGTCCTGGTCGTAAGATGCCCCTCCCCACCAGGCAATGATGTGCCCTGATCGGACAGAGGGCCCAGCGGGTCTAGAAAGGGAGTGAATCCCTACCCCCTACCAGTGTCACCACCCAGATAAAGATGAGATTGATTGTTTTAATTGTTTAATATTTCAACAGACTAGGAATCGTCTGTCGTTCTTTATTACTTTACCTTTTTTCTCTTTCTGTCTTTAACTTATGAATATATAGATGACATAGCCACATATGCATGTGTTTACATTGAAACCAACTAGTTGCTGGAGCATTACTACCACTCCATTTTGAACTTTGCAATCTCACGTTCAAGATTTTGCCTAAATCCTACCTGAACATAACTTCAGTTTAACAGATATGACTTTTTACTTACTAAATTCTTTTGGAAAACAGTGAAAGTTGGCAACTTCCCTCGGTGTGAAATATCTCAAGCTGAGCTGTTGGAGGCGAAGTAAGGTCACATTAGAGTCAAGTCTGTCTTCAAACGCCCATTGTTTCTAGAAAGTAAAAGTCACTAATCAAAATCAAATAAAGTCACATGATCAAACACGCAGATCAAACTTGAAACTAAGGGAGTGAACACCAATCACATGACTTTAGATTGATCATGTGATTAATTTAAATGTATAGCACAGTAACATCAAAGTGTTCTTACAAACACTGTTACTGCCTCACCATATACCATCATGAAGCCACAGTGGTACTGTTCACAGTATTACAGAGAGAGTTACAGTACAGCTGTTTGTCTGTTATGAGTTTTGACTGTGTCCCATTGTTCCCATACCTCTACAAACATTTTGCCCAGCATCACTTGTTTACACCACATTAGAAAACAATTCACAGATTTAATCTTTTTCTAATTTATCTCCTTGTCTAATCAGCAGGAAACAATCAAGAGAAAACTTCATGTTTTGTGAATATCATTGGAAGAAATTCTCAAACTGTACAATTTACTCTATGTACAAAATAGAGCTGTAGAGTTACACATCTGTGCACTGGTTTACCTATCAATAGCAGTTTATTATGTAAGACAAAATAGAGCTGTATTTATACATATGTGCACTGGTTTACCTGTTAATAGCAATGTACTATGTAATACTGCCCTCATTACTCCTTCAAAAAGGTCTGACATGAGGGTGTTGTGGGGGGGGGGGGACTGGGGAGAAAGCTTCAGACCCAGTTCTGTGGGTGATATGGGCTGCATGGACTTGCTTTGTCTAATAGAGTAGCTTACTATCCATAAATGGAGCAATGACATGGATATCAATGCCCCTACCTGCATCTGTTCAAAAAGATTTTTCTGAATCTATGAGAAAATCTGTAAGGTGTTGATCAAGTTGGTCAGATAAAGGTAAAGATGGCCATTACCGAAGAAGATCCCCCACCCCCTCTTTCTTTAGGTTCCTCAATGTCTTTCAAAAGTGTCCAAAGTGTGTCAATTATGCTGACCACAATGAAATTGTTGGAATGTTACCAGAAAAAGAGAGATTTTACTTGAATTTGGGAGGTTTTTTGTTTGTTAACTATCAAGGTTATCGACACCAATCTGCAGGTATTGTTTCAGAATCTCCAGGCAATGTAGGTGTGTTGGAGACAGTTGGGGGCGCTGTTGGTATGGCAATCTTTGTCCTACTGAGTCACTAATGAATTGTGTGCAGTACTTACCGTTAGTGAGTTGTTACGTTGAAAAAAAGAACCAGTACCCTCCACATAGTGTCCATACCTGCAGGGAAAAAAAAACCATATCAAATCAATATGACAAAATAGCAATGTGTGCAATGTGATGAAATTATAAAAGGTTGATATTGAATAAATACTGAAATAATAAGGAACAAATGGTCCATCTCAATTTTTTATGTAGTTATAGTATTTTGTGTTTAACTTGCTACTGAAATCACCCGAGAGGACAAGTTGTTGTGCCCAGTAAAGAATGTTGCTGTGTCCTCTACCTTCCTACCCTTCTTGCATAGAAACTTGTCTTGTGACTTTTGCAACTAATATTCATCCGCAGTTTAGTTTCCAGTGTATTATCATAGGATAACTTATATTCATCCGCAGTTTAGTTTACAGTGTATTATTCATAGGATAACTTATATTCATCCGCAGTTTAGTTTACAGTGTATTATTCATAGGATAACTTATATTCATCCGCAGTTTAGTTTACAGTGTATTATTCATAGGATAACTTATATTCATCCGCAGGTGGGTTTACAGTGTATATTATTCACAGGCTAATGCACGCTCAACCGATGACGAAAGGACGGTCAGATTAGAGAATTTTTAATACTGAGTAGGCTTGGTCAAACTGTTGGCCAAACAAAACTAGCTTTCAGCCATATCCTGTGTATGAGCTAATGAACCAGTTCCTAGGCATGTTGGCCATACTCAAGGAATAAAGATATATCACAATGGGCAGCCACCATGACTTAATTAACCTGTTGTTTGACATGAACTAAATTTAGACATTTACACATGAAAAATGATACTCCTCCAAACTCACGCCTTCGTAAAACAGCAAGTTCTTTCATCTTCCTCTCGAACGATATCCATCACTTGTCCAAATCTTAACAATGTCTTATCTGGAACGGCATAGTCTTCAAAACTTTCTTGTGAAAGTGCCTCTAAATATTCCTTGATATTTCTCTCTTTAGGTGATATCTTATCTTCTGTTTTGCTACCTATGTCCCTCTGAGATTCTAGATTTGATATACTCATTGATTCTGAAGTATTTTGGATATCTGCTTCAGATTTACTCCTATCATTGATATCACTTGTATCTGTCCTTCCTGGTGTACTTTCAACTTCTTGCAAATTATTCTTATCTAAGTTACTATGGCAACATACATTTTCTGACAGAATCTGGTGATTGAGTAAAGTATTTTCTTCATTCGTCAAAGTCGTTTCCTTGAATATCAGAGGTTGCTGTTTAGCGAGTAAAAAGTAACGAAGTCTCTGATTGGGAACCCCTAAATCTGTCGGCGAAATTAAGAATTCCTGCAGAGAGAAATGGAATATGACCTAAGACACATGATCAGTAGCATTATCACATTAGGTAGATCAATATCAGGGTGTAGGCTCAAAATCACAGGGATCTATCATATTAAGGATGAGATCTTATGTCATACTCAGCTGGTACCTGAGATGTCACAAAATACACCCAAAATGAAATGTATTTTATATCATATTCAGCTGGTACCTGAGATGTCACAAAATACAAAATACACCAAATTAAATGTCTTATGTCGTACTCAGCTGGTATCTGAGATGTAACAAAATACACCCAAAATTAAATATATGTTATTTCATACTCAGCTGGTACCAGAGATGTCACAAATTACAAAATACACCCAAAATTGTTGACAAACATGATAGGCACATGTTTGTAGCTGTTCAGTAACTTTTGATATCATGCATTACACAGCATATCCAACATTATCAAGAAAACCTACACAAATTGATGGGAAAAGTAGGTAAAAATAGGATCGTACAATTATAGGATGGCTGAAAAGCCTTCACTAAAGAAAAGAGATTTACCTTGTATGAATAATGACACTTCTTCAAAACGTCAACCAACTCATTTCTAAGAGAGGAAAATAAATGATTAGATTATTTTCTGTACGTGATTCCTCCAGGCATTTCGATTCTCACATTTTTGTCCTGATTAATGCAAAATGGTCAATTGCTATAAGATGTACCTAGCAATCTTTCTACGCACGAATCTTAATATTTGTCATTAAAGCTATAAATTCCATAACTGCTATACAAGATTTGAACAGTAAATTATTCTTGTACTGATGACATTTTATTTAGAAACATGGTTATGATTGCAGGAACAAATTTAACAACTTCAATGTCTCCCCCCTCCCCCATAGGCCAATATACGGGCATGACACTAAGCGGCCACATAACCCCGTTTATTGGCTCATGGGGATGACCAAATTTATTAAAACTTAAACCTTGCATTGGGTGTCTATCCAATCAACATTTTACACTCATTTTAGTTTTGATAAACATACTTTTAAAATTCAATTACCTGGAACAAATACATACTTTCAATGAATAATACTCAAAGGTAAGGGACAACAGTCCTGTAGGAAAACTACAGTAACTTTATTGAAAATGAGGAAAAAATAAGAAGCAAGCTCAAATATTTCAAACTTCGACTCCCACCTGGTATCAGAACTTTCAAATCCTTTCACATTTTCTACGAGAATATATCCAGGCTTCTTTGTCAATCTGGAATAGAGATATGAAGGAATTAATGAATTCTCATATTTATGAGATGATTTAGGAAGGAAACAAAATGTAAGAGTGCACAAATGGGACATGGTAACACAATAACCTCAAGCCTGAACAACGATCTACACACCCCTGAATGTAACACAGTAAAGCAACTAGCCTTAGATATGTAAGAAACTGGCTGCTCGTGAAGAGAGGCAGGTAGGGGGCCTTTTTGAAGGTGCTGCTTTAATTATCTAGTTTGCAAGGGTGTAAAGTTCATCTGCTTTATCTTTATCCTTCAAAACGCATACTTTGCACATTCGTCAAACAACTTGCTTCGGGTCTCTTCCAGTAATCTTCAATTCACAAGAAAACTCAGCCTTCCTAGCTTGCTATTATCTTTGAACTCTCCGCCTTTCATACACACCAACTCACTCATGATTCTCAGCCTTCCTTAGTAACTCACTTGGAACTCTTGGCATTCCTGAATAAATCTATCTAACTGAATGGACTCTTAGTCATTCTATGTAATAGACTGAAGAATTACCAGAAATCACCTCATCACCTCCTAATAACTCACTATATAATATCAGTATCAGTCATTCTATGTAATAAACTGAAGAATTACCAGAAATCCCCTCCTCACCTCCTAATAACTCACTACATAATATCAGTACCAGTCATTCTATGTAATAAACTGAAGAATTACCAGAAATCCCCTCATCACCTCCTATTAACTCACTACATAATATCAGTATCTGTAATTCAATCAAGTTTTTCTTCTCCCTTTAGTGACCCTGAGATCTCTGAAGTCAACAACATTCCTGAGCAATCCAGTGACAATCTAAACCCTTTAAAATATCTACATCAGAACTCTCAACTTTTCAAAGTTACCCACTCTAGACTTTCAACAGCACATTTTGAAACAGTTATTGGTGTAAACAACAACAACTACTGTTGATAGATTAGATTAAAGTAAACAGAGGCCCTGCAATGGAGAAGAAAACAAGAGAAATTTAGAATAAATCTTGGTATCTTTAAAAGGTTTAAAATGACCTTAAAATAACTTACTGAGGTAATGTTTGGAGTAGATAAAGAAAACTGGATGTCCTGGGGTCACTTTTATCTCCTTTAAGACCAACCCTGAGATATAAAATAAACAAAACAGCTAGTTAAAAGTAAATATATTGTAATGTTTCTGGACAGGAACTTGTTACTTCTTTATTACGATACTTATTATTCCTGTAAGAGTGTGCTCAAGTTAAACTACACTGCTTAAAAGATCTTTCAAAATGTTACAATGTTACTCCATTCATGAAATGTTGTGATTTGTACATACCAAATCATTTACCTCGGCCTCAGTATAAGACACCAATGTGGTTCTCACCATGGTCTGAATTCACAAAATTTTGAAAATTTTCAGGAACGGTTGTGTCCCACTATTTGGTATTATACTTTTCCATTACTGTACTTAGGTACAGTGACACATGCTAACAGGATAAATTATATTTCCTTAACCGGTTAAGGTCACCAAACTGACAATTTAAATAGATACTTTGTATTTGGGTTATGACCTTCCATTACTCCAGTCATGTTCTATATTGTTATTTCCTTTTACTTTGTTTCAATCCACTAACCATTCTAAATACAGTTGGAATAGTTTCCTAATGCTAATACCTCTCTAAACTGTCCTCACATATCATGCTTCAGAGCACTCATAATGACCGTACAAGCAGTTCCTAACCTTTATCTGATAGAAACATGATATTCATACTGCTCATACTGACAGTATAAGTGCTCTGAAGCATAACATGACAGTACAGTATAGAGAAAAAATAGTCCAAACTGGAGTACTGTATAACACCAGAGAGTATCCCTTTAAGTTGTAATGCTTTTAAGTACACAAAGTCTCAAGTGTCATTCTACCTTGATGTGGAAATAGCTACCTAACACTCTTATAGCCAAACATTCTTTACCTTCATTTAGGAGGCATCTAACCAAAGATATCACACTTTATTAATTACAAGGTCCATTACATTCATGAGTGTGCAGGAGGCAATTTTATTATTTGATCATTACCTTGTAAATGGTTGGCAAGGAGGACTCATTAGAAAAACATCAGCATCCCACTTAATGAAATCCTTTAAGGAAACAGACTAAAATAAAAGATAAAAATACAAATTAATTTATAGGAAATATCATCAAAACATGCTGTTAATCATACAATCATTAATAAAGATCTGTAATTAACATCTAACTTCAACTTTGTGGTAGACCAGTTCTGGCTCTGACCCATAATCATTGATCAATTTCTTTGAACCTAAAAGAAAGTCATCATTTACGAAAAGCACAACAAGAGTCAAACATTCAATTGCAGTGTTCCGTTCACGTGGCAAAGTTTTAAGGATTTTTCTGGTCATCCCTCTGACAGCCAGGTATCACATTTTGACTTTCGGAATAGAAAATTTGGTTGACCGCAAAAATGTTTCTAAATAACAGTGACCAAATAACAATGCTGTAGGAGAGATGGGTAGGTTTGATGAATGGAACAGCTATAAAAACACTGTAGGAGAGATGTGTAGGTTTGATGAATAGAATAGCTATATGTACACTGTAGGAGAGATGTGTAGGTTTGATGAATATAATAGCTATATGTACACTGTAGGAAAGATGTGTAGGTTTGATGAATAGAATAGCTATATGTACACTGTAGGAGAGATGTGTAGGTTTGATGAATAGAACAGCTATATGTTCACTGTAGGAGAGATGCGTAGGTTTGATGAATATAATAGCTATATTAACACTGTAGGAGAGATGTTTAGGTTTCATGAATAGAACAGCTATAAATAAACTGGGAGAGATGTGTAGGTTTGGTGAATAGGACACCAATATGTACGCTGTAGGAGATATGTGTAGGTTTGATGAATAGAACAGCAGTATGTACACTAAATGAGATATGTCTAGCCTAGGTTTGGTGAATAGAACAGCAATATGTACACTGTTGGAGAGATGTGTAGGTTTGATGAGTAGAACTGGTATATGTTCACTGTATGAGAGATGTGTAGCTTTGATAAATAGAACAGCTATAATAAAACTGTAGGGGAGATGTGTAGGTTTGATGAATAGAACAGCTGAATATGTACACTGTAGGAGTGGTGTGTAGGTTTGTTGAATAGAAAACCAGATTTGTGGAGATAGCAATAATTTGACATAAATGGGGAGGGGGGGGGGTAGTTACCGTATTAACCATACAATCTGAATTTGATGTAAACCACTAGTTATCAGTAGGACAACATTCAAAGCTGATTTTGGTTGTTCGATAAGAAATTTGGTCATCTTGGAAGACCATTACAAAATTTGCACTTTATATATATTTTCAAAATATCTAGAGTTCTATTGGATAAGATAAGCTGTACCTAATATTCACCAATTAATCCAATTTTAGTAGTCTTCTCAAAGATTTTTATGATCCTAATTTATCAAAAAAAAAAAAAACAATAAATAAAAAAAAAAAAACGAAACAGATTTTCCTTGAGTCTGTTGCACAACAAGGAATGTTTCATATTCTGTTATATATACCTCATTTGTCACTCCTAGACATAAACCGAGCCATCACTATAAAGCAAATTAAAAGGAACCAAGATCAGATGTACACTCTTCTTACCCTTACCCCTTTGGTCACATGTATAAGTTGTTAGAAACTTGAAAGTAATGTCCTGGAAATGGACCAGCAAGCAGCATGTTCATGTTTGCAATGACAGGTACAGTACAAGGGAGTATATTAACATGTAATTACTAGTGTTTACACGGGTTATCCGGGTACAGCATTTTTTTGTTTTAAATCACACTTTGCGTAGGATTCGAGTAATAAATTAGGAACCGGGTAGTATCGCGTCGGTCGGGTACCTTCGTTATTGCTGTTATCTTCGACCACATATTTTAGCCTAACACCACACTAATGTAATATTGTGTCGAGCCCGCTTCCTCCGATAGTAAAACTATATCGGGACTCGCGATAGAAAGGTACTGGGATATCTTGATGCCGTATTTACGCTTCTTCAGGAGATGTCTCGAACGGGCGAAAACAATGAGTTCACAGAAAAACAATTTGACGAGATAGGATTTGATTAATGATTCGGTATAATTTCTTCTCTGTCGATTCTCTTTACAAATAAAACTAAATTACAATGATTTGACTTGACTTGACTCCGTCAATTAAACAATTAGGAGTGATGAACTTTCGGCGGAGTGATAAATTTGCTGACCAAGTCATAAATTTGCTGACAGAGAGATAAAACTTTCGGCCCCATGCCGTGTTTTATACCCTTACTTCCATAAAATCTCACTGCGCATAATCAGTAGGCAGCCAATAACCTGACCATCCTGTATTAACTTAATGATATAAAAATAATTGTGCTGGCACTGATCTGCCCTGATTGGTTGGGAGTTTGGAAGTCCATCCCCTTTTCTATGGAAACTTCCATACCACGTGAGAGAACCTTCTCGAATGTTCCACAGACATAATGGAATCTATTTTGGGAAAAGGCCCTGTACCAAGATTCAATAAGATAGTTAAAAACTTCTCGTGGGAAAACTGAATCCATGACCTAGATAAATACATAAGAGGCCTGTAAGGTGTCTCGATGGAGTGTTTCGGTAACATCAAAGAGATGGTATCACTATTTCATAACATCCCCCTCAATCTTTTAAAATTTTTGGATACTCCAAAATTTTAACATCATACTGCTTTAACTCATCTTAATCTCAAGAAAGTAGAGTACTGTAAGCACATTCACTAATATTCATTGACTTCAATAAATGGTCTTCACGTATCTCAAAGGTTAACATCTTGGTTACGAATATTAAAATGATCATA
Organism: Apostichopus japonicus; assembly: GCF_037975245.1. Taxonomy (NCBI): domain Eukaryota; kingdom Metazoa; phylum Echinodermata; class Holothuroidea; order Aspidochirotida; family Stichopodidae; genus Apostichopus; species Apostichopus japonicus. Next base: position 45,051,785 of record NC_092576.1, read on the forward strand.
TGGTAATATACATTGACACTATCTCCATGAAAATTTTTGTGTACCTCTTCAAAATTGATGACATCATATGATGTAATCTAAAAAAAAAAATATCATTAAGATATCTTAAAGTTACATGACACAGCAAAATATGCAGTATCTCTTACAAAATACATTTATGCATTTCATACATCAATAATACATTTATATCAAAAGTGAAATCATGCCGTGATTGGGGAGAGATCAGAGAATACTAGACTTAATTATCTTTTAACTGAACAGAACACCTTAGCGTTCCATAAAAAATTCGTACATTAAAAAAGAACCTTAAACTATTACAAACTCATTTACAAAACCTCCTCTTTAATGAAGTCATAGTTTCAAAACTGCTTTGAAACCTTGTGAATCATATACATCCACTTCAAGAAAATCAAGAAAATGTGACTCGATAGCATGGTGACCCTAGGTATGCACTCCGAATTGATCTAGTAAAGTACCAAAGTACTAGATATTCGATACCATAAAAGAGACCCCATAGACTATGACATCAACAAATCTTTCTTCAAATTTACATATTACTTAACATCTTGTTTTTTAAACTTCATGATGAAATTTACTTTTGCATGAATATTTGATAAAAAGAAAATATATACATAAGTTCCTCAAAAGAGCTATACTTTCATTTGCTTCGATAACTGTTGCTGTAAGCAAAAGTTGCATATCACCAATGCTGTCTCTAAATAGCCTTCAATATATAACATAAATGATGCAATGTAAATATCCTTAAAATATTTCTCAATATATGAAAACCCATGTTGCTAATGTTCCGGATATGTTCTAATTGCCGGGTAAACGTTTGAACGAATTCATAAGGAGAAATAAGGTATACTCATTACACATTTGTTATAAAAAATGAAACTAGGTCACTTGGTGGTGGTTTTAACAATAAAGCTTATATTGTTACACCATACAGTACAATGACTTCCACTTAATAGGTATGCAGGTAATTGCCATGACGCATTCCATTCATACAATCGTGGGTAAAACACCTGTTCATTTGAACTTAAACAATTATGCAGTTATACATATTAACCATATAATGTTTGCAACATCCTGCCTGGATTGCCTGTAATGTTCAATCCCTTTTCATGGAGAAAATTCATTATTTCCTCTGTGTTGGAATATTTTCCTACCTTCCACCAAAAATCATGACTCTTAAAGCCTGATGGAAAACATGGTGTCTGATAGGTGACCAGAACCTGTAATTCACCCAATTTGTATCGAGCACGTTGGACTTTCATGTCTCCTTGTGGAGCATTTGCAAAAACTTTCTTTTGCCTTAATATGCTATCTTTCATGGAAGGATATGGAAGTGCTAATCCTTCATTATGTGCTCTATTCTCTAAAAAGGATGCAACATTCATTGGCTTAGTGGTCACGAGACACATGACGTGATCTGAAGTTACCCCTGGCAAAATGTTACCAAACTCATCATGAAACTCAATATGTGCATCTTGCATGACATTAACATTTTCTGCATTAGAAGTGTTACTACTCAAAACATTTCGCATTCGTGCAACCTTTTCACTCGATGAACCCTTTGTTTTCAAGACATTTCGCAATTTCTGAATGTTAGTGATATTCTTAGTTTCAGAAGATGCTCTTACAAAACATGGTTTAAGCCTGTTATAATTGAATACATCACTAAGAATTTCTCCTTTGAGAGTGGCCAACAAATAATGAGTCCTATCTAAAACTTGATGGATTACTAGTGGTCCACACCATTCTGCAGCAATTTTGCGAGAGTTCGCAGTCAAGGAGGAAGACGTTGGCTTATATAGATACACTAATTGACCCGTTGAATAAATTGCACCCTTGTCCAGTTTTGCACTTATCTTAACATTTTGAGCATCTTGTTGCTTCTTTTGTAAGACTAACATTACCCTAGACAAATGATCAAATCGTTTCTTTAACAATGCAGCATATTCTCCATGAGATTGTGATAATCCTGCCATTGGATTGAACGATAAATTTGTAAGATTTGGCGGCTTACGCCCAAATGCAAGTTCAAATGGGCTATAGCTACCTAACTGAGGAGAGGAAAATGTGTTATATGCATAGGCTGATGTTGGGACAAATCGTACCCAATCCGTACCAAACTGATTTAAGTTCACTTTGAGGAAATTTGAAAGAGTCTGAATGTGTCTTTCAACCTGTAAGCTTCCATGATTGCTTACACTGATGAACTTTTGTTCAATGCCTAAAGCTTTACTTAAGAGCTCCACTAATTTTCCTGTAAGAGAAGCTGCCGCATCACTTATAATACAAGAAGGTGGACCAAAAGTTGTGACTACCCTCTGCAATAATGCTTCACATATTGTCTCAGCATCAAGAGTCTTAAGAGAAACACATACAACAAATCTAGTGATCTCATCACAAACAACCATCAAATGTTTAAATCCTGTAGCCGTTGTGGGCATAGTCTTGAAATCCAGACTAAGTCTGTCAAAAGGACGATAAGAATCAGGAATGCGAGCATGATATTGTCTCAATTTGTCCGGTTTCTTACGGAATTCTTGACAACGGAGACATGCCTGAATATAATTACTGATGCGTTGAAACATATTGCGCAGATAGAAATGCTGTCTAATGGTCAAATATGTACGCATTACACCCTGATGATTACTTAACAAGTCATCATGATATCGAGATATTATTTGCTCTACCATAGTCTCAGGTACGACTAACTGAAGAGTCATCTTAGCATCATTAGTCTCATGCAAAAATATCCTGAATAACAAACTATTACATAACAAATAATCCTCTGCTTGAGAACGAACAGTTCTAGCATGCTTAACATTACCTGGAATAATATCATGTGCAAGAAAATCATAAATTGGTTTGTAGTAAGGACAAGTTTGTTGTTGAATTTGCAACTCTTTTACATCAAATGGCAGATCATAGTTTTTGATCAGCTTTCCTTGAATTGCCTTCATGACCTTATTCAATTCCTTTTGTTTTGGAATGTGCCCTGTAACCAAATGATCAATGTTTGTTATGACTGGCTTTGGCTGAGAAAATAATTCTGGAGGTGGTTCTCTGATTACCTCTTGCACCCTATGTCTATTCTGATCCACTAATCTTGGCTCTGTAGGTTGAGAAACACTTGTAAAATTTGGCACAACTAATATATCAGGACTATATGTATGTCTATTTTCACTCGGCATAGTAATAATAGGCCTTTGAATATATGTTTCTCTCTTGTCATTAGAAACAACTGGCGTAGTCGTCTTTTGTGACTCAGATTGTGGTCTCTGTGTAACATGATCATTAGAATGTCTTGCCTTAGGAATGGATGTCCTTTCAACTCTATCTGTCAATTCTTTGGCTGGGGAATCCTGCTTGGACTCCTTTGTGACTCTATTCGGAAATAAATCTGGAACTTTGACTCCCATTGACCTTGCCTTTGACCTTGTCATGATTGGATTAAATGTCTCCTTAGGTGGAGTTGAAATATCCTCATAAGAACTGACCTCTTGAGCAACCTGATCTATTTCAGAGTGAAATTCCTGTGGTGCTCTAGACAAATAATCTGCCAAAACCAATTCTGAACCTTTCTTATAACCAACCTGAAATGTAAATTCTGACAACTTGAACAGAAGCTTACGTAAGCGTGAAGTTGCTGGTTCTTGTTTCGATTTAAACAATTCAACAATGGCAGAGTGATCAACATATGCCTCAAATTCTACATTTTGCAATAAATGTTTGAATGCTGTCACATTAATAAATAGACCCATCATTTCTAATTCAGTTACACTATACCTCTGACATGCTGGTGGTAATATCTTAGAGTAATATGCAATAATATTCTCTTTGCCATTAACTCTTTGTGTCAAGTATGATCCTGTTGCTACTCGTGATGTGTCGCTATATAATACAAAACGACCATATTTCTGTGGCATATGCAATATAGGTGGATTACACAACTCTTTAATACTTTGAAATGCACAATGATGTTCCTCTGTCCATTTAAATACCTTTCTCTTACGACTCAAATGATGTAATGGTCTCAATAGTGCTTGAATATTTGGGAAAAACGAAGCCACATAATTAACTTCACCTACAAATCGTCTTACTGACTTAACATTGTGTGGTTTCGGTGTGTTCCTAATCGCTGCACATCTATCATGCAAAGGTTGGATACAAGCCTCACCTTCTGGGGTTATTGAGAGCAAATGTCCCATATATCGGACTGAATTTTGAAAAATGCTACACTTTTTCGGAGAGATTTTCAATCCGTTGTCCATTAAAACCTTAAAAATTGCCTGCAGGTGTTGTTTGTGAGATCGTTTGTCTGCACTGTACACAATAATATCGTCATGATGAGCAATACAGAACTTATTTGAATTTGGGATCGTTGCCAAAATATCATTAATTTTCGACTGAAAGATCGCTGGAGATAAATTCAATCCCTGTGGTAAGCGTTTATAATAATAATGCTTTCCTCCATGAAACGAAGCAATACCCGTATACTGTTGTGCATGAACACTGAGTGGCAGACAGAAGAATGCAGACTTCAAATCAAGAACACCCAAAATTTTGGCTCCAGAGTACCCTATGGTACGGATAGTCTCGTTCAGTAATGGAAATGGGTGATTGAGACGTTTTATTCTACTGTTCAAGTAGCGAAAATCTGTGACAACCCTTTTGTCTTTTGTTCCCTTCTTTGGAATGAGGAAAACCGGTGAAGTATAAGACTGATGTCCTACCGCTAAGATTCCTAATCGCACTAATTTGTCTAGCTCACTGGCGACAATGACTTTGTCCTCATCTGAAAGTCTATAGGGACGTATGTAAAATGGCTCATCATTAGTAAGCGTAATATCAGCCTCATAATTTGGACAGTGAGATAATTCACCATAAAGAGAAAATGCATCTCTATGCGAGTCTAGAAATTCATAAATGCTTTCTGTTTCTGAAGCATTCAGAATACTTTGTTCCAAATTAATGTTTTCTCTCATGATTTCCTGTTCCGATTTGGAAACCAGGGGATCATCGGGTGTCAAATGTGGATATCGATGTAAATTATATCGTGTAATTTCATCACGATTCTCTTTAGAGTTAGAATTGGTTCGAAAAAGAGACGGTTTTTCGATGTCTCTCATGACATTCAGAAAATCTAGAGAATCAGTAGGTATGTCTTCTGTGACCGTAATGATATCTGCTAAATCTAAATGAGCCACTGTGCGAGAAGGATTCAGAAAAAATTTCCGATTACCCATGTTCCTTAGTAGAATCTTTGTTCTACCTTTATGCATTTTCACTAACATTCGTGAAGGACACATACGAGATATTAGAGGAAACGGTTTAATAACCACATCTGCATTTCGTGCATATAGTGGAAGACGTCCCTGTACAGTAATGTATCTTTGCTGGCCTGGGTAAATAACAAATCTCTGCACTGGCCTAAGGAAAACTTTGGCTTGTTTAATTCTAAAACAGTTTGTTGTAAAGTCCAAAGATCCATTCAATTCCTTCAGAGTTTGACTACCTAATATTAAGTCAATACCTGTCAGGTTTGCAGCAATTAAAGCAGAAAGCTGAAATTCATGACCTTGAATTTTGACCTGAAATGTTATCGTGCTATACGCATGAATAAACTGACCATTACCCAACTTTAGGTTTACTACATCAACTGAGACTGGTTGTATAGAGGACAAATACTTTGAATTTTGCACTGTAGAAGAAGAAATGATAGAGCGTGTCGCTCCACTATCAAACAACAATGAAATTCCTTTACCATCATGTAACGTACCTCTTACAAAATTACGTGTGTCCAGTTGAATATCTACATTACGGTCGTTACCTGTATATTTAGAACTAGGAATATTACTATTCTTCCAAATATTATTTGCTTTACGTTTCGATCTTCCTTTACTTGGTACTTTGTCTGGAGTCACTGTATGATGAGTGCAATCATAAGTGCTCCCTACTGAAAATTCTGTGTTGGTACTCTGTTTACCTTAGCCTCCATTTCATGGCTTAGGCGAATTTGGCAATATTGTGCAAAATGACCTCGATTTTGGCAGTAGTAACATGTGATTGAAGGATTAAAATATGGTAACCTTCTCCTGTTATTATTCTGACCTGTCCTAGGACCACGAGAATCACGAGAACTATATCTTTGCCTCATATCTTTTGGATTGTCTTGCGATTCTGACCTACGTGACTGATCAAACTTGGTCTCTAACTCCTGAATTTTGGTACACAACTCGTGTATCTCAGAAGATGCAGAAATAGATGGAGTCTGAACAGAAGACGCTTTGTCGTGCATTGCCATAAATAGTTCGGAAGAAGCTGTGGGTTGACTTTGGATTTGTAAGTCAAAATAACATTGCACTTTCATGACCAAATCTGCAATTGTTGCTTGTGGTGTTGCAGACATTAACACTGCTGAGCGGCATTGCAAAGGCAGGGTCGAGATGAATTTATCTCTAATTTGGTCCTCGCCATAATTTAATTGTGCTGCAGCTTTGGAAATTTTGGCCAAATGTGCTTGAGCTGTATCACCTGGCGTATAGCTTAACGCGTGAAATGCCTGTGATTTAGCGTAGGAAGAAGTCCCTGGACTGAAACGAGCAAGGAATTGCTTGCGAAGATCAGCAATAGTTGAAAAATTTTTGTTGTCAATCCAGAGTCTGGCTTGGCCTTTAAGTGTTCGCTTAAATATGCGACATATTTCATTAAATTCTTCCGCTACAGCCTCAGGGGTGGTTTGGGACGGCAATTTATGCACCTCTAAATAATCTTCAAATCCCAAATAATGAGCTTCGGCTAAATCTGCATCAATTACATCGCCCTGAAATCGTGATGGCAAAAAATCAGTGGGCCTATGTTTCTGCACAACATTAACAGAGGTCGAAGTTTCCTGTTCACTGACGGACATTTTGCCGAATACAATTAGGCTAGTTACGAGTATACAACATGAGCCTCTACTCAATTGAACACACTATCGACCGCAATTAAACACAAATAACAAATATGCAATACATGGACACGATTAAAATAACTTATCGTTACACTCTGATCTCAAATAGGGGTTGTTGGGATACAAATTGGCATGATTTCACTCACCCTTAAGTTTAACTAAGAACTGGTAGTGGAACTGCAAACGATGATTGAAGTCCCTCGGTTAGCAGTAGTAGTAGCATGGTGGTAGCGGAAGGTAGTAGCAGCGGAAGGTAGTACTAGTAGCAGGTAGGCCTACATCTCGTAAGAACTTCAGATTCGTTCGCCGTTAACATCGGGTAGAGCCTAGGCTTAGATCGCGAAAATGTTCAGTTCTGATGTTTAGAGCTGTAGTATTCTACGTACTAGTTGCGCGAATGTTCAAACGCGAACTGCATGCTGGGTTGATTAACGTTAGTGTACAGATCAGTGGTTCCGGTGTACAGACTTAGGCTAGTATAGGCCGTCTTCCCTCGTAGAGTGTTTCCGTTAGGCTAGGTCGTGAACATACGTTGTGTTCCTCGTTAGGTCTTCGGGCCAAAAAAAAATCCTCCTGTTCGTTATTGATCGTAACGAACGAAAGTTGTGAAAGTTCCGTTTCCGTTTTGTTCCTGAAGTATGCCCCGCTCCTCCACCATGTAATATTGTGTCGAGCCCGCTTCCTCCGATAGTAAAACTATATCGGGACTCGCGATAGAAAGGTACTGGGATATCTTGATGCCGTATTTACGCTTCTTCAGGAGATGTCTCGAACGGGCGAAAACAATGAGTTCACAGAAAAACAATTTGACGAGATAGGATTTGATTAATGATTCGGTATAATTTCTTCTCTGTCGATTCTCTTTACAAATAAAACTAAATTACAATGATTTGACTTGACTTGACTCCGTCAATTAAACAATTAGGAGTGATGAACTTTCGGCGGAGTGATAAATTTGCTGACCAAGTCATAAATTTGCTGACAGAGAGATAAAACTTTCGGCCCCATGCCGTGTTTTATACCCTTACTTCCATAAAATCTCACTGCGCATAATCAGTAGGCAGCCAATAACCTGACCATCCTGTATTAACTTAATGATATAAAAATAATTGTGCTGGCACTGATCTGCCCTGATTGGTTGGGAGTTTGGAAGTCCATCCCCTTTTCTATGGAAACTTCCATACCACGTGAGAGAACCTTCTCGAATGTTCCACAGACATAATGGAATCTATTTTGGGAAAAGGCCCTGTACCAAGATTCAATAAGATAGTTAAAAACTTCTCGTGGGAAAACTGAATCCATGACCTAGATAAATACATAAGAGGCCTGTAAGGTGTCTCGATGGAGTGTTTCGGTAACATCAAAGAGATGGTATCACTATTTCATAACACTAAGTCAATGGGAAATCTGCCTAACCGTAGATTTGCATTTTTTTTTTTAAATCACACTTTGCGTAGGATTCAGGTAATAATGGTTAGGCGGATTTCCCATTGACTTAGTGTGGTGTTAGGCTACCATGTGGTTGAAGATAACAGCAATAACAAAAGTATTCCATGGATATCTTATAACTGCGTCATAATTTCAGCTAATAAACAAATGGCTATGCTAGATTACCCCATTGACTTAGTGTGGTGTTAGGCAACCATGTGGTCGAACGTAACAGCAATAATGAATGTGTTCCATGGATATCTTATAACTGCGTCACAATTTCAGCGAATAATTAAACAGATGGTTAGGCTTAGCTAGATTTCTCATGCATTGACTTAGTGTGGTGTTAGGCTACGTACCATGTGGAAGAAATTATTATTTACTCATTCGTTTAATTCATAGAAGGAAAGGCTGACAAGGAATTTTACGACATGTTTATGGATTATAGACGGGATAACTAAAAAATAATAATCACAAGTGGCTTTTTACTAATAGTGTATTCCATATGTGATCAAATTGCGCGAATCGCGTAATCTCTGAGCTAAAGGGATATTTTATGGTCTGATCCAATAGACGTGGAGAGCAAGCATAAGCAGCGGCGGCAGTGCGATGTTAACAAGATTACTACTAATTAGTAGTAATGTTAATTATATTAAGTAATTAACAAGTTTATGACAGAAAAAAAGCACATCGAAATTATTGAGGAAGGCTTTACACCTTATCTTACACCTACGTTTTTGAACATGAAAACATTGTCAGTAGAGAATATAATTCATTTATTATAGCATTTAATATGTAATTTCTTGACAATCTTGATACACGAGGGTAAACAATTCTTTCCCGGGTACCCGGATACCCGACAGGTAACGGCTCTCGGGTACCCGGTTCCCGATTTTTGGACCCGTGTAAACACTAGTAATTACCAACTGCTGAATATTCATAGATGTGAAAGCAATGTAGACATGCTTACTAATAGCCAAATCAACTATGAGGCTATTTATTGTACAGTTGGAACCACCCCATCAATTCCATGTTCTAGCCCCCCACCCCCTCCCCACCAACCTCCCTAAAAGGAAAAGCAAACCAGGAAGCTAAACCAACAGCAAGACAAAATATGTTCACTAATTGTCAACAACAATGAGGCTATTCGACAATTGAAACCACCGTTCTCCTCCAGCCAGCCCCCTTTCCTCCCCCCAAAAAAGGAGAATAAAATGATAAAATATATATGCCAAAAGAGACAAATAAGTTAACATGTTAGACTGTATTACTGTACCTGTATATTCCGTTGGAGTTGGTTGATATCTGGGAAGTTATGTTTGTAAACTTTATTCGCCACCTCGTTGATGTCTACAGCAGCAACTACAGTGAACGGTATTTCACTGACTGATGAGAAAGATAAAAGACAAAAGGTGTCATGAAAATGTTTATTATATATATGGTTAAAATAGAAATAAACTTACTTTGATATGTGTATTCTACAGGTAATTGAAACAGCAAATAACCTACTGTAGGCTATATATGTAAAATCAGCTAGCTTACATAAACCCATGGATACATTTCTGCTTGCTGAGGACTTAGCCATGTTGGGTTTCAATGAATTCACAAGTGTGTATATTGTCTATATAAATTTTATTCTTTTTTATCCATTTCCTTGTAGTAGGAATTTTGCATTGGAAGTTGAATTTTAAAGTCAAGCGTATTATCATCATTGTGATTGAAGGTGGAAAGTGCACATTATTTTGGGTGCACTGTAGGCCTAGGCTATACACACTGTATATTGGTTCGATTGTAAACAATCAACTTTGTAAATGAATACGATTTATTCAACCAACTAACAAGACAGTGTAGCGACTCAAAATGACAAACTTACAATTAGAACCCTTCAATCAACATGTACCTTAAAGACTGTGAATCTATTCCCCAATCTTGTCTTAACTACAATTCAGTCTATCCAGCGAACCATCACATTTGAAGACGGTGTATCTACGGTATCTTTCGACCACGCGAAGCAAATACAGTTTCACCGAAACATTCTTGTGTAAAATCCATTCCTAAAATGTACGTTTCCGCCATGGCAGAAAGGACCGAAACATATGGCGTTAGAGTATGGCCATATGTACTTATTGAGGAATGGCACTGGAACCAGTTGGGCATAGGGTAACAATTACTTTGGACTTTGACTCTGACTTCTGAGTTTTATCTCTTTCTGGCAGGATCCAAACATCGATGAAAACCCTGTAATAGCTATGAATCGTCATAACCCTAACCTATAGGCCTTTAATCCTACTTACCTACTTTGTGGAGCATGACTGGCTATTGTAACGGTACACTTTACCCTTACGTTAGGCCAGGCTAACGAGGTACAGTACAGTTGGACTACAGCCTAGGGCCTAGCCTAAGTCCTATAGGCCTCGGCTAGTTTTATTAGACCAAGGCATAGGGGCCTTACACTAGCTACAATTACAGTATAAAAAGGCAAGGCAGCCAATATAATCTTATCATATCAATGTATATGTCATTCAGAAATCTCACGTATCAAGGCGTAATGCATTCCGCCAACGCCACTGTAAAATTCGACAACACGAAGTTGCTCAACAGGGGCTGCCATTTTGTTAAAGTAAACATTGACTGCATTTCAGAGTATTATTACACAGTATTTGGTTTAGGAAACATTTGTACGGCGGTGTATAACGTCCATTGTATTGCACTTTATCTACAGCCGGACGACATCGTTCCGTTGACTTATGAACTGAAATTGTCACTTTCCAAGCCCCTCAAGAACAGATAGAAGCTTTTAATCGGATTTTTCATACGCAAGTGACGTAGTCAGATGGAGAGAGAGAGAGGGAAGAAAAGCACCCAGCAGAAATTCTTCTGATCGCAAGCAAGTATACACAAATCAGTGTTGGAAATGAATGGTAGTACTGCTTTGCATAATTCTTAGGTATCTAACCGAAACAACATTTTCTCAAAGGGAGGGGGTACCTCTCCCATAAGAACTCTTCCCCGAAAAGACGATTAACAAAATGTTGTGCCCCCACCTCATCATAGGCGTCACCAGCAATTCTTTGGAGAAAGAGGGAGGGATCGTTGATTGATTTCGAAACCGACTTGCAGTGACTAGCTGTGCAACGTGGTCCAAAAATAGCGACAGCGGCAATTAACTTGTTCTCTCTATATCACTTTATACACTATTTTGGGCCAGGAATGCTATAGTCCTGGAAACTGCGTCAACTTTAGATAGTTCTAGTTCGCCTTTTGGAGCGATTTTGACGAAGCGCATAAAGAGGAATGACACTGATATTTTACTGGAATGTATCTCACGCCCCTGTCTGCTGTCACATTTCACTGGATTGTATATCAGGCCCCTAGCTGGGGTCACATTTCACTGTAATGAGTCTCAGGCCCATAGCTGAGGTCACGTTTCCTGGAACTTGATATGTATCTCAGGCCCTAAGCTGGGGTCACTTTTAACTTGAATGTATCTCAGGCCCCTATAGCTGGGGTCACATTTCACTGGATTTTATATCAAGCCCCTAGCTGGGGTCACATTTCAGTGGAATGTATATCAGGCCCCTTGCTGGGTTCACATTTCACTGGAATGTATCTCAGTCCCCTAGCTGAGGTCACGTTTCCTGAAACTTGATATGTATCTCAGGCCCTAAGCTGGGGTCACTTTTAACTTGAATGTATCTCAGGCCCCTAGCTGGGGTCACATTTCACTGGAATGTATCTCAGGCCCTAGTTGGGTCCCGGAGTCGATTCTTCCGGAATGTATATCAGGCCCAGGCTGGGGTCACATTTCACTGGAATGTGTCTCAGGCCCCTAGCTGAGGTCACGTTACCTGGAATGTAGCTCAGGCCCCTAACTGGGGTCACATTTCACTGGAATGTATCTAAGACCCCTAGATGGGGTCACATTTAACTGTAATGTATCTCAGGCCCTAGTTGGGTCCCGGAGTCGATCCTTCCGGAAGATAAACGTTTTCAGATGTCAGCCTTTTTTCTCTCGTATATTGAAAGATTTAAGCACAAATTGCACGTGTTAGGGAGAAATACAATTTCTTAGGATTTTTTTTCAATATCCTGGCCGGGGCATCCCGGGGTGAACCATCAGAAGTTGTTGGATTTTGAGATATTTGTTTTGCTCTCTCCATGGTAACGACTTTAAAGCAAGAAAAGGACATGTCAGAAGGAGGAATATAAGTTCTGTAGAAGGTATTCTAAACCTGGAAGCTGCAGTGCTTTCAGATCTGTTGTAGCTATTTTAACTTAAGCACAGATAAACATTCAAATCATTGGAATGTATTTCAAAGCCTCTTGGGAAGGGGAGGGGGGGGGGCGTAGTCCAGGGGGAAATCCCCGGAGTGATGCATTTTGTTAGCCTTTTATAATTCATTTAATATAAATTTGACGTAATGGATAGTCAATTTTGTTATACATTCAAGTTCTCGGGGAGGGCGCAGGAGGGTAAGCAATATCTTTGAAGGAATATCCCCTTGGTGCCCCCTATAAGTCATTACAGTGGGTAGAGCTTTTGTGGTATCATGAAAGTAGTACCAATGCATGAATTAATTCAATAATTCCCTGACACAATTGGCGTTTAACCCATCACATAACGACTGCTGGCTTAATTCTCGCCTGTCCTACTTACCACATGCATGGTAGCTGATGGCTGGACGCAAATACATTGACATTTGTGTATAGACTTTACAATTGGACAACATAAACATAAAGGATAACTCCCAGTTTGGGAAATAAATGTTAGTAGAAATTAAAAATAGTTAAGACTATATCTTTAAGTCATTATCACGATTACACGGCGGTTCTGAAGGGACAAACACGTTTTAGATTTACTGCTTCAAACTGCAGACAATTTGATATTTGTTGTCAAGGTGACATGTTATTAGTAACTTTTAAATTAACGAGGGTTTTGACGTTATGTGAAGTTTAAGACACAACACGGCATCTTGATCAGTAAATGTTGCCTTTTATTGTTTCGTTACTTGACATGAACAAATATCATTATTTTGATTTATTTCCAAGTTATGGGTTATCTAGCTCCATGGGTTGAGGAAGCAATTCGACAATTTATCAATGTTCGTCAATATGTCAGGTTATCGTGTTGGTTGGCATCTCGTCAAATATTACGTGTTTGAATTGTTGCCACAATAAACATAACACAACACGGCAATTTGACAATTCTTTTGTTAAAGATTTATCAGGTAAGCGTGACTTTTCAAATCGACAAAGTCATATATTTTTGATGTGTTGTCACGGTTCTTGCAAAGCAACAATTCTAATTCTTCCTGAAAGTCTGAAACTTGAAACCAAAATACATTTTTTTTTTTCTAATGTCGTGTTGTAGGCCAACTTACGCATTGGCTGTACCGTAGGTCTACATCTTGGCTGTACCGTACAAACCATGGTACGATTCATAATAATGAAAACATTCTATACAACAATTATTGTATCAAATTTATCTATGATGGTCAATGTAGTCACAAGTTATACGTGAGAATTTGGTAAAAATAAAATATAAAATGGATTCCAGACTGCAACAACTAGATATGGGTTTATTTACATTTTGACAAAACGAAGACATGTTGTAATGCATGGCAAGTACAATGCAAGTAATAAAATAGTAAAAGGTCCGTGTTAATACTCTCTAGTAGGATGACGGAACGATAAGCAAATATTCACATTTACAAGTAAATCACGTGAAACAGATATCAAATACCAACTTCATGGCTGATCAATTATATTCTATCACATTATCTAAGTTCCTTAAACAAACATATTTCTCATTAGCTTATTTAATCACTCGAATGGTAAAAACGGTACAAAAATGAAAAAAAAAACAACAAACAGGAAAAAGAAAAGTGAATTAAGAAAGAACAATAGAAACATCGCAAATTTGATGAAATGTATCAACATTGTGTTATTATGGATATAATATACAAAAAGAAAACAGCTGTTCATGAAAATCGATTAAGAGTTTAATTTTAAATTTGGTTTCATCATCATTTTGCTATGAGAAAATTACCCAGAAATGGTTACAATAACATATGTAAAATAAGGGTATACAATGAAAGGACCTGTTCGATTAGTTGCAACATGTTTAACGCTTGGGCAATTAAAGCAAGGCATAATAAACTACAAAGACGTTGATAACCACAAACTACGATATTTTCGTGAAATTTTGGCAATGTGCAAACTATTCTGAAATAATTTGCAATTATAAAACCTATGATTACATCTATCAAGTGAATTGTTGAACTCAATTATAAAACCTGTGATTAAACGTATCAAGTAAATTGTTGAACTCAATTATAAAACCTGTGATTAAATGTATCAAGTGAATTGTTGAACTCAATTATAAAACCTGTGATTAAATGTATCAAGTGAATTGTTGAACTCAATTATAAAACCTGTGATTAAATGTATCAAGTAAATTGTTGAACTCAATTATAAAACCTGTGATTAAATGTATCAAGTGAATTGTTGAACTCAATTATAAAACCTGTGATTAAACGTATCAAGTAAATTGTTGAACTCAATTATAAAACCTGTGATTAAATGTATCAAGTGAATTGTTGAACTCAGTTATAAAACCTGTGATTAAATGTATCAAGTGAATTGTTGAACTCAATTATAAAACCTGTGATAAAGCGTATCAAGTGAATTGTTGAACTACTGTTGATCTCATCCTTGAGTAAACTTCAAGACCTAGATGTTTATAGAAGTACGATCATTCATTTCAAGCTTCAGTACAATTTGTTTTTCAGATTGTCATGATATTGTTCAAATTAATATTGAATGACGTAACAGACACGTCACTGTATTGTCCTTAGACTGCAATATAACTTAAGGGAAGATACAAAACTAAAGTATTAATGTACATTAATTTAAATGTCTAGCTCGTGTAGTAAAAAGGGAAAAGGGAGTACAATAGATAGCCGATCATTATCTTAAAATTAACCGATTAAGTACAACATCTTAATGTTATGCAATGATCATTATGTTACGTAATATACACGTCATCGTAACGATACCAAAGATTATGTTTAAAGTTGGCTTTAAATTCCATAGATTATAGAATGAACAATGAACAAAGGCAAAATAAAAAAAAAAACACAAAGAAAACATAACACACAACCCCTCAAAAAAAAACAGCTGTAAATGAATAAAAATGATAAATAAGCGTCCTTATTGTAACAACAAACTGCCACAAGATATATTTAAGCTAAAGAAAAGAAGAAAAAAAAAGAAGAAAAAGTAATGAAAGATGCCAATTAAACCGGAAACGTTTTGAAGTTCGATATACACCAAATATCCTCCATTTTGTTTCTTCAGGAAGACAACTTCGATATAACAGATAACTATAGTGTAAGATGCTATTCCAGACCTATGATAGAGATCATAGTGTCTCCAATGCATTTGATGTATTTACAATAGGATTCCTTTATGACAAAACGTAAGAGTCGAAAACGAATTATTTCTACTGCTTTCGAAATTAATTTAAAAAAAAACGTAAAATAATTTCTTTGTAATCGTCGAAATGACAGAATTAAACATATGAAGTTAAGTTATTCAGTTTCACTGAGAAGTTACACTGTTAGTTCATACAACCATCTTCATATTTGGTTAGTTCTCTGTCAAAGATATACAATTGATATCACATTGATCTGAATTTACATCAACCCCCTCCCATCTCCACTCCCACCAATCCCTCCTCCCAACCAAACGTTTACAAATTTCAGTGTGATTGCTTCGTCTTGGACGCTGAAAACGTTTGATGAATGATAATTGAAGCATGATATTTAAATGAGACATGGGAATTTGTAAAAAGCACTCATTGCCTCTGATTATAGTACTGTTTGTTATTACCATTACGTTACATGCTACCGATCGTTGATAATTAACATCTACTCGCAAAATATGGTCAATAATCAGAAAGGAAAACACGGTTAACTAAATAAAACAGTCTGCTTTGACATCTCCAGAGATGTTAATGAGAAGAATGGCAGTTTATCTGCTCTCCTTCTCCACCTCCATGTTTCTCTTTCTCTCTCTCCTTCTCGCTGGAAGAGTACACGTTACACATCTGCTGTTCCTCGTGGAGATAACCCGAACTCAAATATGTAACCTAGAAAGAAACCAAATTGTTACTGTTTAAAGAGTTGTCACCTCCACGAACTGTTGCAGCAGTTAATGAAGATACAACATAAAACAGAAGATGTCACCTGCTACACAGACTGACAAAGATCCATGCTAGTCATAAATAACAGGCATAACCTGCTACACAGACTGAAGGAGATCCCTGCTACACATAATAACAGGCATCACCTACTACACATACTGAAAGAGATCCCTGCTGCACATAATAACAGGCATCACCTGCTACACATACTGAAGGAGATCCCTGCTACACAAAATAACAGGAATCACCTGCTACGCATACTAACATAGATTCTTGCGACACATCATAACAGGCATCACCTGCTACACATACTAACAGAGATCACTGCTATACATAATATTAAAGATTATTTGCTACACAGACTGATATGAATCATCTGTTGTCAGGTTACTTAAAGCCAACTATCGAATGAAGGGTTAAAAACAAGTTTGACTCCGGAAACATATTCCAATTAAGACCTTATCCGTTAGACGCAGAGATAGCTGTTTTGAGTGATATTTTTTGCCAGTATTGCTGACAGAAGACGTTGATATGTTTATCAATGAGGCATTCTAACGATTCAATCATGTCAGAGTATATCCAGAGCTCAGTGTAAATTACTTCATGCGAAAATAAGCCCCCCCCCCCTACCCTTCTGTCTAACCAACTTATCAGATGCCACAATCGATACGGATTTTTTATTTGTAAGTCCGTTTTTTTACAACAAAACTCATCCAAAATGAAATATTTATTTGATAGCAGTGGAATTCTCAAGAAACTGCGATATTCCTTACTTACCTCATGAGACTGTGCAGTTATTGCTAGACCTCCGATTCTGTGCTGCATCCTGAAAAAAACCCAAGTGATATTCACATTCATTCATTCTAACAAGGACGATTTGAGAAAAATCTTACGATTACTTTCATTTGTTTTCTTAAAAACATATCAGATCTTCTTCTTACCTAATGGAGATCTTAATAAGAACCCTACATCTGTTATACATCAATACATTATGAGAACCCTACCTGTATGATATCTCAATACGTAATGAGTACCCTACCTCTGTTATATATCAATACATAATAAGTACCCTAACTATGTTATATCTCAATACGTAATGAGTACCGCACATCTGTGATATCTCTATACGTGATGAGTACCCTTCCTCTGTTATATCTCAATATGTAATGAGTACCCTACCTCTATGATATCTCAATACGTAATGAGTACCCTACCTCTATGATATCTCAATTCGTAATGAGTACCCTACCTCTATGATATCTCAATACGTTATAAGTACCCTAACTATGTTATATCTCAATACGTAATGAGTACCGTACACCTGTGATATCTCAATACGTAATGAGTACCCTTCCTCTGTTATATATCAATATGCAATGAGTACTCCTCCTCTGTTATATCACAATATGTAATGAGTACCTTACCTCTGTTATAAATCAATATGTAATGAGTACCTTACCTCTGTTATAAATCAATATGTAATGAGTACCTTACCTCTGTTATATCTTAACACATAATGGGTCCCTGCCTCTGTTATATCTCAATACGTAATGAGTATCGTACATATGTGATATCTCTATACGTAATGAGTACCCTACCTCTGTTATATCTCAATATGTAATCAGTACCTTTTCTCTGGTATAAATCAATATGTATTGAGTACCCTACCTCTATGATATCTCAATAAGTTATAAGTACCCTATGTTATATCTCAATACGTAATGAGTACCGTACATCTGTGATATCTCTATACGTAATGAGTACCCTACCTCTGATATCTCTCGATACGTAATGAGTACCCTACCTCTGTTATATCACAATACGTAATGAGTACCGTACCTCTGTTATAAATAAATATGTAATGAGTACCTACCTCTGTTATATCTCAATACGTAATGAGTACCCTTCCTCTGTTATATCTCAATACGTAATGAGTACCGTACCTCTGTTATAAATAAATATGTAATGAGTACCTACCTCTGTTATATCTCAATACGTAATGAGTACCCTACCTCTGTTATATCTCAATACGTAATGAGTACCCTACCTCTGTTATATCTCAATACATAGTTAACATCCTACCATTATTAGCATTCATAAATTCATTCATTCTCTAAATATACGTACGAAATATACCGCAATTAAACTTCCATCCGTCAAATACTCTTAGGAATAATACCAGTTTTTTTTTCGGACAATGAATCAGGATGAACAGCTTAAGATCCTTGATGAGATCATTAGAATTGTTATTGTTTGAATTCGCTCAATTTTGAAGTCATTTTTAGCTCGATTTAAATTCAAATATACAAGTATCAGCTTATGGAATATAACTTAGTATGAGACAAACTGAAAAGGAAATATTCGGCATTCTTACTCATTCATCCGTATCATCTTCCGATGACCCATATTCTCCGTAACCCTGCAAGAAAGAGAAAAACACAAATAATAATACATAGCATATAAAACAAAAGTCATTCTTATTAAAGTGCGCTATATTTGCCTGTTATTCCTGTTATTTTCGAATAGTTACCTTTCATCCTGGATCTTATGGTTTAAACATAACATAACTTGGTGCGTATAGGAAATCTGACGTTCTTACGGCCAAAAATGCTTGCCCTTTTTCTCCGATGGCCGCCGTGCCCTATTTGAGATCAAAATTATATTTTATGCCAGTGATATTAAATGGGACACGGCGGTAACCGGACAGGGAGTCAGGGTCAGAAATAGGTGGGGCGACGGGCAATTTGCCCTCGTAAGTGCTAAAAAAGCCCTCCTTAAGCACAATTGCGAGGGCGAAAAAGAAAAGGGAAATATAAGAAAATCACCCTCGCAATATCAGGTATCTGTGTAAAATTAATTGTGACATGCTTTTGTTTTAGCTAGGGTTTGCAGTAGCAGCGCGAATCGCTCAAACAGTTCTCACAATCCCGCATACAATTTGAGGCAGTGCGGGAGGGTCGCGCACAATCAGCGGTAACTTCCCGCAAGTTACTCTGGCAAATTACTGGCAAGTCACTGGCAAATTACGACCTCCACTAAGCAATTTCAGTACCAGCGACAATAACGTATAATCCCCAAAAATTTCCGACCACATGGTAGCCTAACTTCACATTAAGTCAAAATGAAAATCTATCCTAGCCATCTGTTAATTCGCTCAAGTTGTAGCGCAAACAAAAATAAAAATATCCATGAAAACCTGAAATCTTCGACCACATTTAGCCTAACAACCACACTAAGTCAATGGCAAATGTAGCCTAACCATGTTGCAAAAACAACAAAACTCAGCGTAGCTTTGTTTACATTCTTTCCTTGCTGCTATCGTCGCGCGCATGGTAGCCGAACACCACGGGAATATCTAGCCTAAACATCTCTTTATTCTCTGAAATTGTGACGCAGTTAGCTAAAACTAAAATATCCATCAAATACTGCAACCTTTGACCACATGTTAGCCTAACAACCACAATAAGTCAATCGAACATGTAGCCTAATTAGCGGTTTGCAGCTTTAAATTTGCTGGGATTATGCAGTTGTTTGGAAGGTAAGTGCTATGTCTTAAAGAGGGAATGTTGTATTTTACGAGCACCGTTGCTGTGGCGATGGATTGAAGGTTTTAACCCCGATTACTTTTCAGCGGTATTCGTTTCGTATTTGGAGGTGAGTGATTTTAAAAATACATGATTTAAGTAAAGGGCACCTTTAGTGGAAACAATTTCTATTTAAGTTGATGGGTTATTGGTTTTCGTAATATATTCGGTGGCTTGACGTTATTTGCTAAATGATCGCAATTTTTTCGATTAAACTTTTAATGAATTCGATATACGGTCGCAGCATGTGGAAGAGGGTTATTGTGCTTGCTTGATCCTGATGAATGCTTACAGCAATTTCTGAAAACAGCATATTGAAATTTGGAAAAGAGCCCCCCTAAACCTTAAAAAAACCTCGTAAATACATTAAGAGGGGCGTTTTTAACTTTTCATTTTCCAAAATAGCCCCCCTAATGCCAAATCTCAATTCCTACCCTGCAGGGAGTGTTTCGTGTGTAAATCAAACTTCCCAACAAAGAAAAGAACGGGAATGTTACCGAACACGTACATCACATGCTCTATGATGACACTCACAGAGCGCGTCGGTTGGACTTAACTTGCTGTTTTTTGAATAATTTTTCAGCATCAATAAACAAGTTTAAAAGAACATGCTGCTGTTGATTACATTTTCAGCATTAACCCTATAAGCCCAACCACCCCTATAACTACCCATCAAACTCAAAAAGGAATTTTTGGCTGAATATTATTATTCAATTAGTGTTGTCATGGATTGAGGACTACTCCAGTAAATTGATAAGGGTTTACAGTTTACATGAGACACCCCCATAATCAGAGTCTGTCCATAAATTTATGAGTTGAGTTACCATAATAATGCTGGTTGATTTTGCTAAGGGTGAGGAAGGATTCGAATAAGAGTAGGGGTGAAATAATTCTATTGACAAAAAGGAAAGCAAAGTGGGAGTGACCACCTTCTACTGTTCTGCTTCATTAAAACAGCTACCAGGACCTGGGACAGAAATTGTTTCATGATGTTTATTCTTTATGGCATTGTTGCCCTTCGTTAAGATGCAAGTTGGCATTGGTGCCTTACCTCATGGCCTTGGTGCCCTTTAAAATGTTGCCCCATTCAAGGCCAAAGTGGACTTGCCTAAAAAATTGTGAAATGTGAGGCCTGTATCTCCATGGTTACACATTACAGTTATTTCCAAAATGTCTACAGACGTAATATACCAACATGTATTACAAATATTAAACTATGGGTGACTTCTAAGACTACGGCGAAGAAAGTTGGTGGAGAGTGATGGGGTGGGGTTAATTTACATATTCATCCAAATTTGGGAAACATATTCTAGTTTTAAACAATTTAGTCGGACGAGTCCTCCGTCTAACACAATGAACTCAAAGCCACAACTGTTCTGCCTTTAAGGATAAATACTTCATCACGTCAACTTATCCGTCACCTGCATGGTGAGTACACACCCAACTTCCATTAGTACAATTTCGCCCTATATCTGCACGTAAGCTACCGTGGTATTTTGAAAATATTTTAAACGGGCCCTGGGAAGAAAGATAACACGTGCCTTGAAATCAGCTGTTATGTTCATTCTGGACAATCGTTGACATTATTCAATAATAAACGCCCGTCGGAACATTATTTGTTAGCTGGATTAATTTTTTTGTCAATACATTTAATGTAAACAAAAGAAGCAACGACATGTTAAAGATTTATGTTTTCAAGGAATATTCAAAAATAAAATGCATGTAAACGGGAAAAAAATAACGTTTTATTTTAATTCCTTGCTACCTTATTTTGACACACATTAGTAAGGTTCGTTATACTATTCAAAAATTGGCTTTCATATTGAAAGAAACAGTCTAAAAACCTTCGTAAAAAAACAATAACTTTAACAGGTTGTGATAAACAATAATCAATTCATTGAGCTAAGAACCAGCGTATACCTTCTCGAAATCTTAATTGAGGCTTTGAACTGACAGAATGATTTGTGTTTTGAAACTTTCATGTTGGCAGAGAGCCAACTCTCATGCACGCATGCCGGTTTATCTCCAATCACCTTAGCTCGTTAGCTACCTACGTCGTTACTGTCATGTCATTTATATCAAGAGACCCGGATTGGAACTTGGAATTGCACCCTTTCTCCATTAAATCCACTCTGTAAGGGATTACGGTGTGACGTCATCACTCAGTCACTAAAACATCAAGAGTTAATTTTGTTTATAGTTTCCTTGTATCTCATATAACAACAGTTTGCTCCGAGTTATTAATTTATACCACAGTGGACGCTCTTGTATCATAATGAACAATCATGATGCCATAACCTAACAACCCAGAAAATCATCTTCCTCCTAGATTTACTCACATTTACCAACATAGCGGACCAGTCTATCTCTTCAATTTCTAATAAATATGTTCCTGTTTGACGGGTATGTGATGATGCTTACATGCAAACTGTATTGCATCGTTTACCGAAGTTCTGCGAGAAGCTTAGCCCCTCTTTAACCATCCCCAACCCCTCCCCGACCAAAAAGAATGATAATAATGATTTTATATTATCAAAGAATACCGGAGTAGATGTATATGAGCAATTTAAGTATAGTCTTCTAGAGTTAGTCTTTTATGTGTAGAGAATATTATCGTTATCTGACATTAATGATGTTAATATATTATGTTTTTCTAATGTGTCAATAAAGGTGACTTTTAAGAATTTGTTTTTTGGCAGTTCCTTTCACAGTCAATAACCCGTGGAAATTTATTTCGCGTAGAAATGAATGAACAAAGGCTTTACCATAAAATAGCTTCTTTATACTTTTTGAACTAGTAACGCATTATGATCTGAACTTATCAAATAAAATAGTAGTTTTGCATATATCGGGGGGGGGGGGGAGGGGACACCTGAACTATTTAACAGTTAATATTCTAATAATGTATGAGGCTTTGAAGACACATAACATCGGACTAAATCGTGTATTAATTACAAGTATGGCAGAAAACTTTAAAAGTGCGGAAGGAAGATTATATAGGCCACATCTAATCTTGACATTGAAAAATGTGCTAACATCATTACCAGATATAAACTTGGAACTGGTCTATCTTAATTACCTGTGCAATTCACGTCAATTATAAATATTTCCTCTCTAATAAGAAATAAATTATAATACTCTCTATTCTTGTTTCTTTGTTCCACAGGAATTAACACCTCCTTGCCTGTTACTTAATTACCGTTACTAATAAACAGGAAAATGAATATGTCTCTCTTACCTCTTCTCCTGGTAGTCTACCTCGTGTGTCACAGTGCTGAAAGGAAGAGAAAGGTTATTATCATGAGATGTTGAAATTGTGTTTCAGGAACATATAATAAGGCGAAGCAAAAATATAAATGTTAGTATGATATACATATTCACAAATATCTAAGTAAACTATTCCTGGCAGGTAAACACACATCTGTATTGAGCACACTAAAGTCAATATAGGAGACAGACTCGTCACTGTAAGATGCACTGACTAAATACCATGAATATAAAATCAGCTTTATAGGGATGACAAAGTAGTCTTATACTCGTGACGTCATCGAGTGAAGTCATCACACACTGAGTGACGTCATTAAACAATGAGTGACATCATAATGATGAACTTCTTACTTAGATGATCAGAAGAATACCATGTAAACCAGAGAAGATGACGAGTAGGGAAATGAGGGCAGTATTCAAAGATAGAACTAAGAACATCATGGTTGGATCGATTCAATGTCAAAAAGCAAAAGCCTATAAAGCAGCACATTAGTCCCCCCCCCCCCCCCTTTCTCACCGTGGTCTTAGATGGTCTGTTTCTATATGGTTTTGTTAGTCTAGTAACGATATCCATGAAAGAGACACAGTGGGAGAATTACATGTAGTATAGGGTAGATCTGTTAACATATGTTAACTGTTCGTAAAAAAGATATAATATAAAAAGAAACTACATAGATTTTCTTCTTTCTAAATTTACCCTGTCAATGTATCTTTAATTGGAAGTTTGTACATTCTCACAAAATCAGTTTTCAATGGTGACTCTTTTTGTTCAACGTTAGGCAGGGATAATTTAGATCAGGAAGCGACGGTCTGTAAATTTAGGAATAATTAGATTGGGTTTTTGTAACCGATACGCCCTGTTTGTCTATTAGACTATAGTATAGGCAGATACCGTGTGAGCTCGATGTTGCTTTGTCTCTATATACTGACTGGACTAGGACTTGGTTTGGGTTGCTCATATACTCTATAGTACTCTGTTAATACTCAAGAGTACATCCTCGAACCCAGGGACGTAGCTAAAGCCTGATGATTGGGGGGTGTAGTAGCTGAAATTCCAACTGGATGGGTTTTGGAGCCCGAAAATTCCGAAGTTTTGTACGGTGCATGGAGTATAAGGATCGCGAGATACAATTTCTCAAAGTGGCAAGGAAAACGTGGTAAATATTACTGATTAAAGGTCATCTCTGACCGAAATTTCTAAGTCTTTCACAATCACAAGAATATATGAATAGGCCTAGGTAACTAAGAGTGCGACAGTCGGAAATTCCGACTGTCGCACTCAAATTTTCCAACTATCGTCAGTTTTACCAAGATTGGGGGGGGGGCGGTGATGAGACACCCCACACCCCCCTCTAGCGACGTCCCAAGTGGTCTCGGACTCGTCTCGGAATCAGGAAACATTGGACTCAACTACATCAGAGTGTTTCTTATACTATAACATACAGACATATTGAATTCTGATGGAAAGAGTACTAATAACAATAGGAACCACGTGAGGATACAAGGCCCGGATGTTGCATTATATTATCATCACCGCTTGAGGATAATATGAAAATACAATAGTTAATTTGCCGGATAGTACTTTTGTTTTTAAATCAACGACATTACACATGAACACCCTACCCCTCCCCTCTCTGGCCCAGGCTCCGTTGTGAGCTTGTTTCATACACATAAATAATTATTCAAAAGACGAAAGAAATAATGCAGCTATTTTACAACCAATATTAGTTCAGGTTCACCATTGCCTCTCTTCTTGTGTCATAATGTGCTACTTATTTATAGCATTGTATATACAGAGGGTGGTAAGAAAAGGCGTTTCTTGAAAGTTATAAACAATCTTAAACTTAACCTTTAAGATGACCTTCTACTATTTCTTTAAGTTTCATATATAAGCCTGGTTGGACCAACATATTTATGTCAGTCACGTATATATACACATTAATATAAATAAAAAATATAATATAATAAATAGGGATCCCTTATATCCCAAGACAACTCAAACTACTAGAACCGGGTATTGTTTACTAACTGTTGTACTGCTGCTTGCAGTGACGTCAGACGTTAAGATTCTAGAGATGAAAAGTATGCATTGATATTTTCACCAATAACACATTTTATTACTGAGACGGTGTGGAAGAGAGACACTGGAAGCACGATAGATTCATTTTTCTATATATGTTTTTATCCGTCTGAATATTCTCTATTGTAAACTTGAGAATTTTACTTTCATTCAGAACGCAATTACTTCGATAGGGGGTTACATGCAGAGAAAGAAGAACAATAATAATTAAGATATAGGACGAATGTTCGGGAGTACGAGCGTGGAAGGAAGACTTCAATTTATTGTTTCATGCAACCTCCTTTTTTTACCATACCTCGTCACAAGGGATTCTAACGTATACGCTGTATTGTACGATATATATATAGATCCTGGACAAATAAGACCTCGTAGTTGGACAATTGAACATTTCTTTAAAAATGTAAATAAGGTTATTACACAGTAAAAACAATGTGTAAAAGTTAACGGGGTATAAAAGTGAGGGGTAAAGAGTTGTGCAATTTTTACACAAGGCTGAGTAAAACATGTATATCAGGCGACACAGACACAGGTGTAATGATTTACAAATGCGTATTGTGTAAAAAAAAGGACCAGTTTGCCCCTTTCTACCGGTAAAACAAAATACCGGTGTAATTTGTTGCACTGCACTGGGTAAAATACATTTATGTTACAACTTTGATGTGTAAACACGCTTTCATACCGCGTCGCTGCTTGCAGAACGACAACATGGAAGCCACTAAAAGTTCGATGGTCGTTTCACAATTTCTGGAAAACATCGGCCTAGCGGAACTGAAGCCACAATTAGAAGGTAGGATGGTGTATTTCGGGCATCAGTGCTAACCTTTTATGCGGAAAGAATAATATTTCAATAAGTCTTGAACTACAATTTCACCGTTGAATACTGAACGAAAACTGTTTTAAACGGCATATACTCGTCGCCTAGGCCTCACTCTTGTTTAACGTTACGACTAAATGTTAGTGCAAGGTCCAACGTTAGGCTAAGCTATTTCTAATAGTAAGCGCCAAGCATACATATATAGCCTTTCGTTACTCTCTAGATTCTCTTTTCATGCCCATAGAGACTAGGTAGTGCACATAACCATCTTGTTCGTACTAAAGATATTACTCACGTATGAGAGTAACTTAGGTTACGTATAACGTTGGCCAACGTTGAACCATCCTAGCTTTGGCTTATGTTTTGGGCCCAAGCCAATTCTACATTTATATACTGATAGGTCTCCTTAACCAACACTACAAATAGGCAAGCGATACAGCCTAGGCTAACATTACCAGTTAAATATTAGTTTTAAGGCCAGGCAATGACTCATTATGACTAGCATATCCATTAAAATAAGCCTCACTATGATCCTGCAGTAGTCAACCAAGACCCTGGCTCTCATATGTTAGGGCCAAATGGTAAAACAAGCTTTGTTAGTTGTGATGAAAATAGTATGCTTTGCAATCATAATGGGGTATGTGTGTGTTTGTGCTGCCAAGCTTGTAAACACAGTATTTCAAGAAGGGAATTTTGGACTTCTCATGTTTGGTGTGTACGTGACCACATTAGGGACAAGAAGCGCACTGATTTTTGGGGAGGTCAATGGTCATTTGGGGTCATCAGAGGTTAAATTGTGAAAACTACTAAACCTGATATCTCAAGAAGGGAAGCTTGGACATATCTGATATTTGATATGTGGGTGTGTCACATGAAGTTGGCCTACAAGAAGCCTACATTCCAACTAAGACCTTGGTCCATGGTGGCTTAATAAAATAATGATGTTAGTGTTTAACCTTTGAACGCAGTTGACTTTTTACATGAAGAAGATAAGTTATGTTAATGAGTGGGCTATGCAGTAAGCACATTAATATCTCTGCATTTTTTTTATTTCACAATAAAATGTTTACATTCTCTGGTTTTTTTTATGTCTAGAATAATATGTGATGATTGCAATATCCATGAATGTTCATTTTACAGAAGCAATTTCCTAATATGCAACATGTCCTTTGTCATTACTGTTATTAAGCTTTGTAACAGTGTTATATGGAAAATATTTTCCCTCTAATTTCCACAGCTCACAGGATTGATGATGAAGTATTTGAGTTACTGGATGACGAGAGCATAACACAGATAATCCCCAAACTCGGTCTTTGTTTAAAGTTTAAACATCACTACAACCTAAGGTGCAACTCTCTTTCAGAAGGTAATAATATCATTGTTCAACACAGGTTCGATTCCTTGCTGCACACGGAATAGTATGTGTTCAGGTCCATGTGCATATGTACGTGTACTGCGTATGCATGAGTGAGTGTGTGATGCTTGGCTTTGTTACGTGATAACTCAACAATGGGTGATCGCCCTTTGTTACTTAAAGATCTTATTGTGTATGGTGTTCATCGATCTCATCGTAAATATCAGTTAAAGTATTGGGTCAGAGGTCAAAATATTTCAATAACAATGATTCTGCACCCAAAGGTCACATTATATCCAAACTTTGCATGATCTTTTTGGTTATCATGTTTGTCAATGTTATTGTGACATAATTCTGAGTGGTGGGCCTCATTTCATAAGATGGCATGATATATCATTACCATGCTAGTAAATAGCCTGTAGTAACTTGTAATCAATTGTTTTTGGTGTACATAGCATTGATGTTGTCACAGATTGAGGTCAATATGTAAATGTTGCAATATTACTCAAGTAATGGTTCTGATGCCACAGGCAATCATCAAAGGTATTACTGAACTACAGTATAAATGCCGTGAAATACTGCATTTATGCTCATAGTAATCAGTTCCACTAAATAAAATTAAATAGACTGTTAACCCTGGAGAACCTGCATGGTTGTCAAATGGGGTGGGTGCGGAATATACCTCTTCCTCAAAAGGAAATACCATCACAAAAATGAACTAGTAGTAACCATGAGTGAGGGTTGCATGGGGATACCCTCTTTTAAGGGAAATTTCCTGATAGTTTCAGTGCCCCTTTGACTCTATACCCCACATAACTCGCCCATTGTCAGAACCTGGCTACTTTACTGCAATATACTACCAAAATAAGTTGCCCTTAATTTGGCCAGAACTAACATATCATTTCCATGGTACCTCTAGACTTTGATAATTTATTATACCAGGAATCTTCATAGGACTGGAAAAGAAGATATTAAATAATATTTCAAATCCTTTTGGTGTCGAGACAAGTATGACCTGTGTGTTGTAGAAGTTCCCCCTGAAGAAACCTGTTTCTTTTTTACTAGCATTGGTCAGATATGCTTAAAACTACACAACTGGAAGGTTACCTATACATATTTCCCAGATTGTGGTCAATATATATAAATTTTATATAATAACTTGTCTTTTCAGGAAGGTGTAAACTTAGCGCAATACTTGACTCAATTTGATGGACGTACACAGCCATTCGTTTTGATCTTGGGAGGCAACTACTGCCAGCCACAGCAGCTCTTCGTCATCATTGAGCGAAAGGCAATGGTGGTAGACACACTTATTGCAGCAATTGACCTCTGCTACAAGGCTTACCAGATTTTAGACCTCTGCTATCCACCTCAGGCTATGGGGGTATGAACTGCTTTAGACACTCTCATTTATGCTATTAAAGTACCGAATGAACCAGGGTCTATCAGGGCATTCAGGGCATACTATCATTTCAAATCAATTATGTAAGACCACTGTCAGCAACATGGCATTATTTTCGTCATTGTTAACAAGTAATCTGCTCCAGCAGCTCTTCGTCATCATTGAAGAGAAGGCACTGGAAGTGGGCCCGCTCTTTGTATCCATTGGCCTGTGTTATGTAAAGCTAAACAGATGTTAGACCTCTAGCTGCTATTAACTTTAGGTTACAAGGGTATGTAAAACTTTACCCAGTTTAACATATAAGTGATGATTTGAGTCTGTTCCTATATAGATATTTTCTGTTGTTTTCAAAGTTGTGTTGTGTTCTTTCTATTATACGTGATCACTGCGTATAGGTAATTTTGCAGGGCTTTAGTTCTCCAGCATGTTTTATTGAGCAACTGTGATAACAGATAAGTGATGATTTTACTTTCATTCCATATAGATATATTTCTGGTGTTTTCAAACTTGTTTTGAGTTCTTTCTATTATATGTTAGATTTTTTGTGAAATATCACAGCTTATAGTTGATTTTAAAGGACTTGAGGTCTCCAGTATGGTTTATTCAACAACTGTGAAAGCATATAAGGGATGGTTAAGTTTCTTCAAAGTTCTGTTTTAGTACCTCAACTATATGATACATTGTAACATTTGTCGATGTAAATATGTTAGAATTTTGAGAAATGTGACAGCTTAGTAAAGTTGAGTTTCATAGGGTTTTAAGCATCTAGCATGGTTATCCAACACATAGTAATGATACACTTTACATTAATGCTAAATAATACTGCCCGAATGTTGGAAAACTTTCTGAATAACTCGTTGATGAGGTCAACATTAGGCACAAACAAATTAAACAAATGTAGATTTTGTTGGCTATATAATTGCTATGTGAGATTGATATCCAGGAAATACCCCAGGAATAAAATATCACAGGGATTTAAAAGTCATGTGTATGTTTCACCTGTTTGATATGTAGCTTAACTCGTCTTTCACCTAAACTTGGGTTGATATTATGCAAGCCCATAGCAAGTGGTGTCAAAAAAAGCCCCCCCCCCACACACACCAACCTGATTAGAAAAACAATTAAGAATAAGAAAAGTACAATTTTATTATGCAATGGCTCCCCTACAAAAATATTTTAGCCTACTATGAACAATATTATTAACCTATATATGTGGCTGCATTGCTGCTAATACTGTAATGGTATTCACTTCTATGATTTTCATGTTCTGTTTTATGCAAGAGAGAAAATTCATTTTTCCTGATAAGCTGAAAGTTATTTACAGAAGTCTTAATAAATTTTATCAGTTCATTTTGATGTTACAAGTGTTTTATTTTCTTGCACTGAGATCATAGGCTTCCTTGCCATAGAGCCAATGTTTGTTCCCATGTTTGTTCATATATACTAAAGTCTTAAAATTATTGCAACCTTACTTAACACGCAAGCATATGCAAGTATGGAAGTTATATCAAATTGTTCAAAGGTATATGTTTTTGACACGATTTTGAAACATTTACAGTATATATAAATTATATTATTTACACAAGTGTGTGTGTAAAAGTAACCCCAAAAGGTGTGCTTATATTACACAACTGTTGTGTAAAAAAAATGAACCCCGAAAGGTGTGCTAATATTACACAACTGTTTTGCAAAAAAACTACACAACTGTGGGGTAAAACCAGTGCCCTGCTTGACATGGGTAAAATTTACACAAAATGGGGTACAAAAGGGAACATGGTCATTGTTGTGCAAATTTTACACAATGCTCAGTTGGTAAAATAATTTACACATTGTGTGGTAAAATATTACCCCACAGTAAGGTAAAACTTTGCCAAAGCATTAATGTGTAAAGTTTACACATCTGTTGACCATGTTCCCGTTTTACACCATAGAGGTGGTCCATTTTACCCCATGTTGAGCAATTATTTTTAAGTGTGTACAGTATGGAGACCTAGCCGCTCTGCTCCCATTAGTATCTCTAAGGATATTTTTTCCATCTTTGATATGTTAATTGAAAGATAACAAATCAAACCAAAGAAATCTATGCTATATATGTCATAATTAGGTCATGCATATTTACGATTGATTGTCTTAAATTGGGTTCAAGTTTAATGAATATGAATAATAGCTTAAAGTGCGACGTGTTATTACATATATTAACACTTCATTAATGTGTACATATCTAACGTAACATTTACGGTTTTATAAGGTTCCGTTTCATGTTAAATGAATAATATAATACAACAAAGAAGATGTCTGCTTTAGGAACACATAAATATGGTTCAATATCAGATGAAAGGGCGTTGAAAGAGAGAAGGTATATGGACAGTTGATAGTAAAATATGGAAAGTAGTTTTCTACCGAAAAGAAAGTTGAACAAAAAGGAACCCAGAATGATGAAATAATGATGTAAAATTCGTAATATCTTCACAGGGGTTCCTAACGTTTAATATTAGCCTGACAGGAAGTAGACACTTGACAATATGTAACATTGCGCCCATTTCAAGAGTGTCGGGTAAAATGAAGATCACATCTTAGATTAACGCTCTGTCATACCGTGACCTGTATCACCTATTAATGTCACATAGCTCACTGATCTGTCACAATTTTAAACAAATGTAATAACAAATATCAACTGAATCTTTTATGTCAATATCGCAAATCAAATTAGAACATCAATAAGACTATAGTTAAGTATCTATATAGCGATGCATACTGTAACACTTTGTAACCAAACAATTCTTCCGTAGCGACTGCAACAGAATGCATACAGCGATATAGACTATATGACTATGTTCTGTCTGTCTTACCTGACAATCAACCATAGTGTCTATAACTCAGCTTAGTCGGTATTTCAGACAAATCCCGCTTATGATATCGTCAAAAGTGATGTTTCAGTTATAGCATTGATTATACTATTGTCATTGCGGTGTATCAAAAACGATAAAATCAGATTAAGAAATTCTCAAAATTAGAACCTACAAGACATGAACTATTCGTATGGAGCACCTACTGTATCCTGCACGTAAGGGTATTTTAGTTAAAGCTAATAGAAATGTACGCAATCCTAATATCTTGCCAAAAAATGGAATAAAGCCATGCTTTTTTGTAACGTTTATTCAAAGAAAAGCACTTGAACATTTGTATGGATTATGTAACATAAGTTTTCAAATATTTATCAACTTTTTTACTTTCTTATCTTTACGTGCGTATTGATGTACATATTTGTATATTTCTTAGTCTTTGGTTCTTATGTTTATAGATATTGCATATTTATACTGGTGATAACGGAAATGAAATTTACAGTATATGCGGATTTTGTTAGATTCGAGTTAGGTATTTCTGACGGAAGCTCTAAGTGTACATGTTATGTTCAACGGTATATTAATATGATAGAAGTTAATATGAACCTGACCGCTTGTAATGAGCCTCAGCAGGCGATGAAAACAGAAACAACTTCAGCCCCAAATCTTACATGTATGAAATGGATGAAGCTAGTATGTACATATGGTATGCCATTTGCGATAGGTCTGATTTAAGTTCCGATGCTGGTTACAAAGCAAACATGTTTGTCATGAGTTTAAGTATCTATCCAAGTTATAATACTTTATCAAACTGATGAAACGTTTATGAGCTATTTGGTGGCGGTTAAGTTGATACTGTAAACGAAACCAGCTATTTTAATGCTACATTACTTCAGTTAATCTTGTCATCCAACCATTGTTGTAAACGGATCATC
Organism: Apostichopus japonicus; assembly: GCF_037975245.1. NCBI lineage: Eukaryota > Metazoa > Echinodermata > Holothuroidea > Aspidochirotida > Stichopodidae > Apostichopus > Apostichopus japonicus. Next base: position 45,084,665 of record NC_092576.1, read on the forward strand.
CAGCTTCTCCAAAGAAGAGTCTAATGCACATTTATGAAGCTTTTAATAAATGCAGAAAGCAATATATGGCAAAGGCTTAGAATCTTTATATCCGTGACGCAGTATCTTGAAAAAAAAATCAGATTCTTTTTGAACATTGTGTTTGTACACAGCGTCACAAAATCCGCGTATATTTATTAGTTACCATGGTATGTACACAACAGAACGAAGCAGTAGGATATCCACCCCCACCCCCCCCCCATACTGACTGGTATTACGGTCTTGATATGTAAATGTGCGTGGAAAGTGATTTAATCACAGCTCCACCAAATCATCGGTTATGATGTACCCCACAGAGCGAATCTAGTGCCACTTACATAATATATTACCGATATCTTCTTCTATAGTTTATTCTAAATAGTGAATATGTGAGTTTCACGAATTTCAAAATAATCTTCAATTTTCTTTTCTTTATAGCAATTAATGTATCACTTCTTCCTTCATTTATATCAATCACCACATTGTCCAGCATTAGCACTCTGGAAAACAGTGAGTCTGATGTTTACAATCAATTACGTTTATCATGCACTCCACACAAAATTTAATGATAGGCACTGTAAACCAGTGTCTATTGGGATTTTACTACCATAAAAGTATAACACTATTGAATCGCCCTGCTTCGCCTCAGTCACCACTTCATCCTCCTTTCTGACATATAAACTCCATGTATTTGATGTCCTATTTACAGTAGTGTACTTGAAACCGTCGCAAAAATATGTACTTCGATAAATAAATGTTTAAACAGTAGAGATCCCTTAAATCCCTTGAATCTACTAGAGAGAATAGTGTTAATTTATGAGCACAACTTAATTCAGTTGTATGTCAGTCATGTTTACGCTAATCTGGAGAAATAATAACTTAAACTATAGTTATCATTCAAATCTCTTGAAACGATAAGAGAGAACAGAGTTAATAATTGAGTAAGATAGAACTTAAAGAGTAACAAAAATGGACTTTTAAATTTTCTGTATTTTGTGCTGTTTTCCAAATCCCACCTGGGAAGATTAAAGTAATTGATTTCAACACAAAAGCCCGTGACACTATTTTTTTAAAAACTTTAAAAAGAACAACAGTGTGAATCGAGTGGCGCAATACCAGTTCATCCTCTTTTTTGTCCTAGAAACTCCACGTTTTTTTATGTCCCACATACAGTATTGTACTTGAAAACGTCGCATAAATCCCTGGAAGCTATTAGAGAGAACAATGTTAATTTATTAGCAAAACTTAATTTAGTTGTACGTCAGTCATGTTTACGCTAATCTGGAGAAATAATAATTTAAACTATAGTTATCATTCAAATCTTTTGAAACTATTAGGGAGAACCAAGTTCTCCCTAACTGGACTTTCAAAACATCTGTACTTTGTGTTGTTTTAACTACAATCTCCTGGTAGCAAAATTGACCGTTAACGGAAAGTGTAGAAAACATAATGTTACTTCACTCCACTAAAATCCCACAAGGGAAGATTAAAGTATTTTTTTCAACAAACTTATTTCCGTGACAGTAATTTGTGGGACACAGATTTTCTGGCTAAACGACAATAATACACTAATCAGGAGCAGTTTCGTGATTGTAACAACGAATCTAGATCTCTTAGTTTGTTGCAGGGTGTCCAATAATTCTGCAAATATTACATGGCTTGGTCAAATTTTACAACCTATTACGTTATAGGCATTTTTTTCAGTTTCATGAAAACGTTCACCCAGTGACTTAATTCTCACCTTTATTTGTCATTATTCATAACATAATTTAGTTATGATAAGGTTGGGGTCAAAATCACCCCAAAATCTGTGCCGACAATTAGCTGCTAAAATTTTCACATCACCATCCTGTACATTGGACCTAATTCGCTACACCAACCAAACACATCGTAACAGTTAATTTGTTCAGTAATTACTGGAATGAAGACAAATTATTTAAAGCTTCTATCATTTAGGATGGAAATGATGCATGGAAGACCCCGTAAAAATGAACAAATCCACTTCAAGAACAGCGACAGTTATACAGGAGCAGTTAAACGACGCAGTCATACGGGGCAGCTATACGGGAAAGCTAAACGGGGCAGCTATACGCGACAGCTTTAACGGCGCAGTTATAAAGAGGGAGCTAGATCCGGCAGTTATACGGGGCAACTATACACAGGAGGCAATACGGGGCAGCTATATATGGTTAGTTATACGAGGGAAGATATACGAGGGAAGATATACGGGGCATCTATATAGGGGCAGCTATACGGGGGCAGCTTTAACGGCGCAGCTATACGGGGGCAGCTAAAGACGTGGCGGTTATACGGGGACCTATACACATGAGGCAATATGGGGCAGCTATATAGGGTTAGTTATACGGTGGCAGATACACGAGGGAAGATATACGGGGAAACTATACAGGGCATCTATATAGGGGAAGCTTAACGAAGCAGCTGTACGCGGCAGCTTTAACGGCGCAGTTATACGGGGGCAGCTAGACGTGGCAGTTATACGGGGGCAGCTGTACAAAGAAGGCAATACGGGGCAGCTATATAGGGTAAGTTATACGGGGCAGATATACGAACGGAGATATACTGGGAAGCTATACGAGGCATCTATATAGGGGCAGCTATACGGGAGTAGCTAAGGGGGGAGGGGAGTGTGGCAGCTAAACGGGGCAAATAAACGGGGCAGCTTTAACGGCATAGTTATACGGAGGAGCTATACAAGGGAGGTAATACGGGGCAGCTATATATGGGCAGTTATACAGGGAAAGATATACGAGGAAAGATATACGAGGCAGCTAAACAGGGGCATCTATATAGGGGCAGTTATACGGGGCAGCTATAGGTGGCAGCTACACGGGGGCAACTATACAAAGGAGGCAATACGGGGGAGCTATATAGGGGCAGCTATACGAGGGAGCTAAACGGGGGCAGCTATACGGGGCATCTATATCGGGAAGCTATACGGGAAGCTATATACGGGCAGCTATACGGGCGCAGCTATTAGGGGGCAGCTCTAGGGGCATATATACGGTGCAGCTATACGGGGTACCTATACGGGAGCAGCAATATAGCGGTAACTATACGGAGGAAGATATACAGCAAAGCTAGTCGTAGCAATTATTACCGGGGAACCTTTAAGGGGAAAGCTATACGGGGAAGCTATAAGGGGAACATATATAGGGACAGCTATACGGGGAAGCTATAGGGGGGCATCTTCATTGGTCAGATATACGGGGGCTGCTAGAAGTGGCAGCTATACGGGGGCAACACTACAGGGGTAGCAATACGGGGCAGCTATATAGTGGCAGTAATTCCGGGGCAGATATACCGGGAAGCCTTTCGTGGAAGCTGTATAAGTGCAGCTATACGGGGAAAGCTAGAAGGTGGCAGCTATACGGGGCAACTATACGGGGCAGCAATATAGGGGTATCTTGAAGCTATACGGGTAAAGACATATGGGGGAGCTATAATGGGAGCTGACAGGGGCAGCTTTACGGCGGCATCTAAACGGGGCAGCTACACGGGGCAGCGTTACGGGGGCAACTTTAACGGGCGGCAATACGGGGCAGCTATAGTAGGCGCAATAATACGGGGCAGATACGGCGAAATATACACGAGGAAGCTCTAAGGGGAGGTTTATAGGGGCAGTGATAAGGGGTGGCAGCTATACGGGGCAGCAATATAGGGGTATCTATACGGGGGATGATTAATAGGGAAAGTATGCGGACAGCTTTATACTGACAGCTATACGGGGGCAGAAATTTAGGGGTAGCTATACGGTGAAGCTATACGGGGGAAGATATACTGGGAAGCTATACTGGAAAGCTATGTAGGGGCAGATATACGGGGGCAACAGTATAGGGGTTGCTTTACGGGGTAAGCTTTACGGGGAAGATATACGGGGAAGCTATAAGGGGAAGCTAAATAGGGGTATTAAATCGTTAATGCTGACAGCAATCAAGTACATTTAAGCTACAAATGTTATCACAATATTGATGTTTATAGTTAATGTGAATGAAAAGACACAGGGTGGAATTGTTTTATCAGCAATAGCTGCCATAAACGGTGAAATATCTCTTACCTGCCATCGGCCGGTGTGCAAATTCAGACGACGATGAGGGTAGACACTCCAAACTGTACAAATACAATGAAAGAGACCAATTTAAATTATCAGTGCAGATTTAATCTTCATTGGTCTGGATAGAAATCATCAACATTAAAGTAACCGGATGATGTTGGCTCTCGATAATAACTTCACATCAGCTGAGTAATCAATGCAGTTGATTCCTTAAATTTGATCTTATCAGTTTACTATAAGTATCATCCCATTATTGTAGCTGATCAGTTTACAATCTTTGTATCTCAGTAAGATTACCAATCAGTTTACTACCATTACCATCGGTGTTATACCTGATCAGCTTACAACCATTATCCTTCTATTTATATGCCCAAAATTACAATACTTTGACAGACCATTGCAACGTCCCTTTGTTTCTGTTTGTTTACATTTTCAGATTCCGGAATTTGATTGCGAGCCTAGGCTATTGCAGCATAACTTACAAAGATAACATAAATGCAGTGCGCACTCTATTAATAACCGGCCGTTTTACCGGTCCAAATATATCCACCTGCTATAACTAAATACAAGTTTCTAGTTTTACCGTTATGATTCAGTAGCAACAACAATATGACAAATACACGTTTCCACTAAACTCAAGAAAAACACGTATCTCGTTTGAATAACCACGATAATTTCTTTTTCATCATAAACTTCCATTGCTGCAGCATAGGCGTATCCATAGCACTTAACTTGATCAAAGCGAAGGATGAAATCTTTCTCTTGAGCATTACTTGCATTAAATGAGTAAGAACATTCCCAATACACAACGTATATTACATTACAGTAAGACGAACCTATACGGCAGCTCCTTAGTCAAATCACCCCCCCCCCCAAAAAAAAAAGAACAAAAACGACCATAACAACCAACGATAAAAGTAGCACATAAGCAAGAATCGCGGCCTGAAATATTTAAACCTAACCTCTTGTGCTCGATCACTCGCCTGTATCAGTTTCTGCTGAGTAGTGCATTCGTTTGTTTTTAACTCACTTAAACGACTACAATGAATCCAATAACGTCTAAAATTATTGTAGACGTATGTAAAGTATACATCGTTACCTCATCAAGTAATACCGATGTAAAACTGTACCGAATCGATAATTAGTATGTATATTGATGGCTTGAAAATGAAACTAATACTAATCAAATAAAATGTAGGCCTATTTTATGCACATTTTAATCTGCATGCAGATTTACAGTCCAAAATGTAAATTAAATATTTTTCTTTGGTAGTTTAATGTTATCAAAAGGTGTGATGCGAAGTCCCCTGTAGCTGCAGAATTAAAAAAAAAGTTGTCAGGTAGAAGATAAACCTTAATATTGTACAGAACGTGCGTCAGAGCTCAAGCGGGGTTGAGGGGCCAAAGCCCGGGAAACAGCGGGGGAGGGGTCAACGCTTATAGAAGCTGCTACGTTTTATTAGCCATAATATGATCCAAATATGGCGAACGGCAGATATAAAGGAGTAGCAGAGAGACCGATTCTGTTTTCTTTTCTTCGTTATTGTATTATGACCCTCACTTTCTTAAGTGTACGACCACGCTAAATTTGTCTCCAATTTGTTGAATGACTTGGCATCAGTATGAGACCGAGTTTTGAATTTATGTGGGGCGTGGTGTGACACCCCATACCATAGGCGTACGAGGCGGGGGGGGGGCAGGCGGGCAGACTGCCCCCAAATTTCCAGAGGACAAGAAATTCGGGCAAAAGTCATGAAGAATTCGGGCAGCCTAAGAGGAGAAAAAAAAATATATATATTTTTCTTTTCTCCTCTTAGGCTGCCCGAATTTTTCAGGACTTTTGCCCGAATTTCTTGTCCTCTGGAAATATATATATATATATATATATATATATATATATATATATATATATATATATATATATATATATATATATATATATATATATATATATATATATATATATATATGCAGTAGCTTGCCCGAATCTTTTTCAAATTTTTGCCCGACAATTCCATGATTTTCTTTATTTAGCATCATGATGCCCGAATATTTCCGTGTAATACCACCGTAAGCGCAGTTCATCTGGGCTACCAAGCTTTTTGCACGATCAATTTTTTTCTAACTGGTCAATTGTATACCTGGACCAAGGGCGGCGGAACCAGGGGGGCACATGGGGCACGTGCCCCCCCCCCCCCACTTTTCCTCAGGTTCAAAATGTGCCTTTTTTCTAGATAAAAATTGAGGTGCCTCAAGTTAGCGAGGGGTTTGTAAAACCAACATTTTTCTAGTACGCTCCGCGCCAACCGATGGTGGCGCTCCGCTCAGAAAGTCGTGCATACAACTTTGCAAATCCTGGCTAAGCCCGTGACTTTTAATGAATTTCTGTGGGTCAAACTCAAAGCTATTTCGAATGGAAAAAATTTGTTAAGATATTAACAAGTAAAAAAAACTCTAATTCGGAATATTCCTACATTAGCAACTAGCATGATTTCACCTCATGTTGTCTCAAAAGAAAACTTGTTCCTTGTTTCCCAATTTGCGCATTGGGTATTGCAGTGCTAGTGTACATATTTTCTTTCAGGGGGGGGGGGGGGGGTGTTGATGGAGTGATGTGTATACGCAAATAAGATAATACAATAAGAGTTATAAAGGGTACTAAATATAAGGCTGCATCAGTCCAATCGAATTTCTGCAGGTGCCCTTTGATGTCGGTGCCCCCCCCCCCAGACTAAAGTGCTTCCGCCGCCCTTGACCTGGACATCCCCGACATGAGTGTATATAAGAAATATATTCTTTTTCATGGATGGTGGGGAGGGAGTGCCTACAAGCCTAGAAGTACAGGTTTATCATATTCTTTGTTATATTTTATACATTTCTGTGAGACAAATTGCAGTCTCACCCGACACAGCGACATTATCCCGCCTATACGTGTCGTTGAACAATGTATGTTTTCTGGAGGTAGCTGAGTACTGTGTTAAAATAATAAATAAGGTAACTAAATAGGAGCTTAAAAAATATACTGTCCCATTTTTCCTCTTCAAAGTGATGTTACCATTTTTTCTTCTTCTAATTTACCAAATTTTTGGGGAAGTGTAAATTTCTAAAACGTGAGATTATAAAATAAAGAATGTTTAGATGCAACTTGCAAGGCCTCAGAAGTGCCGTTTCCGGCAATCTGAGAGGCATTGTTTGCCAAAAATTTTCTTGTACGCTACGCGCCATCTGATGGTGGCGCTCCGCTTAGATAGTGTCACGAAAACTTTCGGGCACAAAAAGTTCTGCCCCCCCAAACTGAAATGGTCCCTTACGCCTATGCCCCACACCCCCATTTGAATGTCTATGAGTTTAATTTCTCAATGTATAAAAGTGCAATTCAATTTCCTGTTTACAAATACAGCGTTAGTGTAAGCAACGATCACTTGTAGTATCATATTAGTCTCACTAGGCTTTGACTCTTAACTTTTCGATTTACAAAAGATGTTCATATCATAAGGAAATTAAATGTCAACTGATAATTTAACTTAGTTTCTGCTTGGTTGCTGTGATGACCATGGGAAACAAACGAAATAGGGGTCCGTTCTGGAACAGTTAATAAGTGACACATCACTTGTATACATAGAAGTGTAAAAATGAATTAAATATTGTTTTAAATTCACATTTGTTTTTAATGCTTTCCTTAATATCATTACCGACCTATTATTTATAGTCTAGTATTTTTCAAAGCAAATCATGCTTTAATGTTAATGTTCGTTTATACTTTTCAAGCGCCGACGTAGGAATTGATGGTGTGCCCCCCCCCCCCCTCCCATCACCACCACCACGCATTTCAAACTAACACAGTTTTTTCAAGTAGAAAACATAGCACAATGTTGCGTTTAGACTTAGATATATGTTAAACTCTGCCTCAGAAGGTACCATTTGAAGTCTGGGGAAGGATCACAGACCCCACCCCCTTTTCCCCACTTCCCACATAATGATGCCGGATTTCACTACCGCATGTTCCTGTTAAACACAAAACGTGTGTCTTATTTTTGCCTTTATAAGTCTTTGATGTTATTATATTCTGCTAATGTTACCCATTATGATATTTCGAGTACGGTGCATTTAGTCCCAACGGTTCTTTTACATTTTTGCTCTCTGTCTTGCATTCGCTTATTTTTTTTTTACACTTTGCAGCCTATATTTTTTTATTTTAATAACCAACCTATTGATATTGCGTCTTAAATGTATACATTTTGCTTTATTAATTTTTAATTTATTTATTCTTGTTTAATCTATTTTGTCCCGTCATTGTGCACGGCCAGTGATATCCGCTGATACAGATGTTGCTTTTCTTAAATATATTCGGAGTCTGCGGTTTACAAAGGGATCACGGGCCAGAACTAACAGTATACCGTAGGCCAATAGGCCTATACCTTTCTCCAAAATTCCAAATATCACTAATCCTGAGTAACATCAGTTCCCTTGCTGTAGTACGAATAATTAACATATACCGTTGTAAAGTAACGTTAAAGTAAGTTAGACTTTGCGGATTTATTCTGCAATTCATATTGAAAGAATAGTTTCTGCGGAGGTGTGTTGGTGTTGGTATGTGTGTGTTTGCTGGGGGTGGGGGGGGGATTGAAAAACTCCGAGGGGTAGTGGAACATGTACTTTCATTGTAAGGGCAAAGCACAACATTACATCAAAGCCCTACAAAACCTTAAACAATCATTGTCGCAATGTAATTAAGTTGCCCAAAGTGTATGATACGACTCCATTTGGTAAAGGGATTTAAAGCATCACTTGATGTGATTGCTACTCACCAAAAGATCTTATAGGGCAGTGATCTCAAAAGAGCGAAATGAAAGGAATATGACTTAACTCTTAAATCAACCAAGCTTAGCAATATTAAGTGTTGTTATATTTATATTATTCGGTTCGTTGTGTACCATCACAAGACTCTGTCTTGGTTTTCTCCGTCGTACACTATTGGAGTCATGTGTTGCTGATGCATTACTCTCTTGTATATATGTGAATCAACAACGATCAACAAGTCAACAGACATTCACATAGTTGGTAAAGCCTTAATTAAATGTAAGAAACTTGAAATGTGACTATTATAACGTCATTGTGACCATACCTTTCACGTTTCTTGATTTCAAGGATGATGGAATGGATCCAATCGGAATAGCGTCTGGCAGATCGTACCAACGAAACCTATTGAGAGAAGTAGAATATCATCGTGTAAGATGTAGAAGACGTATAGAGGATTGTCCTCCTAGTTAGGTTTATTGTTTACCATATCAATGAAGATAAACAAAGTAAACAACAAATAACAAGGAAGTAAATCACATCATGATAGTTTGAGCTGATGTTTGTAAGTTGTATGTCATTGCTAGGTAACTGTAAACTGTATATCCGTCCAAATTATCAGAATTGGCCAAACTGTTTATATGTTTAACTTTACAATTACTTTTAAGTTGTTCAGACATGTAGAAATACAACATTGTACACCACAAAAGGACTAATACAGGTTCCTTGTAACAACCGGACGCTCGGATCACGTGATTTAAATCGATTATTATGCTACATTCTTCTCCAAGAATACAGACCTAGCAGGGTGCTTCGTTCAAGCGTACAACATATGCTATATGTTCCTACTGTTCGCACTTCCACCTATGTGGAACGTTGCTTAGCTAGATTAGCTCCCACAGCTCTGGAACAGTCTCCCCTTACATCTGAAATCAATCCAGCATGTGTCAACTTTCCAGAAAGAACTCAAGACGTTCTTATTCATGAATGCGTATCCATTTGTTTGATAACTGTTGTGTCCATTTTGGGTACTTTGCTCCTGCAGCGCTTCTGGGTAGTTTTTTTTGAACTGGATAAAAGCGCTCTACAAATTTGTATATTATTAGTATTATTACTAATATTATTATTATTACATTTTTTAACGCGTTGGCGGGATGAACAACCTGGAAAACGTTGCACTGAAACGGAGGAAGAATGGAATGGAGATGGGTAGGAGGGTCGAGGACATAGCAACATTTTTTACTGGGCGCAACAACTGGTCCTCTCAGGACATTTCAGTAAAAAGGTAAACACAAAATAATTATGATAATAATATTAATACTAACAATAATAATAATTATAATAATAATGATTGTTATTAATACCATTTTCAGGGTCATCAGAATAGTGACAGAGAATGTGTCCAATCACCCACCCCCCCACCCGCCCCTACCCTCACCCACCCTTCTTTCACGGCTCCGTCGCCCCAGTGACACGGTGAATGGTTGGTTTCATCGCAAACATTTGCAGTGAAGTCTACACTCAGTATTTGTACTGGTAAATTGACCTTAAAGTTAATAGACGAAATATATATTGATCGTTGGTGTGACATGTGGGGAGTTTAAACACCGTTATACCTCTTTTTCAACAATCCGCTTTTTGTATATCTTTCTTATATTACTATTTTCAGACAAAAACCATTAAATATCGACCACACACAGATCTTGCATAGGGCCGATATGAACTTACCGAGCTGGTGGCAGGAGTAGAGGGAGGATGTGTAACCTTGAACCTTTGTGGTAGCATATGATTATTCATTATGACTGTTATGATTGCTATATGAGTTTGGTGAAATACATCAATGGTGTTAAAATAGAAATTCGTTATAATACCACCCTCCCGTACCAACATTGCGACTCATCAAGCCAAGCATTATTTCAGTTTGTCTCAATTAACCCAAATGACGAGACCTTATTAATGAAACCGATTTGTATTCTGTGAAAATAATATTTGACAGCCTTGCTAATAAATTGTTTACTTCAAAACATAAGAGGAGCATGTGCATATACCATTGCATTGTCTCTAAGATTCCTTACTACGGCAAGTTGAATTTGGCGAGCAAGAATTATTATTATTAAAATTATCTGGATTAACCGGTAACAGATAATGAATCATATCCAATTAATATCTTCAAGTCTAGGTCATTATCGTCTCAAGATTATATATGTATTGCCTAGCTCTGTGTAAAACCAATACTCCGACCAATGGAAAGGAACTATATATGTTACCTATACGTACCTCTAATCTAATAAGCATATAATGAATGCATATTGACCGAACTGTTGCTATTTCTGTTTTCATGCAAATATTTTTCTTTACACTCGTTTGTTTTTCTGTATATTTTTATTGACTGGTGAAAAGAGGCTCTTTGGAATCTTTCATTAATCTTTTAAGCAATGTAACGGATATAGCGGACATAACAACGTAATGTACATGTAGGCTATATAATGTAAATATTGATGAACTTTAAATAGTTTATATTGTATCCCCGTTCTTGTGTAAACCTCTCCGCTACTACAACATTGAAAATTATTACGCCCGGAAAAGACGGCAAAACGGGAAGCTCATTGCCGGGAAATCTTGATAACTCGCGGGAAATCTCACACGCAGGGGAAAAAAATATGGTGGACACAAGGTTAGAGAAAGAGCCAAAGAGGAAATAAAATTTAAAAAAGACGATAAATAAAAAACAAACAGAAAAACTTACTAGTGTCTGGGACCCAAAATAAACGGGGGGGGGGGGAGGGGCGAAGGGCGATTCGCCCTACGAAGTTGAAAAACCTACGAAGTTGAAAAATCGGCCCAGAAAAGAAATCACGAGCGCTAAATAAAAATGCAAATACCACTAAAATCGCCCTCCACATGTACTGCTCAGTACAGTTAACGGGCGCCGCACATTTGGAAGATGACATAATACTGTGAAATAAATCACTGAAAAAACTCTGACTGCCGATCCTTTTGTTATAATATAACAGCTTGGTATGAACGTTCGCTCAGACACCACCTAGCTAGCTAAAAAAATATCGGTTCGTCGCGTGATCATTTTCGCACACCCGTGTATTTGTATTTTTTTCTCCCAGCTAGGTGTGGAAAGAGTGAGCTAATATTGACAGCTCCTGCGATGTTTTCCTAATATACCTAAAACTGTAGCATACGCAAACTGGAGCCTATACCCCAACTTTCTCAGGATTTTCAAAAAGTTCCCAACATTATTGCAACGATATTTTCATTAGTTTCCCATGATTTGCAATATATTAGTATCATTAGAGTAGTGCAGTGCTGTAGCTGCTGAATATTATTCCAGATTAAAACTGACCATTGTGTACATTTTATGAACAGTACCGGCGTATCCAGGATTTTCTAACCAGGGGGGCGCGAATTACTATCTAAGCGGAGCGCCACCTTCAGTTGGCGCGCAGCGTGCAAGAAAATGTCTGGTTTTGATACCCCTCAGATCACCGGAAATGGCACTTCTCGGGCTTGAAATGACCAACCAGATGTACACTTTTGCCTGAGAACCAAGTATTTCCCAATAGTTTTTTTCATCCATAACCTTTTTGAAGATTGTCACCAGTCACACATCATGTTCGACCTCATCGCATCTCCTGTGGATCATTTGCTTTTTGTAGGTGATTCTACGTCGCGGCTACAATACCCCGTCAGCCCCACTTTTCAAGGTTTTAAACCAATTATTTGTTCAGAATTTGAAAATTCACAATTCTTGTGAATAAATTCACTTCAAAACATACCCATAATGTTGCACAAAATTTCATCTATGGACAACCAATATAGAAAAACCTCCTTCAACCCCTAACAGACCGGTCAAAATTGCACGAGTGGAGGGTAGTATGATGAAGAATGGTGGTCAGGGAACTTTCGAAAATTCAGACACAGTTAATTTATTGGTGTATAAATATTAAAACCTCTTCTAACGGCTACTATAAAACTTCGTTGAAGGAATTGAAATACCAGATATTTCCGAAACCGAACACTACACACATCTAGAGTTTGGAGGCTGTTCATCATTTTCATGCTAATTGATATGATGTGATATCTGCTGTTTGCTTTAACAATTCGAATAATTGAAATGAGGCTGAAATAAATAACTATTATCTGTTTATTATGCAATGCTCCACCAGTGGCGTAGCGATGAGCCTGGGGGTGGGCTCCTGGCCCAAAGGGGCCCCTATCAGGAGGTCCAAGCAAGGGGCGTCCGCAGAAATGTTTACAAGGTTACACACTACTTGATACTATCTAAGCGGAGCGCAACCATCGGTTGGCGCGGAGCGTACCATGATTTTTTTTTTGCCAAAATAATACACCTAGATCGTCGGAAAAGACATTTCCCGTTCAAGTTGCATTAACATTGGTTATTTTGAGTTCTTAAGATTTTGACTTTCAATAATTTCAGTGATGCATCATGGGTACGTATGCAATGAACAAAACTAGAGAACTGTAAGTGTTGGTTGGGTGAAATCATTGAAATGTCAAATGCTTAACTTTCTTTTCAAATTTGTGATTTTCCAGGGGGTGGGCAAGCCCCCCCCCCCCTACTGTATGGAGTATAACGGAGGCTGCTGTACAAATACAGTAATCAAACCTAAGCATAGGTCTAATTTCGGCTGAAACTTTGTCTCCATCTAATCCTAACTTCCTGTGTTTTTCTACTTACCAGATACACCGATTATCGTTATTCTTACATTTTATTATTATATTTATATCCTTCTCTTTCAAATGAACGCAGTTTCAATTCTGTTAGGTGTTGGGTTATTGTTTTAGATTTTTTTTCAAAAAATCATATGTCCCGATGTTGTACTCAGTACAACATTGGCTGCAATTGGGTTTTAAATTATATACTTTGTTTTCATTATAATAATAAATAACACAAATATAGCTCGATACAGACATTAATACCCAATCAGCCCATGATCATGATGTCCGTATTCCGTATCACGTGAAAATATGAATATTGTCTTGGTCAGTCTTACATGAGTTTTTCTTTCCCAGTAAAACGGGCCCTCCCTATCCAAAGAGGTATCCTTTTTCTGTGCATCAGTATGGCGGAGCCACCTTTTGGTCGGGGCCACCGGCTCAGCACGGTCCGTAGGAGTTACGCTACTTTGCCCCACATTATTTTCATTTCGAAAGACGCACATTTTCAAGTTCATTACACACTGAAGGCTTCGATTCTCTATCTGCCTATAGTTCAGGGAAGATCTTAGGATTTTCATCCCTAGATATCGCTAGATATTGCTAGATATCCATACAGTACAGTGCCCTTGGGATTTTTGGATTTTGTCGGGACCTGATCTTGGGAAATTGCAAGTCGGGAGTGGTCACACTCCATGTAGGTCAGTGCACGACCTCTAGACGTCACTAATGCACAACCCGATCACTTGTTATGGATGAAGTGGTGCAGTGGCGTAGGAAGGTACTTTTGAGAGGGGGGCTGAAGACTGATGGCCGGCCTGGGGAGGGGTCTAAGGGGAGGGGGTGTCCAGGTGGCCTCAGATGCAATTTGGTGCAATATAGCACACTTCAACACCCACTCCATTTTGTAAAGAATTTTGCATTTTCACCTGGCCTTAGATGCAATTTGGTGCTTCAAATGAGATTTTTTTCTCATTTGGAAATGAAAAAGGGGTTTTCTGACTTGCGGAGCGGGGGGGGGGGGGGGGGGCGGAACGGTACTTCCGCCCCCCCCCCCATATTTTTCACTGGGGGGCTGGCGCCCCCCAGCCCCCGGTTCCTACGCCCTTGAAGTGGTGTGTTGCCGGATTTGTTAAGGTCTTGGTACTATTGGCGAAGGTTATTAATTAAGTTTCGTAACTCATCGGGAAGCGATTAGTGGGGTGGGGCGTAGGGTTGTGGGCGGGCGTTTTCATGCAGATGGGAACAATCTCAAGAAGTGATGGGTGGGTCCGCCCCCCCTCCCCCCCCCCTGCCCCGCTCATGATACGCCCTGGATCCACTACATGATATTCACAGGAGACGTGCTCAATTCTCCAATCGCATGCGGAATTTATGTGTCGATTCATTGTAAGAGTTACGGTACTAGGTTTGGGGTAACGATTATCATTCAGGTCGGACTGTATAACATTTTATCTCTGGATGGCAGTGTTGCATCGAAGGACATAGGTCATAGGTCTAGTGCAGTTCGCATATAGATCCTGGTCTAATACCGAAATGCGTCATGTTCCCCAACGACTCGGTCGAGTTCAAGACCAGCCACAGTTGTTTCATCGTGGAGGTCTGTTTTTACCTCCATGGTTTCATAGCACAATTGTACAATTGATTAGGGCGTCCATACACACATACACACCCGTTATGATAGACCATATATGTAATTATGTAATTATGACTGTTCCTCTTCTCTTCCCGGTGTCTTGTCGTTAATCTTCTACTCCCTCCTTTCTCCTTTTTCTCTCTTTCCTCTTTTTCTTTTCCCTTCCTTCCTCCTCTTCCCCCCCCCCCTCTTTTCCATTTTTTGCTTCTCTTTTTTTTCTCTCCTCTTTTTCTTACCCGAGGGCACGCGCCCCCAACGCCCACCTGGATACGCGCCTGGTACGTAACTTTTTAATTATGGGTCGCCATGATTAAAAGAATCAAGTAGGGTTAAAACGACAGGCTAGGCATGGTCCTACCACGGGCCCTAAGGCAAGCCCATGGACCCCATCTATAACTGTGTCGCGCTGCGTGCAGACTGACGCCTTCGGCGTTAGTATAGCATCACCCACAAAGTTCAGTGATTTTTTAACCCCAGTCTCATCCCTGTATATGGATGAAATTAACAGAATAAAGGCATAGCCTGCCTATACTTAACAAGATACACAGTAGGCTATTTTATAGTACATAACATAGACACTGTGTTAGACCAAAACTGAGCCTGGATCCTGTGATCAAAATGGAAAACTTTTTGGTTGGATTCAAGGGTGCATCTGGGGGATCAGATAAGGGGAAAGTGAAGCAGAAGAAGGGGAAACATGTGGTGAATAAGGAGTCCACTATCAAACGTTATTATTTAGGTGTTGAAATAAAGAAAGTGTATTGGTGTAACACCTTGAAAATGTATTACCTTTGTTTTTAGTCTTAGTCAATGGTAGGTCTACTTTTTATAGTAACTAATTTTACCGATAAAATGTTGTAAAATTTAATCAATTTGTAGCTACAATTTATACAGGAGAACCAGCCCTCGCAACACCAAAAAAAGCCCCCGTCATCAGTAAAACAGCCCTCGTAAAAAAATCTGCTTGTGCTGAAAAGAGCCCTCGTCACCCAAAAAATATTTTGAGCCCTGCAGTTTACGATGTTTGTTTACATTACATAATGATAATTGATGTGGTACAATGTGAGAGCCGGGGTATAGATTTATAATAAATTATGATCAGACTGGTTTGATTACGTGAGATGAGACTACTTTCAGTATTGTCAAGGTAAGAACTCAAGAAACTGACACACTAAAACAGTGTGTTTTAAAAATTATATTTATTAGCTTTTTAAGTTCAAATTAGCACTAGTCTTCAACGAACGCAAGTTGTTTTAAATCGCCAAAAAGGTACACCAAATGGCGCAAATTGCATCCTCATTTGTAAAAAATCTCTAGCTTCTGATTGGGGATCATCCCCCCTCCGACACCCTCCTGCGGCGCGATGGCTGCTTCGCAGCCATATGGTTCGCGGGATATGATACCTTTCTTGCCGGGAAAAAAAACACTTTTTACAGCCCTCTATTAATTTAGGTTTATTTTTTCATAAAAGGGGTCTCCCTGTTTAGATCACCCGAGTGAAAGCAGTGTGGTGTGACAAACAATAAATGCTCTCCTGAAATGACCATTGACCTCAACAACAGGCTTATTGCACTAAATTTGATAGATACATCAACATACCAAATATGACATCTGTCCTTTTTGAAATGTTGTGTAAAACTTGGTTCTTACAATTTGATCCCTGGTGAGCTCAAAAGACGATTGACCTCCGCCCACATCATTAGGCTTCTTGTACTCAATGTGGTACAATAATACCATATATGCGATCTGTCCAAGTTTCCCTTGCGATATTATGAATAGGAAGGTGCGTTTGTGTATAGAGCCAGGTAAGAGGGCAGTGAAGAAATTGTTTGGAATTTGTTGACTTCAAATGACCTTTGTCCTCCATCGAAATCAATAATAGGTTCCTAAATTAAATTTGATATACCATACAGGTACAAACTAAATATGAGATTTGTCCAAGGTTCCCTTCTTGCTATATCATGTTTACAGGGCTTTCGCAATTTGACCTGTTGACTCCAAATGACCTTTGAGGTCAACTAAAAGCAATATTAGGCCCTCTTAAATTTGATATGATTCATCTACAAACCAAAATATGAGGTATGCTCCTGCTCACCTTCTTGAGATATCGTGTTTACAAGGTTCCTACAATTTGACCCAATGACCTTTGACCTCTTTGTACTTAATGTGGTTCGTTTACATACTATATATGAGATCTGTTCGAGCTTACCTTCTTGAGATATCGTGTTTACAATGTTTTCACAGTTTGACCCCTGGTGACCACTAATGACATTTGACCTCCAAAAAAGCAATAGGCTTCTTGTACTATAGTGGTTCTTCTACACATTCAAGATGAGATTGGTCCAACCTTCCCTTTTTTAGATATCGTGTTTACAAGATATCGTGTTTACAAGCTGGGCGTCACAAACGCACACCTTCACGCCCGCGCGCACATACATATGCCATCATGAATGCAAAGGTTATCATCGAAAAAAAAACAAAACACTTAAGTTAACTCAGACACTTAACACAAGGACAAATGACGAGGCTTTTCCCGTCACATCAATGATGTTGGTCACGTGCTTGGTTGAAATATCAGTAAAGTTAAATCTAAATGACGTCAATGTTTAATACAGTGACGACGTTAGTATCAAACTTGGGCGCAAAAAATAAGTATCGGTCAGAAGTATATTACAAAGTGTTTGTTTGATATTTTCATTGTTCAATGTAAAAATTGATTACACCATTGTTTCAATGACGGTACAATCACTTTGAAACATATTTTGTTTACAATACAAAGTTTGAATGGGGTATGGATTTCGATTTCGTGCAATTCTAATCAGAAGGTCTACAATGCTTAGCAGGATTTAAAGTTCGTTCTTAATAAACAATCATTATCAAATAAATATACTTTTCGAAATAATTTCGTTATTATTATCGACAATAAACAAATGTATTACTTTGTGGCGGCAAACATTACATATTTAAATAATACCTTTCAATATTAAAATTACTTGGTTGGCTTAGTGTTCTACGATATTTGATATTTCTGGTAAGTTCCGAGATACACTTATTTATAGACAAACCGAGGTGATAATGATAATAGCCTATTGTCATATGATCATTCCAGGGATTATATTTAATATCCCAGATTTGATTGGATGCTATTAAGCTTACCATTTTATGGTTATCTACTTAGCTCGCACAATGCTTTATACACAAAGTAAATACGATTTTAACTATCTAATTATCATTATTTAGCTCTTTGTTTTCCACGCATAATACTTCTTCTCAATACGAACTTAATGACCGTGCTATTTGTTTTTCTGCTAAAAAAGTAAAACACATTTGATAAAATGCAACTGTGAAACGCACGATGCTGACAATCCAGTAGTGTCCGTTTATGCAAGGCGTTTAATAACGTAATTGAAAAGTCTGGAGCTAAACAATGGGAATCATAAAACAATGTGTATTTAAATAAACGTTCACTACCGTATACCTATAGTCAAATTGAGAGCTACACAATAATATGTTATCTAGTCAGACTCCTTCCAATGAGAAGTGCTACTTCAAGAAGATAAACTGAATATAACAAGAATCATTCCTTACTTAGTAAGTATTCATAACTTTGTGTTGTCTATAAACCCTTCTCTATTCAAGCTTCTTTCGACAGGTTTACATTAGAGCAAGATGGGATACATTAAGCACCAATAAAAGCAAGTTTGCTCATTTAAAGTAAAACTTACAAAGAATAACTAAAAATAAGGTCGAATGATGATTCGTAGTCACTGCTGTACATCTACTGACCTACTTAATGTATGTTTCCATGGTGCCAGGTCGATAACGCGGACACCGCGGAAACCGATAAACCGAGTTCTGTTATCGAGATACCGGGTTCGATATCAACGGTTTCCGCGCTGTCGACCTTGCTATATAGCAAGGTCGAAAACGTGGAAAGCGCGCAAAGAAGAGGAATTTGTCAAGGGAGGGCGACGAATTTTTTTGGTCGGATCTCATCCTATATACGCCAGGAGGGATGGGAAAGGGCTTAGGTATTTTTTTTTCTAAACTAAATGCAGGTCGAAAACGGGGAAATGTTTTTTACACAATGAATGGCGCAAATAGAGGGTTTTGTCAAGGGAGGGTGAAGAGTTTTCGGCGCATTTCAGTCAATATGCGCCAGGAAGGTGATGGGGTTGTAGGCTTTTTCTCTAAACGCAGGTCGGAAACGCGAAAATGTTTTTTTTTTCAGTGGCGAAACTAGATCATTTTTCAAGGGAGGGTGAAATAGTGTTTTAAGCGCATTTCAGCTGTCATGCGCCAAGAAGAAGTGGGGTATAATATTTTTACTTTTTTACTTAATGCAGGTTGAAAACGCGAACATGTTTTTTACAATTTTGCGAAATTGCTTTTTAAGGAGTGTTAGCTCAGTGGTTAACGCCGGTGCCATCCAATCATAGGTTCCGAGTTCGAGTCACTCCAAGATTAATCAGGCGCGTATCCAGGATTTTCAAACCCGGGGGGCGCGAATTACTATCTAAGCGGAGCGCCACCATCGGTTGGCGCGCAGCGTACAAGAAAATTTCTTATTTTGATACCCCCCAGATCACCGGAAACGGCACTTCTCGGGCTTGAAATGACCAACCAGATGTACACGTTTTGCCTGAGAACCAAGTATTTCCTAATAGTTATTTTTTCATCCATATCCTTTTTGAAGATTGTCAACCAGGCACACATCATGTTCGACCTGATCGCATCTCCTGTGGGTCTTTGCTTTTGTAGGTGATTCTACGTCGCGGCCCACAATACCCGTCAGCCCCACTTTTCAAGGTTTTAAGCCCCATATTTGTTCAGAATTTGAAAATTCACATTTCTCGTGAATAAACTCACTTCAAAACATACCCATAATGTTGTACAAAATTTAATCTATGGACAACCAATATAGAAAAACTTCCTTCAACCCCTAACAGACCGGTCAAAATTGCACGAGTAGAGGGAAGTGTGATGC
Source organism: Apostichopus japonicus (assembly GCF_037975245.1). NCBI lineage: Eukaryota > Metazoa > Echinodermata > Holothuroidea > Aspidochirotida > Stichopodidae > Apostichopus > Apostichopus japonicus. The sequence continues at coordinate 45,104,864 of NC_092576.1, forward strand.
AGAATGTTGGTCAGAAATTTTCGAAACTTCAGACACAGTTAATTTATTGGTGTACAAATATTAAAACCTCTTATAACGGCTATTATAAAACTTGGTTGAAGGAAATGAAAAAATAGCAGATATTTCCGAAACCGAACACTACACACATAGGCGTAGGAGGCGCGGCGGCAGTGGCGGAGCTAGGGGTATTGGTCAGGAGGGGCGAGAATGGTCTGTAGGGGCGCTTTCGACACTATCTAAGCGGAGCGCCACCACTGGTTGGCACGTAGCGTACAGAAAATTTTTGAGTAAAGATACTCCCTAGATCGCCGGAAATGACCCTTTCCGGGCCTGGCTAATTTGCAGATAAACGAAGAATAAGGTGTCATCGCCAAATTACACCAACAAAATGTGACAAATGTCAATAAGTAGATGAGAGCGCAATAAAAAAGTCAATATTCTAGAATAAGTAAAAAGTGGTAAAGAGCTGAAAAAGGCGCCAGCAGTCCATTTGAGTCCGTCAGGGGGGCATCCGCCCCCATGACCGTATGGACGCTCCGCCACTGCGCGGCGGGGGTGCAGCCCCTAATTCGCCATTACTAATGTAAAAGAGAGTTTTGACATAATTGGACCTCCATGTTTTTTACACATCCACATGAGACATGTCGTTGTTTACATTAGCATCCCGCGGTATACTGCGCAATTTTAACGGAACGTACGGTACATGATGGCATGCGATGTAATAACCGAGGCTTGCTTATATGATATTGACATTAACACGTTGAGCGCGCGCGAAAATTTGTGGTTATTTTTTCAGGCAAGTCGGACAGTTTTGAGGCTTTTCATCCTGGAACGCCATTTTCATGCTCACTGATATGTGATATCTGCTGTTTGCGTTACAAATTCAAACAGGCGCGTAGCGAGTAATTTGTCAAGGGAGGGGCGAAGCCTGTAGGCAAATTATCTAAGCGTAGCGCCACCATAGGTTGGCGCGAAGCGTACAAGAAAATTTTGGCCGAAAATGCCTCCCAGATCGCTGGAAATGGCACTACCCAGGACCATTTGTTAGCGCGAAGCGTACAAGCAAATTTTGGCCAAAAATGTCTCCCAGATCGCTGGAAATGACACTTCCCAGGCCTTGTAAGTTGCATCTGAGCACTTTCTATTTTGAAATTACTTAGCGATATCATTTAAAAAAATGCTGAATGGGGGGGGGGGCGGGCGGTCGCCCCCATCCCAAAAATCGTCATGTTCCCCGACGACGCTGTCGAGTTCGAGACCAGCCACAGTTGGTTTCATAGCACAATTCTACACACGCGTTATGATAGACCATATATAGTATATATATAGATCATTAGTGAGAGAGGAAAATGGAAACGTCAAAAAATGGAGTTGTCGGTGTAAGGGGTAGGGTGAGTCACACATTTACGAAATCATTGATCCGTCACTGGCTACCCTTCAGCGCTGTAATGATGTCACTGTTCCTCTTTCTCTTCCCGATGTCTTCGCGTTTTTTTTTACTCCCTCCTTTTCTCCTTTTTCTCTCTTTCTTCATTTTCTTTTCCCTTCCTTCCTCTCCTCCTCCTCTTTTTCCCCCTTTTTTCCTTTTTTCCTCTCTTTTTTTTTCTCTCCTCTTTTTCTTACCCGGGGGGCGCGCGCCCCCAACGCCCCCCCTGGATACGCACCTGTTAATGTATGTCGTCCAGTTACAGACTTGTTGACAATTGACAATTCATAATCATGGGCGTTAAATATGAATCGAAGAGACTGACTTCGGTCAGCCTGTGGCGTCGATACGCCAATGATGGCTTCTTCGCGAGTTCCTGCTTGCAGGAGGATCTAAAATACATACATACATACATACAATGGCGAAACTATAGGATTTTGTCCAGGGAGGGTTAAGAGCTTTCGGCGTATTTCAGTCTATATGCGCCAGCGAAGGTGTGGGGAGGTGGGTTGAGGATTTTTTTCACTAAATGCATGTCGAAAACACGAAAATGTTTTTAACAAAGGCGGAACCAGAGGAGTTTGCTAAGGGAGGGGAAATGAGTGTTTTTGGCAGGCGCATTTCAGCTAATATGCGCCAGGAAGGGGGTGAAGAGGGAGGTTGATGCTTTTTTTACTAATTGCAGGTCGAAAACGCGGAAATGATTTTAGCAAAGGCTAAACTAGAGGAGTTTGCTAAGGGAGGGAAAACAACTGTTTTTGGCAGGCGCATTTCAGCCAATATGCGCCAGCAAAGGTGTGGGGAAGTAGGTTGAGGCTTTTTGCACTAAATGCAGGTCGAAAACGATAACATATGAGTATTCATTATGATTGGCTGGTCATGTGACCGTTTGAAATATCAATAAACTCAAATCTAAAATATGTCAATGTTTTATACAGTGACGGCGTAAATATCAAACTTGGGAGAAAAAAAACAATATTGGTACGGTAAGAAATATATTACAAAGCGTTGGGAATTCTTTTCAATCTTTGTATCAATATCGAGAGAGAACGCTGGACATTTTACGAAGAGTACTATTTTAGCATAGTTCGTGTAAAAGTTGGAAATGTCTGGTCGATGTGCGACCGACTGAATGCAATAACCACAGATCTCTACTACCTGTATTCTCAGTAACACAACACATCTCCTTTGGATTATTTTCTGTTTTTGTTTCATTTTCCTTTCCTTCTCTTTTTACTTGGCGACCACGTGACTATCACAATATACTGATATACATTTCTAATCAGCTCTATAGTGGATATTGGAAATAATATTTGTTTTTCGTGCGTACGTAAAATACTACATACGTACGTCATATGTATTACTTACGTACGTGATAATGTTTGATTTTAGTTTGTTTTATTCAGCAAATTATCATTCTTCATCTACAAACAAAAATTGCACATATAGAGAAACATTTAAAATACAAGATGGAAATAAACTTAAATGCATTAAAAAGAAAATAACATGCCAAGGATAACCCTTTAAGCTAAAAGCTTATTTCCAAAGGGGTCCTTACGTTACGTTACGTTCACTACCTTAGGAGCATAGGCGTAGAAGCCCAATTTGATTTGGTGGGGGAGGGTGGGGCGGGGGGCTGTAACGACTTGCCCGAAAAATGTAACAAAAATTTTCTCTTCGCCTTGCGCACGTTTAACAGGTTAATGTGCATATTATATGCATCGGTTATTACATCGCAGGCCAATAACATACAATCAGTTGCCGGGATGCGAAATTCTTTTTCCCAAACAGATTTGCAATTACGGAGTTTTCAGCCAATCAGATTGCTCGTGACGTAAGCATCAATAATGACCATCGCTTTGAAGTTCGAAGGCATACACTGAGTTACACACTGACACTTAATAAAGTCTTGTTACGCGGTTTCCCTGCAAACGCCCTAACTTTACTTTTAATGCTTGGATAACATGTTCACCTTACTAATGATACATACGCTACATTCTATCGGGTTCGTGTTTACGTCATCCAAGATTCGTCAGCCGTTCTATTGAAGGCAGAATTCGTTTCGTGGAAAGGGTAGGCCTACACCAAAATCAACTTCACGTAGCATGGTGGGCTCATAATTGACGCACTTAAGGATTTGATCAACGATGTCTATCAAGGAAAAATCCAAATCACTCAACTGTATGTGTTTTTCATATGAGTAGTTCCTCAGAAATGGTATGATCTCAAAATATTTAAGGTTCTGTGCTTATGCACCGTACAATTGAGCAGAATTTGACCACAAAATGTCTGCCGTGTCAAGTTTTTTCATACCCCTAAATTGACACATTCGTCGATAAGTTAACTGTAGTGTAGGCCTTAGTATACATCCATTGACTTTAGATGTTGTTTGCTATGCTTTGAGCCTCTAAGCTCAGACAGGTCAGGTCCTTGAGAGTAGTGTTATCACATTGAGGTAATGTTGGTTATTTTTAGGGTGTAAGATTTCCAAATGCCCCAAAAACGTGCAAAACTAGGGGGAGGGTGTTAAAAGCTTAAAAAAGTACCACAATTTGGTCAGCAAATATAGCTGAAATGGATTCAAACTCATGAAATATTTAATTCTGCTTGACTGCAAACAGTTTAAGTGGCCTGCTGTATCGTTGCTAGTAATAATTGAAGGTGCGTCAATTACGGGAGTGCGTCAATTATGAAGCCTTTACTATTCACAGTTTTAATACATATAGGCCTACAGCGCATGTGTTATGTACCCCTGTACGAAACTTTCACTGTGCGATGTTATCGATTAATGCCTTCACAGAAATCTTCGATCAAAGTAGATCATAAAATACTAGTGTGCTCAATATGTCTAAACCAATTCCAAACACATCTACATATATTTACGAAAAGCTGCGGGTAATTTTGAACGGGTATATCTTCGTTGCAACGAATGGATGCAGACATTTTGATAACCTCGAAGTGAAGTATTCCATTGCTATGACGTAACTTTTCCGACCAATCATGAGCTACTATTTACACACAATTGCAAACCTGTTTGGGAAAAAAAATCGCTGCCGGGATACCCTTTCATATTTGTTATAATTATTGGGCAAGTCGTTACAAAAATAATGATTATAATAATATAAGTTTAACCATTGAAAAACACAATGCAAATTATTTTTCTTTCAGTAGGTGCCCGAAAAATTCTCGGCATATTGCCCGAATTTTCACAAAGATATTATTATTTATAATTTTAGGTTTACAGTTGTTCAGGGCCAAGGCCTTCTCACACGACTTTACAACTTAACCCTGGTCATTGGTAACTTGTCACACCTACACACCAAAGTGTGCACAACTCAATCAATCTCTCCTGGGGCACCACCGTGCACCACAACCACGTGTCCCCCGTGGGACTTCCCATAGGGTGCAGCCACAAACCGGCGCACACAACTATATTTACAAGTTACCTCGCAAGTCCCCATTTATACACCTGGGTGAAGAGAGGCAATGGAGATAAAGCGCCTTGCCAAAGGACACAACGTAATGATCTGGCCAGGGCTCGAACCTGTAATCCTTAGATCACAAGTCCACTGCCTTAACCACTTGACCACAACGCCCTCAAATATTTATAGTTAGGGAGGGGTGCAGCCCCCCCTAGCCCCCACCCCCGCCTCCTACGCATTTGCTTAGGAGTAGCAGTATACGTACAGTAAGTAACATATTGGCCTACGTACACGATACGTGAATATACGTACTGTATACTGTACGGTCTAACTAGATTATGATACAATAATACTTCTCGCTCACTGCACCTCGCTTGTATCAATCATCCGACCACAGAGTCAAGCTTAGTTTAAAGATTAAGCCGCGAACTAACAAATGCCGGACAAGTTCATTTCTCTCCATCTTTGAAATAAAGGTGTATCCCGCAGTATATCACGTAGGCTCGCTTACGTTAGACAAGTGATAACATCATATCACATAGTAAAAACACGCACGTACGTACGTAGGCCTATATTCGTTATAATGATCACGTACGTACGTAATAATATCACGTACTTACGTGATATATACGTTATAATACTACGTACGTACGTAATATTATCACGTCCGTACGTGATAAATATCGCATACACGTACGTAGGCCTATATTCGTTATAATTATCACAAACGTAAGTAATGATATCACGTACTTACGTGGTATTTATTACATACTTACGTAATTATACTACGTACGTACGTAATATTATCACGTTTGTACGTGATAAATATCACGTACGTGCGCCCTCTTACGTTAGACAAGTGTTTACGTAGGTTATGTCACATACTTAAATCACGTACGAACGTACGTAGGCCAATATTCGTTATAACTATAACGTAAATACGTAATAATATCATGTACGTACGTGATATTTATTACGTAGGTACGTAATAATACTGCGTACGTAATATTATCACCTACGTACGTGACGGATATCACGTTAGTACGCTCGCTTACATTAGACAAGTGTTAACATAGGTTATATCACATAATAAAAAACATACGTACGTACTTACGTATGCCTATATTCGTGTGTTATAATATCACGTACGTAATATTAGTGCGTTGTGTACACGTAATATATTACGTACGGAGTGTTATTACGAACGTATGTACGTAATAATCTTTTTTTTTTTACCGTCTAGAGCTTCGTAGTCTTCTTTTTATCTCAGCAACAAACACTTTATGTGCTGGGAGTTCATGAACCGTATCGACATTATTTCTGAGGGGTGGGGACAAGGGGGGGGGGATTAAGGACCGATTCCGATATCAAGTAGCTTTGCTGAGACGGATATCAAGGTACCTTTGGAAGCAGATCATGCGGTAATTGTATTATAACTTCATTAACTGTACATTCAAAGCCACATTGGAAGGTATTCCTTGTTACTGTTATTGAATGTGTCATGTCGTCACCAAGAGACCCGTTTGTCATCTCTCTCTCTTGTCTATTTTCTTAACATGTGAGTGGTGAGGAAGGGGGAAAGGAGAGCTATTTTTAACTGATTTATTTGAATCTTTCTTGTTCTTTCGGTTCCGATTTGATACTTGGTATCGACTTCTGATTTTAACTGACAAAGTCAATATTTACGACCTGGGTATGACGCTGGCAGTTGTATAAGTGTTAAGTTTGATTGTTAACTTGTAGGTTCATTGATTGTGTACCGGGGATATAAATTGGTACTTCATTTTGTAAGCGTGTGTTATTACTATAATAAAGGTGATGATGACATCATTCTAAGCCTTCTAAGTTTGCTACATAAAATTAAGTTGAAATTTGAAAGCGATTTCTAATTGTCGTTTTCCATTATAAAAGTTAAACTTATATGGTATAATTTAATCCATTTTCACTGCTCTGTGCAGATATAAAAAATGCAGTTTAAAATTCGATATTTAAAGATAAAGAGATATAATATATCATAAATTGAACTTTAAAGAATCTCCTATGCTTTATTTAATTGTTCGTGTTGTTTATTTGTTTATTCTTTATGGCTGAGCAATATATGTCCATATGTCAGATTTGGTGACGCGGCATAAGCCTTCGTATTGTTTTTCCCCCGCTGAAACATGAACTATATTTAATCTCCATCTCGCATATTCAATACAATATGACCATACGATTATTGGTTGTAATGGAAAACACTAAAATCAACCAATATTTGATTATGATAATGCCACTATAAAACACCTAGTACTTTAGACGTTTCGCTGTAAGTGTCGAAGACGTTTAACAGTCACTTGATATTATGTTATAAGAGCAAAATATTCGACAGGGCTGGCTAACTTGAAAAGAAATCGAATTGGTCGTCTTTCATTTGAAATGATTTAGCAGTTAAACGGTAACCATTTAACCTTTTCTACAGCTTAAGTAATGACAGATTATATGGAGCATAATTTGTTAGCTTTATACGCAATAATGGAATTATGAAACTATTGTATAAACCTCAAATATTTTCAAAGTGAAATTTGTTCAACTTTATAGAACATAATGTTCTTCATGGAACCAGGCAATTAAAAACCAACAATGTTTGTATTCACATATTAGATGTGTGAGTTACATTAAGAGCTATTCAAAAATGTGTAAAATTAGGCAGACTTCCTTATACCAACGAGAAGGGAAAAAATCGACGAAAGGGAAATAAAATATTCATTCTATTTAATTTGAGATATGAGCAAGTGAGGGATGTTTTAAACAACCAAGGAAATCAAGTTTGCTCATTTAAAATCATGTGAACAGAGAATAACTACACTATGAGAACACGTTGCAACATCATGCCATATGACATATCACTGAATGGCTATTAGATATGTGTAACCAGTATGAAAAAAAATGATGCATTATTCCCAGCCCCTGCTAGACACGGACTGACCTACTTAGCGTAAGTTTCCATGGTTACGTTGTATGACAGTTTTAGTTACAACATTCCAGGTGTACAGTAGACGCATTGGTTTAGCATTGGCTCGTGTCATCTATTGTTATGCGAATTAGGTATTTATGGAAGTTCCAGGTGTGACATCTTTACTGTTAACTGGTTTTACTTTGGAAAATAAATTGTTTGAATCAATCGTCTGTGCATACAACTATGGTAGAAGGAGATTAGGCTTAAGGCCCGGTCACACTACAGCGATATTTTATCGGAATATACGGTCCGATTTTTCCGATTGTAGGCCGAAGAGTGAGGTTTGTGGTAGTGAATGTAATGAATGCAGTGGAATATTCGAATACGTACTCCAAATCTGAGGGGTTCTGGAACGGACTACATTCTGAAGTGACGTCACATCGAAAAACGATAAAAATCGGAAGAGTAATCGGATAGCTATCCGATAAAAGGAAACGGAGTCAATATCAAAAGTTAGGAGAGGGCTATTTCACATCGGAATGGCTCAACAGATAGCAAATCAGGTCCTTTATCACCGTGGCTAGAAGACCCGAACGAAAAACTGGCTGTTTCGATTCCTCCGGGAAAATCGGGTAGTATTCCGATAAAAATGGAATGGAATGGAATGGATTTGATGGGTTCAGTAAAAACGATTATGTACGAAGGGGGATGGCGAAGGAAGGGGGATGGCGAAGGGAGGGGTATGGCGAAGGGAGGGGTATGGCGAAGGGAGGGGTATGGCGAAGGGAGGGGTATGGCGAAGGAAGGGGTGGTGGCGGCCACAGGTAAGGTGTCTGAAAGGTGAGTGGGGCAGGGCGGCCAGACTAAACCTACTGCAGAGCAGACTGGAAGTAGGTATTTTGTCTAGATAGCGAATACACATTCTGTGCTACATTTTAGAAAGTAAATTATTTGAATCAATCGTCTGTATATATTTAGGCTCTGTATATATTTGTACATACAATTATTGTAGAAGGTGATTAGGCCTACTGTGTGTACTAAAACGGTGATGTGTTATCGGATAGAGACATGGAATGGATGATAGGCTCTCTAAAAACATACACATGCATCTCTCTGAAGGAGATAGCGAGGGGGGGGGGGGGGGTTAGGGAACAGATAAGGTGTCTTAAAGGTGAGAGGGGCATATGGGTCAAGACTTAACTTACTGCAGCACAGATTGGGGTAAAGATTAGTCTAGATAGGAAATAAATATTCTGTGTTACATTTTTTTATCATAGTCACACCAATCACTACTCCCAAAGTGTATTATTTTTATTGCTATTTTTGTCCCGATTACACTTATTCCTGGAATGGCGGTATTGCATATGTTAAGAAGTTTTCATTTCTCACGTATTTCATTGATGTCACTACTAAATAGTTTTTTTTTGTTCGAGTGTCGGGAGGGGGGGGGGGGAGGTGGAGGCGGGATCGGGTCAACTTAAATATATATTGTTATTAACACGTTAGCTGCAAGTTTAAGATGTCACTGATTACATTAAATTGTGAATGGTAAGGCCGGTAAGGAAAAACTCTTTACGAGGTTTGATTTGTGGGACCAATGAAGGCCAGAAGAGTAGCGGTTTATTTAAATGAAAATATTCAGTTTGTCTGGCTATGAGTAATCTATGACGTTATGTAACCAATTTGATTCCTGAGTCATGTCTGAGAAAAATAAATATATTAAAGTATTTGTGAGGTTTACGTCTCTCTCTATACAACTACAATATGTTCTGAGTAGGCATGTTTAAAGGAAACAATGGACATGAAGAAACAAATAAAACAGAAGTTATTAATAATGGCGCTGGAGATAAAAACGAACCACTCGGTGACAGGAACAAAGAGGGTGATAATAGGGTTAGGTGGGAGGAGGGTAAACATGAAATAAGATAGGGAAACTGCAAAGAACCAAGAGGGTATTGATGGTACGTTGAAGGGGGTAAGTATGGTAACAATAGATTGGTAAATGGGAGTTGTCTTGAATGTATTGTGAAACCGGTGTTCGAATGAATTACTAATTATGAGTGAAAGGTCAGTGGGGGGGGGGGGGGGAGGTGCCAACAACAATATATTCTTTAGGACAATGCAGGGTTTTCATGTTCGATTCCAGTAATATTAAGTACGGTTTTTAAAATGTTAAGCAACGGGAATGTTTTAATGCATTTTTTTATGAATTTATGTCTCAGTTTTGTTTTACTTCTTCTTTACAATAATGAGTGAAATAAGTACTAATTTAACTGCTTTGGCATCACATTGTATTTTCAAAAGCCGTTGATGTATTTCTGAGTGGATCACACTTTTATCGCTGGAATTTATGAGATGCAGAATTGCTTTAAATGATTTTCATTGTAATTAAAAAATGCAATTGAAATTTGTACATAACTTTTTTAATTTGTATTTATTAATTTATATTGAGTAAATAATTTTGAAATTGCAACAACTAAAACTGTTTTATCGGTTGCTTGTTTGGTATAAATGTCAGTTTTGCTAGAGTATTATTATTTGATCACCATTTGTTGGATATTTAGGAAGATGTATACGTTCTTGCTATTTGAAATTGCCATAATTCACTATTTGTATATTAACAATGTCTAAGCATATTTTTAAATAAAATGTACATAAAAAAATACACATTTTTTAGGGTTTCACCTTCAAAAGTAACATTTATTACTTATTAAACTCTAAAAATCTATTGAAGAATATTCATTATACTAACTAGAAATATTAAAATCCACCTACTTTGTGTATATAACTCTTGTTTGATCCTTATAAACATTCCTGTCATTCCAAAACCCATATCTTAGTTAAAATTTAATAATTAACTGAACAAAGAACGTTTGAAGCAACCTACACTTACCCCTCCAACCCTCTCTTACTAACACCTTCTTAAAATATTCACTATTAATCCTTTATATTTTGTTTTATATATCATAACACCCTACAGAATTCCTCTCTCGATGACCTAATTATTAAAATAAATCCAACTAAACTAATTAAATCCAATCCTTGACATTAAAATACAGCAGACTTTACATTCTCTATTGTTAATTTAATATTGATAACGTTTATAGATTAAATTAATTCCCTGTTTAACTGTTATGATGATTCTAACAAATCTACACCGTAATACTTACTTCAGCTCCTTCAAGCTTGTACACTGCGAGGAGTAAGACAAGATGGCCGCCAACTCTTCATTAGTTAGTCTCCTTTCGATGTCCCAGATCCACAGCTTCTGGAGAGAACTCAGGATAGAGAGAGAGATACCAGACTCAAGGATAAGGTTCGAACCAGACTCATCAACTCTAGGAGAGCAGAGGCCTAGATACACACAGGAGATAGGAATCTAGAATGAAAGAATAGAGTTACTGATAATAGAGTAGATAGAGATAAATAGATTGGATTTGGTTAGAATTAGAACAATTATTATCATATTATACATAATAAAATAACGAAATAAAAAGATAGGAAAGTAAAGCGATAAACTAGGATATTTTAGGTCGTGTATATTTAAAAATAGGAATACATTAATGGAACGGAAATAAGGGATTTATTTTAAGGGGAGTAAAATACAAACAGAAATAAAAGGATTAGATTAGAGGAAAATAAATCGGTCATATACGATTAAAGGATTAGTTTTATTGATTTAGGTCGTGTTTATTTAAAAATGGGAATAAATTAATATAACGGAAATGAGGGATTGATTTTAAGGGGAGTCAAGTACAAACAGAAATAAATGGATTAGAATAGAGGAATATAAATCGGTTATGTAGGATTTAAAGTATTAGTTTGATTGATTTAGGTCGTGTTTATTTAAAAATAGGAATAAATTAATAGAACGGAAATAAGGGATTGTTTTTAAGGGGAGTCAAGTACAAACAGAAATAAATGGTTTAGATTAGAGGAAAATAAGTCTGTTATGTTGGATTTAGAGGATGTTTTTTATTGTTTTACGATGAAATAATCAATTAAAGGTTTCATAGCTAGTAAGGTTTATTAAAATAAGAATGGAATGATGGAAATGAATAGAGTGGAGCAATTTAATTAATTAATGAAAAGGAAAGAAATCACAAAGAGAGGATGAGAAGGTTACAAAGAGAGGGTAACAAAGAATTAAGATTATTCTATCATCTGAAGTAAACTATTGATCAAATTTATTTAATTGTGTTTTAATTTATAACTTTCAGAAGGAATAAGTAGTTTAAACTTAAAAAATGTTCACGTATGTAATACAAATTATAAAAGGAAACCTCTGCTGCAACTAATGCAAACTTTCTTTGTTTATAAAGTTTTAAGTAATTTTTGGAAAAATTATATTTAAATAAATAATTTTTTTCTGATAAGTTAAATGCAATTGTAGCATGTAGATCAAATTCATGCTCAAAGCAAGAAAGGTTGTTGAGGCTTAAACTAGTATTAATTAATTGACAAATTATTAAATTATTGATCAAAATCCATACGATTCAGCGTTAATTTTAATTATTTCAAGTTATTACGCTTTGTTTAAAGGATGATGTATATTCTGTGTCTATTTTTCTAACCAATAAAGGCTAATTAATTTTATTCTAACTAACATCACTTGGAATTTACCGATATTCTCCTAAATTATCAATTTGATGCCTAAGTTACAGGTTTGAGTGTCACTAAACTTCTAGTGGATTTCATCAACATGTAACATGTTTCTTTCATTGTGTTTATAGATATTCTTCAAGTAAATAATGCTTTATGATCTCAAATTTTTAAAACTGATTGTTTTTTTTTTTATTTTCAATTAAATAACACAATGCGATTTTAAATTATTTCTCTAAACATAATATGATGTTATGATCTTAAAATACTACATATATTCTCGAGGGCTGAATTTTACTTTTTTATTAATACTTTTTAGCTTAATCGGGTTGATTCGGTCTTACTTGTAATATCTTAAGTTACTATTCAGGGGTGTATATATATATATATATATATATATATATATATATATATATATATATATATATATATATATATATATATATATATATATATATATATATATATATATATATATATATATATATATATCTTAAATAACTGGATGTAACTTCAGACTATGAATAATTTAGGTCCATGCAATAAATACCCATTGTGGATTCTCATATATTGACTTGTATAAAGGCCTAGACGGATGATTAAGCCTATGTAAGAACGACTTGGACCATTTGTTGTGATTTAAGATTTCTGAAGGAAAACAAGGCTTCTACTGTTTGTTCATGTATATTTTTCTTAGCTAGAATGAAGTAATTTATTTTACATCTGCCAGTCGAGAATGTTAATGACTAGTTTTAATCTTCGCTTAAGTTAGAAGCTTTAAAGCAAACTCAGTAATGCGACTGTATTTTGTCAATTCCTTGTGTGGTTAGATACCCTTTAACTTAGACATGAGTGATAATCAATCCACATCTAGGCTAATTTTTCTTCTTTTTTATGATTTAGATTTTCTAAGAATGTCCTCTTTCTTAAAGTATTATGGTGATGTTTGGCTGAATGTCTAAGACTTCTAAACTAACCGTAGCATATGTTACTCTTGCCTATTGATTATTGTGGCCTAGCCAATGCAAAAATCCTAGCCTAGGTCTATATACCATACCGTCAAATTATCTCACTAATCGATATTAAGCTTTTAGCTATTATCAGCGGTTTCTTCTCCACAAATTAATCCAATCTTAAATCAAGTCAGCACGTCGACTGTAACAAACAACTGAACGGAACAAGCAACATATATAAAGTCCACCAGTATATAACACTATACCATTCATTGTAAGTGATATATGTACACAGGTATTCAACAGCATGAGTCACCGATATTCATATACAGGTGTTTCTAACACCGGTCTAGACATTTTGGCGCCAATAAATAAATAATAAAATCAGTGTTGTTCAAGGGTCGCAACGTTGTGTATGCACGGTGAAAACAGACAGTTTAAAAGCTGATGTCAATTGGGTACGGAAGGAAAAATCCGAGGCTCTCTCATGATTGTTTTGTAACGAGATGCTGCGTGCGGCGTGTAGTTTCTTGTGAACAATTTTCTGAGTTTCATGTTGACGCCAATTGGGAAATCAATTATGAGGTTATACAGTTTTACTATCTTTGCGAGCCTAAAGCTTAAAAAGTAATTAGAACACATGCAGCGTAGAAAATAAGAGAATTTCAGTTAAATTACTAGTTTTCAGCAAAGAATAAGAACAATAAGAACAATAGGAATACTAAGCATAAGAATAATAAGATAAATAAAAGAATCAAAGCAATTCTCTATTTTAGCCTAAAGCAGCTGACACGGTGTTGGTAGCTGTATCTCTTACTCAAATGTGCACTGTTGAACTGAACCTAGTTTATTTTAATTTGTCGTAATAAATTGATTTATGATTAAATATTTTTACAATAACGCGAAATATATAGTCTGACACTTCTCGAAATAAAAATCAATATTAAAAGCCGTATCATCTTACTATTTTGTACGGTACTACCATAAAGAAAAACTTAACTTCACAATTAAATAAAGCATTAGGCTACATGACTAAGACTATAGACCGTACACATTATTGTGTAGTCACAAATTAGATCACGGTGTATGCTGTAAAGTGTAATATACATGAATTGGTCAGAACTTATAACCAGCGAAGTAAATGACATTCTAACTGGGTGGGCAACTGTCTTATTACCCAGAAAATTAGTTTGCCCACCCAGTAATTAGAAGAATGCATGAGAATTATTGTAGTGCGCGTGCGCGCTTAAGTATTGTCATAACTGGTCAAGTGAACGATGCCTACATTACTGGACGTTGAAACTTAAAGTCTAGCTGCGTAGCCAGCTGAATATGAGTCTGTCACGCCGCTCGAAAGCGCCCTCACTTTGTAGATACCTATACATGACTATACTCCCTGGTGTGTTGTCCGCCAAAACTTAACACTATGAACAACCTAAAAAAAGTTCTTCCTAATACTACAAGCACTCCACGAGCACTACAATACTTGGTAGCTGCAGGCAAATGTAGTTCTAGTTCCTCCTATGCATTTTGTCAAGTTACCATAATATTTAGTGATAATTTATGTTAACCAACTGTGGCTAAGGTATCAGGTGGGGGGGGGGGGGTCGATCCTAAGCGGTAGATGGATTTGTGTCTCCTCTCCAATGGCTACAGTCGGGGGGAAAGTATGATCCGCCCCCTGCATGCCCAGTAATTGATAGTAGATACATAGAACAAAAGAACCAATCACGAAAAATGTGATAATATTCATACAATCATTGTTAACTGCAGCGACACGATTTATACACCTGCCAAAACACGTTTGTAACTAAAACTACTCCATTTCGAGGCTGGATCATTCATCTGGATCTTAGGATCATCAAACAGAGAGCCACTCAATCAAACTATGTTTTCTTTTTTTAAATAGGCCTACTTCATAGGTGCAAGTTTCGACATCTGAAGTCGTAATTTTGCCGCAAAGTAAAACGAATTAAAGAGTTTGTATACGGTACGTCAAGTCCTCTCATAAACATCCCATTTACTTCATAATCAAGAAAAGTGTATATATCATTTCATAAAATAGTTCAACTATGTTCAGATGTAAAGGCAGGATTTTTTGTATAAATATATGATGGCAATTTCAAGATAATGTTGAAGAAGATAATATTTACAGCTTTTGGATAAAAAGGTCGAAATTCACAGAAATAACAGGAACTTTGGGAATTAAAGCGAACTTTTGAGATAGAGTAATCAACATTTTGAGATGCATAGGTTGAAACTTCCTATGTCCCATTGGGTAACGGTAACCATAGGCGTAGGAAGCGGGGCGGGGGGGGGGGGGTAAACATTCATGCAATATGATGAACATTTTTCGGGCACCTACTGAAAGAAAAATAAATTGCAATTCGTTTTTAAATGGTTAAACTTCTAGTATTATAATCATTATGATTGTAACGACTTCCCAAAAACTCCTAACCAATATGGAAGGTAATAAGACGGCAAATGATTGTACGTAATCGGCATGAAATGTAATAACCGATGCATGCCTACATGATATGCACATAAAGATATTGAACTCGTTGGTTAAAAAATGTTGGTTATATTTTTCGGGGCAAGTCGTTACAGCCCCCAAATCAAATTGGACTCCTTATACGTCTATGACGGTAACATCTACAAAAATGGATTTGTTGGGACTGCCCACCCCCCCCCCCCCACACACACACACAAACACCTCTTCACCACCACCCTCCCCCTCCCCAGTAGGTAATTGTATAGTATTCTTCTCGCTTAGACAAGATCTTAGTAAAGATGGTTCCCGGACAACTCCCTCCTGGACGACTTCCCCTCGGACGATTACCCCCGGACGATCCCCCTCGGACAATTCCCATTCGGACAATTGCCAACCTTGACATTTGCCCCCGGAGAATTCCCACTCCGGATCATTCCCAACCGTGACAATTTTCCCCCGGACAATTGCCGCCCCCCGGAAATTCCCCCCCCCCCGGAAAATCCCCCTTCTCGGAAATTTCAACGATCGATTGACAGCCGCTGTAGGCGGGGTTTAGGCTGTAAGTCCAGTAAAAATGGGGGTGAACCCAGAACTAACTGCAACAGGAGATTTCATTTTGTTCATACTGTTGTTGTGTCCCCACTGAACATTATATCCAATTAACATAAATTCAAAGTGGACGCCAACAATATCTTTGATGATCTGTAACAGCTCATTAACGATTGGTTTTATACCCTCAACCTATATCATGGGAGGATAGAAACATGACCCCAAACAATCAAACTAGCTTATTGAAAACACATTGACGTACCTATAACGTCATAACCTAGATAGGACTCCACGTGACGTCATCATAACTATAAATGGAGGCGGACTGAACGTAATCAGGCTGCTTTAAGCAGAGACGATATACTATTATATTTAGTGTTGTCAAGGGATAAATCAATATATGAAACAATATCGCGCTACGCGCGATTATGTCGTCTGTCATTACCGCTTTCATATACTGTAGTATGGTAGTTCTTTATGCAGCTTCAGTGATTTACTTTGAGAACGCGAAGTAGTAGTTAAACTACAATTCTCTACAGTAGCATATTGAGCATTATTGGCGATCGGGGCAGGGAGGGGCAAACTTCGCTTCTGGCGCACCCTGTCAACATTTTAAGTACAGTTTATATGGACCCAAACCACATTTGGGCGCCCCTATACCCTTGCGCCCCCTAACTACGCCACTGGTTCTTTGCTAAGCATTCCTTTCAAATAGCATGTAAAACAGATATCACACAAATGATAAACAGTAAAATATACTACATGATACTATTGAATAAAAAAAAAACCATCAGTATTTTTCACGCTCAGGACTTACGGAAGTATGCTACTGTCGAATGCATCATCAGGGGCGTGTGAAGGGAGGGAGGGAGGGGGAGGGAGGGCCTGCTCGAAAATGTTTGCTAAATAATGAAGATAATTTACTACAAAATATGGCAAAATATTGCACCAGTTTGCATCTAAGCACATTTCCTTATTAAAATATCTCTAAAAGTCTAAAAGTGGAATGGTCACCCCCTCCACTTAGACCCAGGAAAGCGATCACTACATTTCATTACATTTTGGACCCTCCCCCCCCCTCCCCCTGTGGAAATTTCTGCGCACGCCACTGACAATCAATCACAAGTCGATCAAAAGTTAAAAAAAGTTACATTTTGGTAAGGATTCGAATGAAGTGTATATGACTTCCTGGCAATATCTTTCCAGTTAATATCACCTCGTATCACCTAATACCACCTTGTATATTTACCTTAACACCACATTACTGCCACGGGGGAATGTAAAGTAGCTGGCTATCATGCATAACAAGAGTCTAGAGCTTCGTGACTTCTTGCCTTTGGATTTGAAGCTATAACTGTTTGACCTAGGTCTGTTGACCTCAGGTGACCTTTGATCTTGACCAAAAACAATATGAATCATCTACTCACTATGGGTAATCCACCACCAAAGTATGAGCATGATCTTAACTTGCGTCATCTACTTAGAGTGGTTACAACATGTGTCACAGATATACAAACACACACACACACATGCATGCCTGCATATCTTCCTTTTGTCTCTGGCAAGGAATCAAAAAGGGGTTCTGAGCAATTTTCAGCAAAATTACATTTGACCACGCCCCTTATGAATATTAACGAGATGCTGTAGGGTTCTAACCTACACATGTACCCCCACCTCCCATCAATGCCACCGAAACAAGTTTGAACAAAATCGGACAGACGGTAGCCGAGATATTAGCATTTAAAGAAATTGTTCGAAGCCCCGCACACTGATGAATATTAATGATATTTACACCACAAACAATAGGGACCACCTATCACTATGAGTAATCCACCACCCAAGTATGGGAATGATCAAATCTTGCGTCATTGACATAGAGTGATTACGACCCATTTTTAACGAAATTACATTTGGCTCCGCCCCTCATGAATATTAATGAGATGCGATAAGGTATTCCCTTACGCATGTACCCCACCTCCTACCAATGTCACCAAACAAATTTAAACAAAATCGGCCATTCGGTTGCCGAGATACGGAGTCCGTCCACTTATGAATATTAACGAGATTGGCACCAACAACAAAAGGGACCATCTTCTCACTATGGGTAACCTGCCCACCAAGTATGAGACCGATCGGATCTTGCATCGTTCAGTTATCGCGATTACAAGTCGGCGGCACAGACACACAGACAGACACACGCACACACATGCATGACTACATATATTCCTTTTGTCTATGGCAAGGAATGAAAAAGAGTCAAAGAAAAGTCTACCCGGAAACAAATGTAGCTAAAGTGCGCGCGAAGTGCGCAGAAAATGTTAATGTTATTTAGCTAACATGCATGTGGAAGGAGTAATGAATTCTCACAGCATTAATACAGCTAGTGCGCGCGAATGGCGCCAAATCTGTTATTTCTACAAATTTACTAACTTGACGCCCAAAATATATAACATTGTGTCAGAGTTGCTATAGCATACACAATGCACGCGAAACAAAAAAGTGTTTTGGTACTTTGTCTCCAAAAATACAGTCGTTTTACTATTTAAGTTTTCAATTCAACGGTGTTCGTATGTTTTACTACATTGCAGAATTATTACATTAGTAGCGTGACAAGACGAAAGTGGTAATTCAGATATCTATATTACTAGACCAAAGTAAACCAATATATGTGGAAAAGCGAAAGTCACTCTCTACTGGGCAAACATGGTTTACACACAGAAAACGGAAATAAATAAATATATCACGAATGTCCGAAAATCTCACAAAGATAATCGTTGTTTGTATCTTTAACTTCGCGATTAACCTTTTTCTCAGGTGAGTTGGGCCTGTTGGTTTTGCTAATATAAAATAATATAGTACACACGCATAATTTTTATTGGTAATTAGCATTATAAAATCGTCCTAATTGTGTTCTCCCGATTGACAATTATCTGTGGGCCAATTGTCCGGGGGAAGTTGTCCTGGGGGGAAATTGTCCGGGAGGGTAATTGTCCGGGGTAATTGTAGAGGGGAGTCGACCGGGATGGAATTATCGGGGGGGGGGGAGTTGTCTGGGTGGGAATTGTCCGGGGGTAATTGTCCAGGGTGGAGTTGTCTGGGGGAGGGGGGCATTGTCCGTGGGGAGGGTAATTAACCAGGGGGAAGTTGTCCGGTCACCAGTAAAGATTAAATCATATTTGGCTGAAACACTTTCAATTACATAAGGTACAACCCTTTCAAATAGAGGACGCTATTCCGACATCACTTTCAGAGCCTTATATGCCGTATATATCCGGTTCTGATGACGGAGCGTCCATACAGTCGGGGGGGGGGGATCGGATGCCCCCGTTGACGGACTCAAATGGACTGCTGGCGCCTTTTTCAGCTTTTTACCACTTTTTACCCATTAGCGTTTACTGACTTTTTTATTGCGCTCTCATCTATCTACCTATTGACATTTGTCACATTTTGTTGGTGCAATTTTCTGACAAAATGCTCTAACGGCGGTCTTTAATATATCGGTGCTTCCGCTTTGCGAAACTATTTCCAAGAACTGTACGGGGTTATCGATCTATTTTTAGACGACACACCACGCGCAGTGGCTGAAATAGTAATAAACACCAAAGGCAGTGTACGTTATACGCCGCTCCATAATAAGTGTGTTGATTAGTGCAGTAGGTTATTTGTTAGACACCTATTTATTCTTCGTTTATCTGCAAATTATCAAGGCCCGAAAGGGTCATTTCCGGCGATCTAGGGAGTATCTTTACTCAAAAAATGTCTGTACGCTCCGCGCCAACCTGTCGTGGGGCTCCGCTTAGATAGTGTCGAACGCGCCCCTACAGAACATTCTAGACCCCCATAACCAATACCCCTAGCTCCGCCACTGCACAGAAGGAAGTAAATTGTTTGGCCAGTTTTTGTATGCTCCTTATCAATTGTACGTACATTCATGGAGAGGCTGTATCGGTAAGTCTGACATGCATTCCTTTAAACGGATCGACTTTAACTAACATTTATCAAATGACCAATAAATCAAAGGGGAATTTTCTGGTGGCCAGAACCGTATATCAATATACGGTATATACTGCTCTGCTGGTGGCGAATGAAACGACTTGGGCAAGTCTCGATTACGCAATCAAAACAAACCAGCTAAACATTTGAATCCGCTTACAAAGAACTGTTGCACTTCCTTGGTTGTTCGGCGTGAGTTCCCAGCAGGTACAGTAATGGCTTACTAACTGAGAAGATACTGCAAAATTCTCCAGATGGTGAACACGATACTGAGAGAAACAGAGTATATCTCAACTGTCAACGCAAACATTCCACGTATGGCGTAGGCCTACGTTCCTTCCATAGGCTTCCTGTTTGTTATCGTTAGGCTATGCACATACAATGGTAGGGGGTTGAACTTGAATTTAGGCTAGTATTGGGCCTATATCGCTAGTCATATGTGTAGCTTCGGCCTAGTCCGAGGACTGTAGTAGCAATACTCAATAATCCAACGCCAGAATAAAGAAGAAAACATGACATGGGTTCAGCTAAGCATGTTTTACTACATCATACATTGACTTGGTGATGTCACTTATCATCCTTTGCGAGATGGACAGCAGTGTATTGCAGTGTACCGATGTAGATGTACTGTACTGTAGTCATTATTTTGAAGTTCGGAACACTGCGAAGTTTGGACACCCCTACGAAATACAAGATTTCACCGTGACAAAATACACCAAGAGCCAATTTCACGAAAAATACGAAGCTACAGTTATTTTCTCTCCAAAATGACCCATGTGCATTTAATTACTTACATATTTGTCAATAAAAGGAAGTTATAGTTTTGGGATGTTTTAAGGTTTAGGTGTCGGAATTTCGCAGTGTCCATGCTACAGTACTAGGCCTAGCATTATGCGTTGGAAAAAAAAAAAACATACTTTGATCGAATTTACTAATTGAAATCCTACTCCTCTAGTACTCTGGAATTATTTCCTGTTCTGGAATATTCTGAAATTCAACGTTTTTCAGAGAATGAGATTCAACATCATACATACGTGTTATTGTAGTTGTGTCACCCAACACACTGCAGCATTTTACACCGCCCTTTCTAGTTCAAGACATCCTGTTTTTGTACCAAATTCCAAATTCCCAGGGTAAAGCTCATTCACCTGTTAATGGTCCTGCGGCTTTAATGTCACAATTCATATATGTACATTTTATGTAATTCACTTACAATAAGTGACAGGGTTTTTGAGATGGCCACTATTAGCATTACAGATGATCACTCACAATGATCCATAGAAGTTCCATAGAACTATCAAAAGGTTTCAGAAACCAAACACTATAATCCAATTACTAAATTAAAAATATCTGCAATGATTGGAATCTATTGGTATTGCTGCCATGGTATCTTTGCTATGTGTGAGCTTTTTTTCTAGAGTCATTTGCCAGTGCATATATCTGAATAAGTAATTTGATTTTATTATTGTTTCACTTTTGTTTTAGAAGTCACTGAGGCTAGAATGGCTCCATGATGTAGTTATTCGACCATAGGAGGACAACCTCTAGTGAAGATGAAGACAGAGACTGTACTGGATAGAGGAGATCAGGACCTATGAGCCTATCAAGCTTCTTTCAGTATCCTACACTTCTTAACGCACAGAATGACACAGTAGTGGTAAGGAATTACTTTGCTTGTGCTTGTTTGTGCTTGTGCTTGTTTGTTGTAACTGATTTCACCAAACTGCCTTATAGTGAGTATTTTATTGATTTGTTGCAAAATTTTGAAAGTGAACCTAAAGTACCATTCCATATATTTGTCTTAAACAATGGCAGATAATAACTTTCCTCCCTTTCTTTCAATTGAAATATCATTCATAACCTTATGGTTTATCCCTTGCATAATGATGAAGTCAGTATTGTATAATTCTATATTTGGTGCTAATACATAGCCAATTAGTTGAAGCCAGATAGTAAGTGGGGGTAATATGCAAGTTACACTATGTCCAGAAGATTACTACTACTGTACTACAGCAATCAATTGAAGAAAGAAAGTACAGTATTCTTAATGCTTTCTTGTCTGCTTTAGGTGTGTGTGTGCTTTGTTATACCGGAGCCGCCTGAAATGGGGCAGGGGGGGGGGGTAGGAGGGAGTGAGGGGGCAAGCATGGTTGAGGTGTTTAATTCCCTTGTCACGCCTTATCAATATCATATCATGATGACATGCCTTCCTTGCATATACTCGCATATCCTTGCTAAATACTGTTTAAAATAAACATATATCAACATTAAGAGGGCGTGTAACACATATGGAAGAACTGGTATGCATAAGAGAGGGGGGGGGGTGAGCACATCCCCCTCCCCCTATGGAAATTAAAATAGGAAGAAAACAATCTCAAATGCTACAGCGTCAGGACTTTTCCCCTGGGCTCCCACAAAGGCTTTTAACTACAGTGAAATTTTATTTCTTTTAGAGATATATTTATGTGCTGCAAAATCACTATCTGAGAACATTTAAATCTCTGAAAAGTGAAATATCTTAGCTGAAGTCCCCAGGACTCCCACCAGGGCTTAGAAAACACAATGTAATGTCTCCGTCCGAAATGTATTTACATGCTTTAAACTTAATAGAAGAGGACAAGAAGTCTCAAATAAGTTACAGCTTCCAAAGACCCCTTTACCCTGCTAGGGCTTAGCTATTAAAAACAGTAAAATATTATAACAATCACCCATCCGCCAAAGCTCACCTACCAAAATAGATAAAGTTATCTCCTGATGACCTCCAAAGTGGAAATTTGAAAGATATCCTCTCCTCAACAGGGAAATAGAGATGCAAACTGTCTCAGACAAGCCCAAACCATGGTTCGGCTTGAGTGAAATTTAGCTCTCCTTTGGGAGCTCATTTATGTTGCTGCATCACTCTTTCATATGCCAATTCCCCCAGACACCTGACAATCAGGTTCAAGTTTGATTGTTTACTGGAAAATTATGTTGACACTTACATGGTTATTGGAAACTGAAGTGTACTTTCATTCCTCTGGATTTTGTGTGTGTGTGTGTGTGTGAATGTCCATGTATAGAGGGTAGTTAGCTAAAGACATGCACATATCTATTTCTGACCGACATTCTAAATATCTACTATCATTAAAACTTTTAAAATTCTCATTCACATCATTTACTTTTAGGTTGACTTGCATTATCCTGAAGCCAATTATTAGGGGATCACCTACTCCACCTGTGGTTACCAGTTTTTGATGGAAGTGTTCATGGTGTGCTGACGAGAAAATGAATGGTTCATCATCTGATATTTCTCCATGTGATGGTAATCACATTAATGGTTAGTGTAGAACCGTAGAGATTACTGTTGTAAGCATTTGCTTAAATATTGGAAATATGATTTGAAATGTAATTGGAAAATAAAATACAAATCACCTCAACCTTTGATATTCATCTCAAACATGTCTATCATGTCAGCTAAAGATTGTGGATGGGTTTGCTTCTCCTTTAAATCTTTGATATTTCCTCCAAACTCATGATAAACTGTCACACACCAGTTCTACTATTCACAATCACATCATGTGAGGCTAAAGAAGCATTATTCAAGTAAGGTGAACACAAAACCAATGACATTAAGACCAGGCACAGTTCCATGCACAATTGTGTCACCAGACCCACACTTTTTTTTAAATATTAGTCTATCCTAAGTTGAAGTATTCTATTTTATATCACATATTTCACTGGTCACTCAGCTGAAAATGGTTGCAAAACCCCTCCCCACACCCCATTCATTGCAAAGCAAGATATAATATATGAACAATCAAAGTTAGAATACTTTTGAATGTCGTGTCTTAGACTGATGGATTCTGTGAGACCTCCTTTGTTCAGTGTTTCTCTAATGTTAGCATCATCTGCACAAATTGCACCATAATTGTAAGTTTTCAAGAGGAGGAAATTCTCATGTGATTTCTATATTATAGCAAACTAAATCTCTAATCTTTCAAATCTGACCAATTTAATGTTTATCTGGCATCCATTGATTCATTATGAGACAGTTTTATTCCCATGTGAGCATCTACAGGTAAAACAAATGAAGGCATTCTTTTGTCACCATCTCCATGTTGAGTGGATATTATGTAAGTTATGACAAGGTCCACCCATTCCATCATATTAAATAGTTGTCATGGATAATGATAGGTATTGAGTATTGCACTATGACTAGCAACATTTGATGGTTGTATCACAGAAGATCATACAACACAATATGATAGGAATATGTTAAAGTTATTATGTAATTCAGTAATAATGTTATACTGTATGTGTGCGTTTGAGGAAGGTGGGGGGGGGGTCAGTTCTATATCAATTGGCAAAGGTGAAAATGAAGTTACTGGGACAGTTATTAAAGCAACTACAATAACATGCATGTCTTAGAGCAGCCTCTGCTTCACATTGGTATACCGACTGTTTGACAAAAGCAATACAAATTTAATTCAATTAGTATTTTTGGTAGAAAATCGTTAAAAATATGTTAAAACAAAGATGAACAACTTCATTAGCATGCTGAACCAATCATGTTAAATGTACCACACCAGAAAGTGTGCTGATCAATTGAGTATAATCCAAAGGATTGCAAACATGTTACCAAGTCAGGCTATTGTTTTGTTTATGGATAAATTTAAAAAGAAAAATATCCAACTTGAAAATCAAAAGCACCTTACAGTAATATTAATGAATCTGCAATTGTTGAGTTGTTTCAGGGACACCAAGTCATTTTAACATTAGCTTATATATCTGTGAGCAATAGAATAACGGTCGAGTAAAATGCAAACTCAATAACAAGGGTTTTTATTGTTTTCGATCAGGCATCTAGTTCTGATATTCTCAATATAGAATTAGTGACAACTGATTCTTAATGCATTCGTCTTTATCTCCTCATTATGTAAATGTGGATTAATCAGACGATCATTGGGGGTCATATGATGCGTATCTTGCACAGAATGGTTTACAATATGCCGCTGATGGTAATGGTAAGTGTATAATTAGTGTATAGTAGGACAGGTAAACTGGGTTGTAGTTTTAATTAGATTTGAATCTGGGTAGAACGTGATTTTATTACTGCCTATTCCCGGTGGAACATTAATTGTTTTGAAACTTGCTAAAGGAAAATAAAGGCCTCAATCTAACATACATACAACATATATATAATATTAGGCTCTGCATATCATACATTGTATTGCTTACCATTGTGTCAATGTAAACAAAGAGGTGTACATGTTTAATTAACTGGGTCCATATTTGTTTTGTGTATGCATCATCAATTATTCAGATTACCCTCTATATTGCCAGCCTTACTTCTACAAAAAATAATTGCGATTATTTTCGATTATTTTTATTTTTGATATAAACCCTAGATTTGCCAAGGCTAAGTCATTTATTTATAATTTAAGATGTGACATACTCAATCATTCTGTTTCAATGGAGACATGCATTAAGTGAGTTTGTTACTATATGTAAGAGTGAATAACACTCTGTACAATTGCCTCAGAAAGTGAGTCAGTAAATTGTTACTATGATCACACTGTCTGAATCATGTGTACTTCCACTTGCTATAAGTTACGTATGTCACAATTAAGCCTTTGTTTAATAAAATGTAAACTGACTAACCTTTCCTACCCTTCCACTCTCAGTGCATCCAAAACCCAAGAAAATTGATGTCAAATTTAAATCTGAAGATAATCTAGTCACTATGCTATTTGCCAATGCGCTATATACTAAGGGATTGCAAGTGGAAATCTATGGTTGGTTTACTGTATTGTGTGCATATATGTTGTTGTCAGTCAGTAATGCAAGACATGCATGTAGCTTCTGGACCCTATGCATGTCCTCAGAGTATAAACCAAAGTAATTCATAATTCCATTTTTAGCCATTGTTCTATAGTGTTGAAGGATTCTCTTAATGTGTTCTGTCTAAGCTGTACATTATTTGCACTTCAGTTGTATTACTGGCCACTCAAGAGATATTTTCCAACAAACTCAAGCACATATGCTTTCTACATTGATTTATTATTGTAATACTATTGATTATAGCTCACAAATTTGGTAGGAAAAGGCCAGCAATTGTCAAAAGATTTGTTGGGAGGGGGGGGGGTCCTTCAAAACTCTTGGGAGGTAGCATGGAGTTGACCAGTACTAGTGTTGTAAATAACTAATTATGTTGATTAGGTAAAGTTGCTTTGAATTATGATATTAGTCCTGTGCTTTATCTATGTCAGTCCAACAAACACAAATATCAATAAAACAGAAGGAAAAACATCGTTGTCTGTTACAAAAATGATCACAGACCTGATGAGTTTTCACCTTGATAAATCTAGTGAATGGAAAGTTGAGTTATTTTGTACTTTCTCTGTGACATTCAGGTGATACAGTTTTCAACATTTCTTTGGTACGTTTCCTCCAAGAAAGCAAAAGAAAAAGTCAAGCAAGAACACATCAATGATGACATTACTTCCTTTGTTGATGAGAGTCTGGTGAGTCTTTACATCATAATTTCTCACCAGTCAGTTTGTGACATGGTAATTGGTTGTGCTGGATACCTTTGATCAAATCTACAAGCCATATGTAGTTGAAGATTGCTTGCTTAATTAGTGCTAGAAATAAAATCAAATACCCATTTAAGGTTTCACTTGTTTAATTGTGTAAAGCTAACCACATTTACTTAAAACAATGACTATATTGTAGTATGCAGTGGTGGAGGGAAGATTTCTACAAAATGGAGACAGGTAGCGATGGATACTTAAATTAACAGTTCATAAGAAAACTTCTGTAGAAAATAAAGATTGCGCACATGCCATGCAAGCTAAGTTTGTAGTATGTACATTGGTCTGATGTGATAGCAATTGAGACACTATTAAGTATCAAGTGAAAAGTCTTTATGCTATAAGTGTTTTGTCACCTGTAATCTTGGTGTTGTTTTGACTCATTAATATTATAAACCCAGATAAGAGAGAATGAATTAGTGATTAACCCTGCATCTGCAACCAGTAAATGTTATCTTTAGATCTTACATCCTTATGTTACTAGTATTGTCAGTAGTAATAGATTTCAAATAACTTTTGAACGTGCCATATACCATAAGTTGCCATTTCTAATGCTATTTTAGGTGGCCTTAGGTAACATTTTACTCTTTAACTCTTTCATTGCTTGTAGGAAATTGTGTTAAATTGCACATACACATGTTGTTGGCAAGATTTAAAGTTGTATTTCACAAAAAGTAGTTGTAATTATGATTGACCCCTCCCTAGAATGTACAGTAGGCTAAATTGTATGCCCCCCTTCCACCAAAAAAAAGGTAAAACAATTAAAATTGAGAGAAAGGGAGAGGATCCCTCACTTATGGAGAGACTACTTTACAAGCAAATTCCGAAGTGCAGTATATAAAGATACAACATGCAGTACAACATACACAGTTGACAAATCTTCAACATTGTTTCAAGTGTGAAGAAACATATCACCTGTGTTGCCTCTTAGCACCATTCATTTTTTATTCCTTGCCAAAGGCCGAAGTAATATATGCGATTGTGATGGCATGTGTGCATGTGTGTGTGTGTGTATGTGACACTTTGGCTCGTAAACACGATATCTCAAGTATAGTTATAGTTGGATGAACTTCCAACTTAGTGAGTAGATGATCCTTATTGTTTTTCATGGAGTTCAAAGGTCATTTGAGGTCAACAGAGGTCAAAGTGTTGATATCTTTTAAGAACAATATCTCAACGAGTAAAAGTTTTTTTAACTTTAAATTAAGTATGTGGGTAACCCTTAGTGAGTAGATGTTCTCTACTTTTTCCTGAAGGTCAAGGGTCATTTGAGAGATCGCCAGAGGTCAAAGTCTGAAAACCTTGTAAGCACGTTATCTCAAGAAGTAAGAGTTGCTTCAACTTTAACTTTGTATATTGGTGGCCTTAGGTAAGCAGATGATCCTCTTTGTTTCACATGGAGGTCAAAAGTCTTTGAATGTCAGTTGTTGGTTACAGGCAGAACCATTACGCATTACTCAGTTCTACAAGACTTGCCATTTCTGCTCAGCTATGCAGCTCATTAGAAAATCTTGTATGTAAAGTTTCTTCTAATATTGGCAAGGAATCACTAAGTCACGTGACTTTCTGGTTACAAATATCTTAAAGAGATTTGACAGCCCTTCACCCTCCCCTCGACAACATACTATTTAACCCCTTCCACTACAAAAAAAAAAGTGGCCAAGCAACTGAGGTAAGGCACTTTTCATGATATTAAACAATAAGGTGTCAGTTAGATCATAAGCCTCTAACGCCTGAAATTGGGACAAAACCTTGCACGAAGGGTGTCTACACTGATGTACCCTTGCAATTACACTAAGCTCTTGTGGGTTACTCTCAAGGTTTTCTGACATGCTGTTACATATCAACCTCAACTTATGATCAGCATGTTGACTTTCCATGCAGGTACATATAAAGTTACAGTTTTGCTATTTCTTTTTACACAAAGAAAAAGGAGATTACTACCTGTCATATTTTAACAAATGTTTTTGATATCACAGCTCATATGGTTACTAGCTAACTAACAATAAAACATACTGATATTAATGAATCTTTTGTACTCTTTTGTACTTCTAACATTAAACCGTGAATACATAATTCACCTGGTGTAGGTATAAGAGACTGGGAGCCAACACTACACATGCCCACAGCCCCTCCCACCCCTCACCAGCGTCCCCTTACCAGCCATCCTATATGAAAGTGACCTCATGGTAAATATAAAGTAAAAATAGTTGTCAAAAAGTCTGAACATAAGTAAATCATCATAAATATTACCCTTACTAGCCACACTGCCCCAATGCAATTTTGTTACCTGTTGACATCTATGGACCATTATACAGTAGATCTATTACTGCTAAAATAATTTACACATGTTTCATGATATTTTTGCCTCGCATGTGACCAATATTGTCAACACTACACAACTCAGTGATCTTGGAAAGTGAAAGTAAAAGCCAGTTAGACAAGCATCAATGATTTCATGACTTTCATTACCAAACTAACTCCATGGTTATGTTGCTAAATGATGATGGGTTCTGCTGTGTACGCCTAAAGCACTTTGTAGCTTTAAACTTCAAATGCTAAAGTGATGAATAGTGAATTCCATATTTCTGGCACTAAAGTTAAATACTCTTGTTGAGATCAATCTGTTACATACAACTGTGCTATATAGTGAGTTCATATGTGAGAAACATTGTGTAGGTTAGCCAGCAAGTTACAGTCATTCGATACCCATGTCTGTAAATTTGCTACCATTTTAAATATATAAATAAAGAGATGTTACTGTAAGTCTACCAAGGGACCCTAATTGCTGTCCACAAACTGACATTGCCGATCTACTTGATGGAAAATCCTGGTCCATCAGAGTCTTTTGGTGGATAGCTTTATCCTTCTTGCTGTGTTACCAACCCTCTTTGGTTATTTTTATTGTGGTCTAGTAAGAGACTAGGACTTTGAGTTCAGTTTCTGTTGATTGTGATCTGTGGTAGGTGGAAGGAGCGGGTGGTGGATGGTAGATAGTACTCCTGTAAAGCTATTTTGCCATGTTTACTCTTCTTAAGATTACCAGGGACCATTTTGCAAGTCATGGTAACATCAATAGGTTATATTTAACATCCTTCACACATTTACTTGGAAACAGATGAATAGCATATCTCCCCCACCCCCTCCTGAAAAAATAGCACATATTAGTTTGCCTTTATTTATTCTGTCCATTCTATGTTAAAACATTACATCTTCCTTTGGATCTACAGTGTTTGTGCTATTTCATACCACCTGTAGCATTTTCTTGTATTACCTAATATAACTCACTCCTCAGAAATTATTCTTTGCTATTTTTTGAACCCTTTTGGTATATTTATTGAATATAAACTTCTTTAGATTAATTTTATTTCCTTTACAGATGGTAGTTACCGTGGAAAGATCAGGAAACGGTGAGAAGTACAGGCCCCTCAGAATGTAGGTGTTTTTTGTAAGTCACCTACAGTTCACCAGTTTTACATTATTGGGTAAAAGAATGAATAATTATGAAGATTATCTATTAACTTAGATTGCATTTGGGTCCAAACATGAAAATATTTTTTTTATTATTATTTTGTTTTGCATGGAGAAAAACCACACTAAAAAACACTTGCCCCTCAAAATGCTGGTCAACAATTTTGCTAATAATTTTCCAGGAACGTGATGAATTAACAACAAATTTTGACTGGTTCACTCATTTTAAACTCTCTAAGAGTTATTTAAAAATTGATTGTGTTTCTTGTATTTTTTCCCACTGAGGTTCCCAAAATGCTGGTGTATTGCCCCTCAGAATGCTGATTTTCCCTAATGAAAAATACAAAACATGACACCTTTAATTTTTTTTTTTTCCATTCCTTGGCATATTGACAGTCAACAAATGGAAAAATATTCCCCACTTAAGTAATAAAAGAGCAAAAGTAACCAGCAAACATCCTAAAGACAATTAACAATACTTTGGATTTCTTCTAACTCAACTATCTACACTTGTACATATGGCTCCTGACATTGCTGTCAAGAACATTCCAAATCTTCTTATATCAACAACTGAACATGGTTCTCAAACACATGAATCCCTGTTGTCAGCGTACAAGTGATTAGATCGACACTTAGCAGCACAGAAGGTAGCAAGACCAGTTGTCATTGTTTCTGATGGCCACAGTTCCAGATATATATTGAGGTGTTGAGGTTCTTGAGAGCAAAAGAAATACATCTCTTCATCACTCCACCTGATACCACTGGAGTCACACAATTACATGACCAAATCAATCAAAATTTGCACTGTGAATACCATAACAGCAAGGGAGAACTCTTTTCAGCGGAATGCACAGTCAACAGGGATGGTTTCATAAAGAAATTGGCAGATGTTTGGCCACGGTGGGCAAACAAACTTGAAATAATAAAAAATGCAGCAAAATGTGTTGGTGTAACCATGGAGCTATAAATCCCAGGTTTATAGCTCCATGGTGTAACTAACCATGGCCTGAGTGTTGAATGGATGCAAAAGGACAAATTTGTTCAAGCATCATCTGTTTTTCAAGATGAAACTGAAGAAACAGCAGGACCTTCATCATCAACTTCCAACATATCAATGGTTGAGTCGCCAGTTGACATCAAGAAGTACACCAAGCAGTACTATACGCAAAAACTGGAGTACACCATTGGAGGAGATTGATGGACTACTGACAATTAAGAAACTGAAGCCAAAACCAAAGGTAACAAGTAACATGAGGGTAACTCAAGTCTTTGGATCCATGGAAGGACAACAAATATAAGAGTCAGTGGAGTTATTGAATAAAGAGAACGAAGCGAGGGACAAAGCCAGACAAGATAATAAGTTGAAGAAACAGTGTAATCTAGAGACATTTCTGAAGTGCAAGTCACATTGTGTTTGCTTGAAACCAGATGGCAAGTGTGAGGCAGAGAAGTTGAAACTGTGTCCCAAATGCTTGAATGTGCTGGCTTCCCAATTATATGCAGTAAAGCTGCATGTAAAGATGAAAATGGAGTCAAGCCTGATACGATTTTGCCTGCTTGCACACAAGGGAAGCGTGTGCGTCGGCGACTTCTTGTTGATGACTCATCTGTTGAAGAGATGTCTGTAGATGATATTGAGGTTGAAGGTGCAGAAAAGGTTGAGGTTGAAGGTGTAGATGCTGTCGAGGTTGAAGGTGTAGATGTGATGGGGTTAAGCAGGTTGGATATGAAGGATATGAAAGTGCCGATGTGGGTTAAGGTGAAATATGAAGAGAAGTGTTTATTGGTACAGTTCTACAAAAGGTGGGAGATGATGTCTGTGTGAGATGTTTAGAGAAGCCATTTGGAGTAGATAAGGGTATGCCACAGGAAATGGAAAAAGACTCTGCTTCCATATTTTATGGTGAAGTGTATGAAGCAGAAGTGCAACCAGGGATGGTGAAATGTGGGAGAATGTAGAAATACATTTATCAATAAAAATGTGTATGTGAAATGAATAGTTGATTAAATTTATAGTTTAGTTGTTACCCTTTACAAGTTTGTCTTTTCTGATGATGCTTTATTTGTTTAATTAAAGTTTCAAATGATAAAGTTGTTTATTATCTGTTAAATATAAATCATTACAGTTAAAAACAGATTGTTCTTTCTTCAGCTACATGAAACTGTTACATGTGAATGTAGGTTCTTTAAAGTGTAATTAATATTCGTTTATACTATATGTGTGTGGTACTGTATTTTGCGCCAACCCATAAGCACCCACCCAGTTGAACTGACCCACAATGTTAAAAATCTTAAAGGTAGCAAAACTTACATCCAAATGAGATCTTCATTTATATAGTAGTCATTTTGGCAGTATGTTGTGAATTGTATATATCTTAGTAAATGTAATGGACATAGAATTGAAGGAATACTGTAGAAGGAAATAGTAAATATTTCTCAGAACATTTAAAAAAAAAATGAGAGCAACTTATTTAACATAGTTAAATTACAAAATATGTGAGGTTAGTGTTTATTTTTGGTGTTATTAGTGTAAAATTATATGTTTCATGTAAAAATACAGTTTTGATATACACTATAATGGATTTATTAATTTTTCATACTTGTTTTTATTGACCCTCAAAACGCTGGTTTAATGCCCCTCAAAATGCTGATTCTGATCAAGTAATGATGTTTTCAAAAATATCAAGTTACGTACAAAGTGCTATATTTCACTGATCATCATTCTACAAACATGTAATTTTGCAATGTAAATTACCCCCTAGTTGTCCGTTTTTGATGCAGTGCCAAGAAGGTACACTTCAATTAATAGCAAATTTTAGATGCACGGTAAGCAAATAGATGATTGTACCCATATATTTTTTGGGAAACTATAAAATAATTTTTGAGTTGTTGGCAATTTTAAATTCATCATACATATATCCTATCTAAAAAGTATAAAAGAAAGTTCATGACAGGTTCAGTTTTTTTTTCTAGCCAATAATATTTGTTCACCTACATTTTGAGGGGCACCAGCATTCTGAGGGGCCCCTACCTGTAAAAGATCATCTTTAGTTGCTGTACAAGTGTGGCTCACTCCTAACAAGGTCATATAAGGTTTAACAAGGTCATACTTCTAGAACTGTATATACAACATCAGGAATGTTGAAAAAATTGTCAGCTGCCAGGACTAACAAATAACAAGTATATTTAAATTCATATAATTCTGATAGAGTTGCTTTGTAAAAGTAAGGGTATTGTTTGTTGTATACAGCGAGGATAGTGTTAGGGGAGTGGGTTATATTTCTTACTTTGAGAATTAGAGACAGACACATAATTAAGGGATTGATGAGGAGATGGTTTCTTACAATTGTTTCTGTTATAGTTTTTGACATTATTCCACATCATCCGTTATTGTTTGTAATTTGCAAGTTTATATCTCGTTTATTTGATATAATGTGTTTTTGGATTTCTCTCTGCAAATTGACAAAGCATGTTTTACTTTCATGGAAGGCAACGGGAGCAATGGCGTGGGGAAAAAGTCATTTCAAAATAACTAATCGTACAATTTATGTCCTAGATGATTTCGAAACCTGCCCACGATCCCAAACAATTGTCTTGTCCTCTCTACTCAAAGATACAAAAGCAAGTTGTGTAGTTCTTTGAAAAAAATTACACTTAATCAACAAACACCACTTCTCGTGTGTCTAACTCTAAGTGACTGGCATTAGTGTCACAAACCTGCAATGCATTTTCCTCACGTAGGGAATGGTCACTCTACATGTTGACATTTACGACTATACAGTTCAGCCCTAATTCAACTTCGCCCCAATTCATGTATACAATGACGTAATATAAGCTGACACAAATACATTACGGTATATTTTAAAGCAGGGTTTCCTTAACTTGATACCTCCACGAAACCCCTGTGGATGTCAGAGCTGTCCACGAACCTACAACTTTTGGAGAGACGATCTGGGTCATTATTATACTATATATGAAACGCATAACAGTGCTTCGTAAAAGATCAAGTTCATAGTGTAATATTGTAATGAACACAAAACAAGATGAACGAAGATTTATTTGTAAACGTCAAGATCAGATCAGCCATTTATCTTCACGACGTACACGAATTTCACCAAATTCATGCAGCCTGTGTCTGTTTCATAATTCAGTTATTTAACACATGCACGGTAACGGTACTACTATGGCAACATATGCGTATGGAACGCAAAAAGAGTTTGTCGATAGGTACACTTTTGTACATTACTAACTTATTTGATATATAAGAATTTAGTTCAACAAAAAGTGCTAGAGTTCTGACTTTCAGAAACGTCTCACGACCACCTGGGATGAACTCACGCACCCCCTGGGGGTTCATGCACCCCGGTTAGGGAACAACTGCTTTAAAGCCTGTTGGTGAAGTAACGGATGTTGTGTATGTTTTATCAGACATATGTAGTTATATGAACAGATCAAAGTAGAAAACAGTTCTCCCAGTGTGTATTTATGGTAACCTTTGACAATTAACAATACCACAGCTTCTTTCCAATTCTGCTATTCTGGGTACAAAGGGGACTGTTGAGGTAAAGAAGAGTGTTTTAATGCTAAGAAGGGAAGTGTAGTGGCGTCGAGTGTCCATACTAGGTTTATACTCGTGAGGGATATCTGGTGCCTAGAAAGTGTTTATCGGGCACAAGTAATGTTTGCAGTGATATAATTAATGTATTTAAGTGGTTAGAAAACAGGAGAGGCGGGGGGGGGGGGGGGGGTGGTGAGTGTGGGGCTATATTGAGCTGCATCATATGAATATTTCTCATTCTTTAAATGGTACTTTTCAGTGACCTTGCATGGAGTGTTTGCATAATTAGATTTTTACTATCAATTTACTATCAATTGTTTCTAATTTAATGTTAAATTTGGCTGAATGTTTATACGGTCGAATGGTATGATGGTAATGATAACTTAACAATAATTTGAAAGATATGTTTCTGTACGCATGTTACATTTCATGCAATGCAGAAACTTATGAACGCCTAACAATGTGTTTATGTTTCTAAGAACTGTATTGTGACAAATCTAAATGTTATCATTATTTTTTATGTCAATTAACGGAATAATATAAAGCTCATTTATGTTTAAAATCTCATCATTTTTGTCCATCATTTTTATTAAATAATTAAGACCCCGCACCAACGTTGTTCTTCCTACAGTTATTAAAGTTGATCCAAATAGTACATGCATGTACTATGCAATGTGTGTCGTCTGGCAAGGGTGTTGTTCAATAACAACTTCCCGACATGGACGTTAAATGGATGTGTGCCGAGAGATTGGCTTCGGTCAGCTTGCGAGTCTACAAGCCTCCATGGCTTCTCTCGCGAGTTCCTGCTTGCGGGAAGATCACATATACATACATACATACATACATACATACATACATACATACATACATACATACATACATACATACATACATACATACATACATACATACATACATACATACATACATACATACATACATACATACATACATACATACATACATACATACATACATACATACATACATACATACATACATACATACATACATACATACATACATACATACATACATACATACATACATACATACATACATACATACATACATACATACATACATACATACATACATACATGTATTACTCCCTCCAAACCTGCCGACGTTAGACAACGTTTCTGTCATGAATAGCCAGCTACACTCAACTTCTCTTCCCGATAGCTGCAGATCATCATTTATAATCTAACTGAAATTTCTGATAGTTAAGATCTTGGTTGCTACCTTCACTTTGCAACCGATGTTTCAACATTCCAAGATAAACTTGTAGGCACCAAATATGTTGTGTGATAACATGTTTTTGTTTATAAAACTTATCAGCCCAAACAAATAACAATAACAATTATGTTTACATTCGATGAAGGTTTGCTCGGAAATAAATAATTTAGACCCCTCTCCCTGGTTATGCTCTCAGTGGTTTTAATAATCGATATTCCCCTTTGCCTATTATTACATAAATGTATTACAACGTCAAATCCAGCCGACGCCGGACACTCTTCTGCCGTAAGTTGCCCACGACAATGGACTTCCGTTCCCGGGAGACACATATGCAGTACTTAAGACATATCTCATTCTGCATTAAACACAGCTAGGGCCTATTAAAAAGTGGCTTGTGGCCTTTACTTGTACTTAATATTATGATGTTCACAACATATAATATTAGCTTAGTCTAGTACTTTGAAAATAATACTCAGTCTGAGAGATATTATTTAGAAATCCTATCCCATCAGATGGGCTTATCAATAGACTCTTAACAACCAAATTAGAGAACTGTGATTAGAATAATGAGCCAACTATAAGTAAAACTATACATGAAATGTTAAAGCTTGAGTGACGATTTCAGAAAATTGTGAAACAAATTTAAATCAATTTTAAACAATGCCTACAATAATTTGAAGATTGCCTATAGCAATTATTTTACCCATATTTTCCTACCTTGGTACTATTTTGTTGTTATCTTACATCCCTCAACCAGGATCCATTCACGCCTTACAGTGATCGAATATACATCACCGTTAATTCACTGTTATATGTCACAGTATTTAGTTGAGTGACTATACATCAAGAATGACCATTAAGTAACTATGAATGCTTCTCGATTTACACAATAATCAAACGACATTTTAAATTAATTAGCTGTATAATTCTGACACGATTTATAAACCCATTTGACCATGTGTTTATTTGAAGGAAGATATATATCTGATTAACGTACAAAGTTAGAGCCAGGAATCAGCAGTTATATTGGAACTCTTGGTGTTAAAACAGAAACAAACATTACCGATTCCAAGTGCTTACAATACTTACAATACGTAATGCACATAGTTCTACATGATTCACATTAATTACACCTACCTTCAGATATTATTATAACATAACCAAAGCATAAACGAAATTTTGGCTTAAAAGGCGTAAATCCAGTTGTATGTCCCAGAGAACCACTGACACACTGACCGTACACACTGAATGATACAAATATGGTAACACAATATGTCCGTACGTAGATCACTGTATACGGTAGGATTGCGTATGCTTTGGGAACAGGTGTTTATAGTTGAAATGTAATGATGAAAGGAAGCTTCCTTTGCAATGATTTCCTTTTTTTTTTTCACTTTTGTAATATTTGAGCTGCGATGTTAGTTCAACACATTTTTCTTGATACTTCTTGACATTATCAGGTTTTCTTTTGATGGGGCGGGGGGAGGGAGGGGGTTAATGTTCATTGTCGGTCCAGTGAGTGTCATTGATTACATTAAATGGTGTTTTTGAGCTAATTTTTGTGGAAGTAAATAGATAGTTTATGACATCTAAGATAAAATATGGACACCGTTGCAGTGCATTACATAGCCTACAATAGTGACATTGTCTTTTATATTTTTTTGACACGTAACGTGGCGTCAACAACAATTAACAATTTGGAAGCAATATGAGTTCAACATCGTTATCTTGAGAAGGAAATTTCATTGATAATATGTCGACCTTGAGTTGATTCTATTCTTGCTGTCGGTGGGTGTAAATTTTAATTTCGTCAAAGTAAAGAATGTGCAAATTGTTGAGTTATATCTCCAGATGGTGTATATATGATCGCACATCGCATGTTATGTACAGGATTTGCAAATACGTTGGTATTCAGCAAGTGCTGACGGTCTTGGTCTACATCTGACTTTGTGAGGAACGCTTCCTGTTATGGTTGAAATCATGGTATGACGTAATGTTTGTTATTTATACCTGTGTTCTATGTTTGTGATAGTATTTTGTATATCTATTAACCACGTCATTTCGTTAAACGTTACTTACCTGATTTTTCGATGCAACATCTAGTATTTGTATCGTAGACCTCTGTAGTAGTTTACTATCATCCTCATTAATGTATGTTTCTTCAGTCGAAACTAAATAAGAAACTGATTGTAGAAATCTCTCTGTTTTGTCGTCCTGTTCTAGCATGCACAAAATTGCGAACTTTGTACTGTCTTCTTTCTGCTGCAGGTATCGGATAATTTTCTCCCCTGCAGTTTTGTTAAGTCCACACGCAAATCTGTACAAATACTGCAGGTCAAAAGGATCTAACTTTTTCAAAAGTTTGTCGATACGAGCAGTATATCTACCAGATAATTGTTCTGCAACGTAATGTGCAGCATACCACTCACAAACAGTTTTGTGATAAAAGTGAACCTCTGTATTGTACTGAATATGTTTTAATGCGTTTGGTGTATCCGCGATATTTAATACTTCTTCTTCCACAAATATACCAATACGAAGATACCGATCGTAAAACTCACGTCCTAGCTGATTGCGTAGCTTCTTATGATTCCAAACAAGTTTCTGATTCTTTCCACTCAAAGCTTTAAATGCGATTTTGTCTAGTACTTTGTGTTTATTTTCCAATAACTCAAAGTTTGTGACATTTTTGTCTTTCATTTTATTCTTCATATGACTGTGAAAACAAGATATCATATACCGGAAAAAACTAGTGACAGAATTGAATGTTAAAGAATGTTCGTCTTCGTAAGTCATGTGCGCAAACATCACAAAGAATAGAGGAACCTGACAAAGGTCATCAAGAACCGGATTTTCTTCCAATTTCTTCAAGAGCTCGTTCACTGCTTCTCCACATTTTTCAAAAACAGCCTTTTCAACATATTTTTTACGCGCCTCTTCACCGAACCCTGTAAGCCGAACACGGTCAGAGTGAGGTGCAAAATCTTTGGGTACACAAGATGGTCTTGTCGTTAGAATGACGTTAAATCCCTGAAACATGTCTTTCTTCATGATGTGATAAATGTCTGTGTTAGTACTTTCTTGATCGGGATACTCATCGAAGCCATCAAGTAAAACCAGCACTGAGCTCATGTAATTCAATATTTCTTTTATATCTTCCTCAGTTATATCTGAATCCCTAGGTAGAATGAATTGTCTGATCGCACTAAAAATCGATTCAACTCCTCCAAGTTGCCGTAGACGTAAATATATAATAACGTCTACTCCACCAGATGAGGTCTTAGAGTGAGATTTGCACCAGTCATAAAGTAACTGTAAAGTCAACGTTGACTTGCCGTAGCCAGGTTCACCTTCAAGAATCTGTCGCTTTGTCTTTAAACAGTTTTCTTTGACTAAATCTTGATAGGATGACAACTTATCCCACTGTGCCTTTCCTCCAGATATACCTGTCATGTATTCAATACCGCCCTCAACAAATACCTTGTCCACGCAATACATCCTGTCTTTAATGTAGGGTATTGGTTGCACAGAATCGTAAAATATTTCATACTTTGCTTTTAAATGTTCGATGAAACGCTCAGCTTTTCCTTTGAAAAGAAGAATCATGGTTAGCAATATATATGACGAGTTTCAAATATATAACTCGTTATTATTTTTAAATAAAATGTATCAAACTAAGATGAACTAAAATAAGATGTAACAAAGATATCATTTGGTAGAACGACATGACAAGTATCATTAACATATCATCCACCAGAATATAGTATGTGTATAGGTCTATGTGTACCAAACGTTTAGCTACAATGTCCAGAATGTATAATGTGTATATATGTGTATTAACATAAAGTCTGTTTAAAGTATCTCTTTCGAGATCCGGCTTTATGAATCACAAATGATTTCGAGTTGGTTAGCATCATGTTTGATCTGAAGAGTAAGGCAAAATATGTCAACAAAAACAGAACTAGTATTGTTCGATAAAGGTGACAAACGCCTACAGTGGAATTACGACCTTCCTTAACGGTTTCGAACCTCTGGACATAAAATCAGCTTCCATAGCCTAGTGGTTAGGGTGTCCGCGTACAGAGCGGAAGGCCCGTGGTTCGAATCCCGGTGGAGGCTGAAAGTTTTTTGACTGTTCTTGATTTCCAATTCATTACGATTTTCATTTATATATATATATATATATATATATATATACATATATATATATATATATATATATATACATTTATATTTATATATATATATATATATATATATATGTATATATATATATATATATATATATATATATTTATATATATATATTTATACATGTATAACCAATTTAAAATATCAAGGTAAATAAGTATTTTCTGTAACACATACCATTGGTATTTTCCATCATTGGAATACCCTGTGAAACAATAAACATACCACTGGTTGTAATATACTATATAACGATAACATAAAGTTTCATATTTTGTATCAATAATACTTCACATAGCGAACTCCCTTTTCTACGTTTGATCCTTATATAGAGCTGAGCGACAAAAGCTCTTTCAATTACATCGAAGCTGTTTAACACGCATTGTACAGTTGCCGACATTATGCATCGTTGTGTCTTTTCGCGAAGTGTATGCACAGATATTCTACACCATGACTGTTGGTTGCAAAAGAGACAACAGCAATATTTCTGGAGACGTCCAAAATGCATTTATTCCGGCACATATATTTATCGTATGTGGTGAGAAAGAACATTTGTTATGGTATCGTATTATAAACTTAAGAATCATACATATAGTGTAAACGGCGCATCACTGTATAATGAATAGCCTGCTTCAGTTAAAAAAAAGTACATTCATACACATTACCTCATTTTCTGTATCACCAGGCTCATTTCGTTTCATTTTCAGTTTCCTCGCTGAAAAGAATAGAAGGTTTATTTGAAAAATCCCGATGTAGAATCATGTGGATAGCATAAGATTTTGTAATGGAAGGAAAATGCTTACTTGACTTGCATGGTTTGTGTGATTATATACAAGTTGTGTTCTCGTACAGAACAAAAATGCAATTATGGTGGCTTAAGTTGACCCTAAAGAAATTACATTTCATCCTCCTTTATAATTAGATAAAAAGAAGCACATCAGGAATTAGTATAGGTTATCAGAAAGGAACTCTCATTATCTTAAATGTTTCACGTCAATGAAATCATAATCTTGACAAAGAGTTGTGATTTGTTCAATCTACCAGAAAGAAACATGATAACGACTGTGTAAACGTTATGATGTACTTTGCACGATGAACAAATACTTTAATCCAGGAATAAAGATATTAGCTTTCACAAAGAGTACGGTACGTATTATTATCCATATCACCATGCTCCATATGTTGACATATGTGATTACGTCTAGTATTCTATGTTTTATGGCATTGTTGTTGACTAATACAGATATACACATATACCCACAATATGTATAAGTCTTGTTACATTAATAGTATTACGTACCTTTTACTATGCATATAATCACCACAGCAGTGGTGATGATGATCATCATCATTGTGACCACTACGGCGATTATGGTTATTGTGAAGGTGTTGGATCTCTGTTCTGCCGGAAGCACTATAAATAGACAAACATACAGAAATGGTAACAAACAACAAGTAATCATGAATAGATTTCTCAAAGCTGAGCATTTAACGTGGCGTGTATAACTTACCATTTGGAAAGAGCAGATCAATCTTCGTAGAAAGGCTGAATAGCTCAGCATTCTCTCCTATAGCGCGACACTCTACGGTAACTTTATTTTTAGTTGTTTGAGTAAAGTCAAAATTAACCGTCAGAGATATATCATACAAGTCACCCCTCTGTGTCTCCTTAAATTGATGTTGTGTAAAGTCAATGGGTGTTTCCTCTCGAAAGGCTCTCCATTCAAGAGCCATTTTAGGTCTTATTCCCATCACCGAGCAAGTCAAAATGTCCTGAGGTTGTTTCTCCAGGACGCAATATTGTTCGTGATTGCATCCATCTATCACTGGAAAAACTGGAGTTGGATCAACTGAAAGGAAATAATACATCACATATGTTATATTTGGTGTTAGATTTTAAGTCTTTTGATCCCGTAACTGTTACCAGGTCGAATGGTATATATCTTGAAGAAATCAAACCATGTGCCCAAACGAACAAATATCTTGTGATACCGGATTACATGAAAACGACTTTCTCTCAAAATTAAGAATCTGTCTTATATATAGTTTAACATTACATTATAAGCTGTGTGTTGTCATATACTGGAACAAGGCACGACACATGTTCAGGTTTGTAGATGCATACGTAAGTTCGTTTTGCTTGTGGAACTTTACATGCGACTGTAGTTTGAATCATATGATTGCATCGTTTACGAGGAACAACAGATTCGCCATCATTTCCAGAGTTATTGATACACAAACAGATATAAGTATAACATGGACAAGTATAAAGAGTCTACTGGAGATGGCCATTCCGTTTAGATTTGACATATACTGACATGGATAATGTTATTGACTTAGTGTTTGCCTGGTAGCGATCGAATAAAAGGGAACTAAAATAAACAAAAATAAAAATTCAATACAAACAGGGGTTGTTGGCATATATTGATTAATACCTTAATAGGTCATCATAAACACTGATTTTCAACTAACATAGAAACAGTTTGATAATTTGATGCAACAAAGAATTACACAATTTGGGGAATTTACGCAAATACCGATGTGCTTTTGCTATGTTGGTGATTTAGTAGAGACTGATAAGCATAAAAGATAAAATTATATTAAACATCCTACCCATCACAAGCACATCGTACAACTCAATGCCGCCGCCGACACCGTTATCGTGAACACACGCGTAGAGTCCTTCGTGTTCTACCAACGTGTTCTGTAAAGAAAGACTGCCCTCATCTTCTAGTCTGTATTCCCTGTTGCTGATTTTTGTGTGATTACTGTTTTGATAGATACTAACATACAGAGTTTCGAAAGCATAACGTTCGGGTGACCACTTCCAAATGACTACATTTAGTCCAAGGTCTGTACAAGATAAATTCATCGGCGAATGGATCTTCAAATATCTTATAATGGGATTTACCAAGAAAGTGTAATTTATCTCTTTTTCAATCAAAATAACGTTTTCTTCTTCAATCAGATTTAGTGGTACACTATTCGATCGGCAGACCAGAAGACTTAACACAGATGACTCCCCAAAAGAAAACGTTGCTGTAACATGTGATGTATATGTTACATTATCAGTTGTAAAATTCCTGTAGTTTGATGGTAGGATGTGATCGCCACCATAAGTTCTTATCGTCCAACTCAATGTGACTGCCGGACGGCTATCTCTGACAAAGCAGTTTACCTCAACGGAATCGGTTGTCGACTTAACACAGGTAGTACCGTATGTGTTTGAACACTCCTTGATGACGGGAATGGTTATAGCTGGTTTCACTATAAAGAAGAGCATTGAAGAATACATTCTCTAGTAACAATCACATTGACTATTGTTAGGCACGTGGCTACATTTGAAAGTTATGGAAGAACAAGACTGTTCCATGTGAATAAACGTAGATTGGTTCAGAAAGATCAGTTTGATATATTTAGTTATTTTGATAATCCAATGCGTGAAAGTTACTGTTTACCAACATTACCTGCAACGTTGTCTGCATCTTTGGGTGAAAATGTTATGCTATAGCAGCTCTGAACATTTCATATCTGGGGACATTTTTATTAGTCCACCAACTGAGTAAATGATACCATTTGAAACTTGAGCTAACAATATCATTCACTAAATTGTTAACAACGGTTTAAATCATCCATTCAATGGGGACAAATAGGTATACTGTTACACGCGCGTAACAATTTATATCAATGTACAGTTAATTGTTACAGTACACAGTACAAGTATGCTGTAGTATCCCACTTGTAGTAAGACCTCCGCTCGTCAGTGCACATAATGACCTTATTACGGAACTTTGGGAGAGACACGACAAACATAGACCGATACAGGAAATGAGTTTGAACATTATATCCAAATACAGTTCTTTCTTGGTGAAAAATGTAGACAGAAAAAAATTACGCATTGCACGATGCCCTAACGGTGTCAAATGTAATACGATGGAAACTAACAATATTGCACACTGTTTTCCATCTTACAGGTAAAACGTCAAATATGTGAGTGGATATCATGCATCATTCAGCACCGTTGTCTATTTTCAGCATGAACGTTTCTGAAATGGAGTGTTGTTAACCCTGTACGTAGCTTGCGGTTGATTGTTAAATATTAATTTTCAAACACACTCAATGATTTGCACGATTGGAAAGAAATTTTGGTTATTATCAGAAGTTGTGGCTTTAAGAAAAGAAAGAATGACATATTTTCATTCGCATATGTGTTTTGTTAAGGTTTTCCATATATCTAGTTGTGAATATGTACTTTGGGTATGTTTCTCAAAAAGAAGAAGGTTGAATCCGCCAGACGCAAGCAAATTGAAGATCTTGCACTCCTGGCCGAAAAATTGCGTCCCGGACGTAGAATCATGCGTTCGTAACAATGCTGGTCAGAATTATATCTTTGGTTCTGTTGTTGAAGTTTTCTGTCGTATTTCGTTAGGGGAAATACAAGGCGCCGGTTACAAACACTGTCACCTTGTTAGAGATTT
This sequence comes from Apostichopus japonicus, assembly GCF_037975245.1. NCBI lineage: Eukaryota > Metazoa > Echinodermata > Holothuroidea > Aspidochirotida > Stichopodidae > Apostichopus > Apostichopus japonicus. Next base: position 45,149,741 of record NC_092576.1, read on the forward strand.
TTGAGGCAAACCAGACGCAATCTTGGGAACCAGGGGGTAAAAGTCGCCTGGTGCCTGCTAAATGTACGACATGTAGGTGTACCCACGTTGAGTAGAGAGAAGCATGTTGTCTTTGGTAGAGATCAATCTAATGATGCTTAATACAAGAAAAGTTTCCATCTCGGTCATCAGCTGCCAATGTGAACATTGTTTGTCATATATCAATACTTTTTGCTGTACTACGTAAATTGAAGTAACATGCTGTACATGCTTAGTTGTTCAACCTGGCATACCCTACAGCATAGTGTGTCACATTCATATAAGATTATTCATGTAACATCATCGCAACCATAGTCCAGCCCAGCACAAACTTCCTGTGTCATACACTTAGATCACTGTATCGTTCTGATATGTACAGATGTAATTAATACTGTAATGTTAACAGTGGGAACTATGATCTTGAACACACCTAAATACGTATGTAAGTACTGGAATGCACGAGAGACACGACTTAATGACATATACCGGTAACAAAACTGTTTTTATCCAAGCAGTTAAAAAATATATTTACGTTTATGAATACGCAAAAATCCTGTTTTGAGCAATTTCACTACAAAATAACAATGTACACACTGCCCTCTATCTTGAAAGAAATCATCAAACATGCAAAGAATATCATGAATTGCAATAATCATACAGAACTGTAACAGTATAAAAGAAAAACATTTGGTATTTTGTAATTATTTAGATTCTTATCATAATATATGTCAGATGTACTGAGTAATAGTTGTTTAAAATGTTACTGGTATTGTAACAATTGAAGGGTACTCGCTTTCTCTCTTCTAAAAGTGCTCTCTGAAGTCTTGTCCTAAATGTTTCACTGTAACAGTAAAGCTTGTTCAGCTATCTTTACAGTATCATTTCTAATTTTAGAGAATCTGATAAATGCAACATCTCCAACTAACATGGAAGTATATTCTATAACACTGGAAAAGCCTCAGAAATATGAAGTCACAATTTCCTGTTTTACAGAAAAAGTAAGAACTCCCAAGCCTACCAAAAACGATTAAACACCTATTTCATAATAACCCGCCTACCATATCCATCGATCAAACCTTGCCACTAAAAGTTTGTAACGAAATTTAAATGTGAAGCCCTTTATTGGCACGTGTGGGCTACACCAAGAAAAAAGAAAAAAAAGAAAAGTGCATTCGTTTCCCAATCGTTTATGGATACTTCTATCAACCATTAGAAGATTTAACTATGTCAAAATAAGTCTTGTACGGCTAGCATTTCGCTGATAGATGGCAAGCGAGCGATATGTTAAATCTGAAGTACAGTTGGCTTTGTGACAGCTTGCCATACAAGTTGTACACATAACTATCTCACTAATGTACAGAGCAATTAAGTTGAATTTTTCCAGAATTTAGTGCCAGCCAGAAAAGATCAAACAATTCCAGCTCTTATTTGTAGCACTCACTTGTTGGCATCGACCAACCATTTCACTTGTAAGGATTTTCAAATGTTTCAATTTCCAGAAAGCACATGTGTGTTCCTATGTGAAATATAGTCACATAGATGTATGAGCAAATGGAAATTTTCGAGCCAACCAACCAACCCGTTCAGAATTGTTGTTACTGAATAAGAGTTACATGTGATTGTTTATATAATTGTGTTCGACCGATAATCATTTAGATAATCGGCATCGGGCCGATTATCAGACAATCGGTAAATAATCGGCTTCGGCAAAGTCCATTGCGCTACCGATTATATGCAAACCGATTATTACGTTCCACATAAATAATTGTATTTTTCCTCGCTTCTGATTCAGACTACCACAACGGGGCAAGAATGTGGATCACTCGATTCAACGCTATTCAAAGCCGGGAAAAGTGCGCTAATTCACCATGAAACGGTATCGCAAGTCCCACCAAGATTGTACGTATACCTTTTGATATACTATCCAGTTTTGGCAGTTAACATTAGGGTGGGTCAGTATAAGCAAAACCAGATATCGATATACCCGGGTGATGACGAATGCCAGATATTACCAGGTATACCGCAAATTTCGCGGAACCGTTATTTCCAGCATGAACTGTACTATCAAACACTAACATGAACCGTATGGACACTAGTCTAGCCTACATATGTGTTTGGGGTTTTATGAGAGAAGAGCCTGCGAAGGGGTTGCTGACTCATCTTCGACTTTAAGGAGTTCTAGTGAAGTATAATCGGTTTTGTGTCCTCGTGTCTATGGAGAAACTTTTAGTTCCGGACTGGGTGTGACTTGTGAAACATGGTGCAATATAGAAGAGGATCATCCTATGATTCCCGGAGCTCTAGTAACACATTCATATGTCGTTTGACGCTCAGGCGTAGGTGCCGATCGTGGTGGTGGGAGGAGGGAGAGACAGGTAAGTATCGTCGCTCGTAAATTCCCAAAGCAGTAAGTTTTGGGGTATTTACTTCGCTCATCTTTTACCTGTCTCCCACTCCACATCTGGCCCTGTTACGATAGTGGGAGGCCCAACGGGCAGGACCTATCCGAATGAACTCCCAACATCGCACGCCCAAGAGCCGCTTCCGATGCAAGGGTGTCGGTCAAGTAAGCGGAGACGAAGGTCGATGGAGTTCTCCACGCTGCAGCTTTCAAAATATCCTCCAGGGGGACACATGTAAACAGAGCCTTGGAGGATGCTTGGCCACTTAGGTCGTGGGCTATAACACTCTCCCCTGTTTGAGCATGGATCAGCTGGACGATCCATCTGGAGATCGTGTAGGGTGTAGGTTGCCGAGAGGGATGATGAAATGTAAGGTACGGAGTGATTAGTTCTGCTGATGTACCACAACAAAGCTCGGACAAAGCTTTGTACCCTGGTACAAATTCTTCTTGGTTCCAAGGGAGGAACGCTGGGTTGGGGATGAGGCAAACGCCGTTATTGTCGAATAAAAAATACCAGGAATACCGTATTGTATGTCAGGTGGCGTTAAGAGGCCGATGCCATTGGTTCGAAAGGGGCCATCTCCCTGAGTACCTCGTTGATACTCCATGAGCGTGGGTGCCTTCTTGTCACTGGTCTCCGATTAACCATGCCCCGAATGAATGCTGCGATTAATTCGTTGGAGCCCTGGGTGGACTTCTCAGGGACATCTTAGTGGATTGCAGTTATTGCTGAATGGCTGAGTTTCTAATCGTCAAGGCTTGTCTGCCCTTGTGGTAGAGGAACATCAGAAGAAATAGGTGATTCACGAAGAATAAGTCCTGATGGTGCTATGTCTTCTTGCTGCCCCTGCCATGTCGGCAACCTCTTCCGAAAACCCTCGTGCTATGATGTTACACTTGATAAGGGCCAGGCAGTTAAATCGAGGGATCGAATGTTGTGATGGAAAATCCTCCCTCTGGCTTGAGAAAAGAGGTGCGGCGAATCTGGCAGGGAGCGTGGTGCGTCGCAAAGAAGATCCAGGAGAAGAGGAACCATGGTCTCCTGGGCCACCTGGGGGTACGAGGAGGATCCTCATTAAACTTAAGCCGCTTCAGGAGGGTCTTGTGGATGAGGCATAGCAGTGGGAAGGCATACGCTTGCATCTTGTTCCAGATTATCGACACCGCGTTTGCCGCCCAGGCTTGTGGGTGCCACATTCTGGAGCAGAAGGTGGGAAGTTTGGCATTCTCGATTGTTGGGAAGAGCATGTGTGGTGTTCTAAAGCACCCTCTTTTAGGTTGACTGTGCACCTGGAGAAGACGTCTGTTAATTGTTTGTCTTTCCCTGCAATGTGGGAGGACCTGAGCAGAATATCGTGTTGTTTGCCTAAGTGGAGGAGGTGTCACGTCGCTTGGCAGATGGCCATCGATCTGTTGCCGCCCTGTCTGTTGATATAGGTAACCACCGTAGAGAAGTCGGTGAAGTTTATGTGAAGGTCTTTGTGGGCGTCGGACCAGGTTCCCGAAACTGTGAGTGCTTGCCAGAAAGCTCCCCAGCCCGTTTACGAGGGATCTGATGTGACCGATGTCACGGGGTGGTCTTCGTGGAAGAGCCTTTCTTTGGCTCAGCTCTCTGGAACCCACAGTTTCAGATGGAGAGGGTCTAGAGGAGACAGAGAAATCCGTTGTTCCAAGTCTGAGTCGTTGGCCCTGTAATGACAGCAGGTTAAAAGGCGTATTTTTACTGACCTCCGACCACATCGTAGTGGCCAGAATGTTGGCCCTTTCGGGACTCGATCAGTTTGATGGAAACTCTGACGAATTGGTCATTAAGCCACATAATTTGAGACGCCTCCCGGTTGGGGATCCGTTCTTCATCGTTCGAGAACTGTTGGTAGAGTCTCATGAGCTGCTCTGCAGCTAGCATGAGTGTGGAAGCGAATTTCATGCACACCATAGAGGACTGGTCTAGGTCGTAGGCCATGTGGTAAGGTTTTTCCCGCTGCGGGTCATTGAAGTTTTCGAGGTTTGCTTTGTTCCAATCGGAGCCTGTCCCCCAACCTCCGAGGAAATCGACGGGACCAAAGAGTAGGACCGCTCCCACTGCGGGAGCCTCTGTCGTGCCCTCTGCATCTCATGAGTGGAATTGTGGGTCTGCTCAGGACCAGACACACAGGTCTGCGTCAGTTCCAAAGGAACCTGGGTCAGGTATACGCTTGTCGGTGCGGAGTCCATCATCGATCCCCGACGAATCTTCAGCGGACTCGGACACGGGTTAAGGAAAGACCCTCGACCGCTACATGCGGAACACAAAAGCCAGAATACAGAAGGTCTGCGGAGGCACCGCCCCCGCCTACAAGATCTCCTTCTTACGATTGTGCGGGGCTGCTCTCACAGCTCATATCGATTATATCGCCATTCGTCCAATTCCTGACCCCCGCGACGGCACAGCCAGTCCCATAGCGGGTGGGATCAACAGTGGCCATCCCGTTAGACACTGTACCTCCACGGATCTCGAGGAACCTCTCCTCGATCGTACCGGGCCCTGATGCCTTAGAGCTGCAGGTCTCATATGCCTTTTTAGAACTTGGAGACCACCTGAAAGAAGGGCCATCGGTTTCCGCGGGTTATCACCCTACCACTTAACCTTATCGCGAAGGCAGCGGGCATCTTCAAGCAACGGTTGGGGATAGAAGACTCTCCAGCGGGGACCTCAGCCCCAAAGTCATCGTCCAAAGTGCGATCGACAAACGAAACGCCAGAGGACGATTCCATCTTCATCCCTGTAGACCCAATTTGTTTTGAACGGGTGGAGGTCCTTCAGAAACAGCGGAGGTGGACGGCCTTCCCCGCAAAGCAGAACAGGGCACTCAGAGTGCCCGAGGATACTTGGAAGCTTCTATTCCGCCCTCCACCGGGCTTGACGCGTGGAATTCAAAGATCCACATTGTAAGCGTTGGGAGAACACACTCTTCAAACTTGATCAATCATCCCGAGTGGAGAAGAAGTTTGCGACGACTTTCCAATTGGCAGCGGAAGTCCTCATGCGACACCACCAACAGCTGCCAGAAGACCCGGACCAGATACCGAAACGGGGCACCGGCAACGCCGCCAAGAATTACAGGGGCGGAAGATCTGACTAGTCGAAAAGACGCTCCTCCCGGGGATATCGGTCCGGCCGACGCTCACGTAACGACAGACAGTGACCACGTCAGAACGACCAGCCGACAAGGTCGACGTTTGGGGCCCCGCGGGTTGTAGGGGTGTCCACCCTACCACCCTTACAGCGTACCCGTCGGTAGGGGGAGACTCCAGTTTATTCCAGAACGTCTGGAAAGAGATGGACCCGGGTCCGTGGGTCCCGTTGGTGATCTCGGGAGGATACCCAAACATGTTCTCTCTCCTCCGGTGGGGGAGGCGGAAACGACACTCCAGTACCCACCAACCTGGGACAGAGATCGAAAACGATTTCCATGCGTTACTGACAAACAAGGCAATAGTAGAGGTGACGGAAGGGAGGGACCACTCTTCCGTTCGTCCTTCTTCCTGACGTCAAAAAAGGACGGGTCATGGCGACCAATACTCAACCTAAAGCCGTTGAACAAAGGCTTCGTCCGGCCGACTCATTTCGGATGGAGACTCTCGTGATAGTCATCCCGAACCTCACGAAGCTTACCAAAGAAGCAAAAAAGCTTACCCCTACGTTCCCGCCGACGTCACGTCACAACGATTCCTGGCATTCTCCTACAAAGGAAGGAACTACACGTTCGTGTCGCTACCCTTCGGCCTCTTGACCTCACCGCGGGGTGGTCACAGACCTAAGCCGAAGCGGAGTGTCGCACCGAGAAGTACTATTCAACCTAGGTCACAAGACCGAGCGCCGCTAACAACTCGGTTGGGCTATCAACAGGGAATATCACAACTTTTCCCGACCCAAACGATTCAGTTCCTGTGCGCGATTCGCAACTTCCACACCGGTTGGGTGAGACCGTCCTCAGAGCGGGTCACCAACACCCAACAAACGGTCCGTAGCCTCCTCAACAGGCCGACCTCTCCGGCCAGGCACTGGATGAGAGCCCTCGGCCTCATGGCTAGCCTTGTATACGTAGTACCATTATGCAGCATCAGAATGCGACCCCTCCGTTTGCACCTGCTCAATCACTACGTTCCAGAGCAGGACATACTCGACACGTGAGTTCCCATTAACGGATTCGACACGGTGGCTCGCAAAAAGAACTAAGTCCAGGGACGCCCCTTCCGGGAACAAAAGTCCCTAACCTCTATCTCTTCAGACGATTCCTTGCAGGGCTTGGGGAGCGTGTTTGGACGACCTCGCGATTTCAGGGGAGTAGGAGCCGGTTTGGCAACAGGTCCATATCAACGCCCTCGAGATGGAGGTACTATTCAGAGCCCTCCGCCACTTCGAGTGTCACCTACGAGGCCATGCCGTCACCACATTCTGCTACAATGCGACGGCGGGGGGGGGGGGGCGGGGACACATTATCGATCACTGTCTGCCGCGACGTGGGACCTTCTATTCTGGTGTCGAAGCAACGATATCTCCCTACGAGCCTCGCACATGGCTGGGAGGGAGAATGTGACGGTCGACGCCCTTTCAGGGAGGCCCAGACCCCGACGGAGTGGTGACTGCAATTCACATGCCGGAAATTGTTTCGCCTATATCGACTGATTCGCATCAGCGACCAACGCCAAACTCCCAGTCTTCTGGAAGCGGACCTCCTACCCCAGAACGTGGGCGTCGGACGCGATCTAGATCAGCTGGGAGGGGATGGGGTACGGCTTCCTGAACCTGTCTGCGTGGCCGTTGTCCGGGCTCGGTTCAGAGCGAGCGGCTTTTCTGCAGACGCTGCTGCCATGACAGCAGCACCCAGGCGGCCATCCACCGTCACACTTACGATTCCAGACTGACGCGAGTTTTCGAATGGTGCGCCCGTCTACAGATCCGTCCGGATACTACCTCTCCGGCACTACTTACGGTTTATTTTATGCTCCTCTTCGATGAGGTTTAACAACCGAGCACCATTTGAAACTACAGGTCGGCCCTTCTTAGAGGTATGGCCAACCGTAGGCCCACACGTCGTAAACTTCCATCAGCTTGGAGTATCAACGGCGTGCCTTATCACCTAGCCCGCCAGCCTTTCGAGCCAATGGGCACAACCCTCCTCAAGGATCTCACCAGCAAGACACTATTCTTGGTGGCCACCGCTTCTGCCAGGAGGAGGAGTTGCCTGCACGCCTTGTCCGAGGACATCTTCCTTCCAAAGCTGTTCCTGTCCTCCGACACTGCGGAGGACAAGCTGTGGTGCCCGGTGAGGGCACTTAAATGGTACACGCACAGGACGAACGACCTGAGAACATCACAGACCCTCTTCGTACTGCCTGCGAGCCCTCACTCGGCTGCCTCCAAAGATGCGATCAGCGGACGGCTGGTGCAAGCGATTAGGTTTCACGCGTGGACATACCGACCAGTCAGGGCCCACTACATTCGGGGCCAGGCGGCTTCGAATGCCCAGTTCCAAGTGGTCCCGGTGGATGATATCTTTTGGGCCGCCTCATGGAAAACCCCCTCGACGTTCGTCGCGTCCTACCCAGCAAAACGTTTGTCATACAATTTTTAAAAGAGCCTCTAAAATATGTTTTATTAACGTTAAATGTGGTGTTAAAAAACGTCGGCATAACGTTTTTATGAGATATTATTGTTATATTGATGTTATATTAATGTTCTGAAGAAAAATATTTTGAAATAATAGCCTGAAAACGTTTTCGAGACATATTTATTACACCACAATTAACGTTATCAAAAAAAAAATGAAATGAAACGAAACGAAACATTTTTGTGTTTGCTGGGTACCTCACGGACACGTTAGCCTCAGAGTCGGCGTTCGGCTGCGAAGTGTTGGGCGTTCCCACGGGCAATTCCTGCCCGTTGGGCCTCTCATCATTGTAGCAGTGCCACTCTGTGCGTTAGTGTTGTAGGAGACAGTTAAGAGAGGAGTGAATTAAATACCCCAAAACCATAGCAAATGATAAGGATAGATCGCTGACACAGTGCATTGAGCTTAAAACCCAGGTCATCTGTACGTCTCTTTATATACAGTGTGTATTCTACTCTGAAATTGAATTTGATTTTACCCGTTTTTTCGAAAGAGTATTAGTACTTTTCACAACAGAGAAATGCTATGACGACCAGAGTGGTGAGTTATTTACTTCTAACTTTGAGAACCAAATTTTAAAACCTTTCTTTCGCCTGTAATGACTCGATCAAGTGGAGCGACAAATCGAAGATACAATGGAGTTAACGTTCGGCGTAGCCCTAACCCAGCAATACCATTGGCATCGTTATACTAGGCCTAGTTCCTAAATACCACAGCCTAGCCTACAGTACTAGCCCTACTGTAGGCCTAGTAAGTATTCAGGTAGACCAACATTAAGCCCAATGCACTTAAATCTTGGACAGTGTCTTATGTGTTGGGAAATGATCTCCTAATGGTAAAGAGCTGTCCATACTCGAACAATCGTAGGTTGAAAATGACTCCACAATCTTCATGATCACGTAATATCTGTGCAGATGGTGTTCAGCAAGTAACTCTGGTAACAAATTATAACTTGGAAGGAGATGACCCACAGTTTGTGTCATTATGAGATTAATCAAGTTGTTCTACTTGCTAATGTTGGGGTTTTCTGTTTTTCTTTTCTCCGGACCCAAGTCGAGGAATTCTGAATTGCATTGGGAACAATTAAATTATGCTACTGTGTGGATTTATGTAGTTATTTTGTGAATCAAAGATTGAAAGAGCTGTATGGGATCTGGAGTAAAATAGTAATCCACAAGCAAGTCTTGTTAGAAATAAATTCACTGTGATGAAGGAATGTTATTGTATGCTGCTATGGTACCTGGAGTTCCTGAACAACAAATCAACAAATTGGACAACTCTGAAAACACTTGATGGTGGCACTTTTAATCCTCTTCTGTCCTTGCATCTTAGCAACATTGAATACGTCTGCACATTTAAAGCAGAATATGGATGGTCTTTAGCACTGTCAGAGATGGATTCAAATTATGATTCTGCACATTTTAAAAATGACATGATGGTACCCATTTTTATCATTATTAAGATATGAAAATAATCTGGGTCTGTTAACCATCTGTGAGAATATGAACACAAGACAGGAATCGAACCTACTTTCGAGAATATCCGTAATAACATGGGCTGATACAGAAGATGGGTTTCACCCCCCCCCCCCTTGAGTCTGTTCTGTTCAAACAATGCTATCTTGTATGTCTATCTCCTGTTATCACATGTATATTAAACACCCCTAGTGAGACAATCAGTCCTGTCTATTAACTCCTCTCACTGGTAAGATAACAGTTAGTCATAGAAAGTGTTGGTCTTAGATAGACCGTTAGTCATAGATATGGGATCAACATTCAGGAAGGACATGACTAACTTTCTTCTGTCCCCCCTCTCTCTTCCCTTGTTCCCCCACCCAACACTCCTCATCTCATAGCTCTCTTCCACCCTTTTTCATCCACACCCTTCTGTCTTTGACCTTCTCCAGTTTATTCCCTACCCCCTTCCCTTAATCCTCTCTTTGTCCCTCCACTGTTTATCTCCTACCTCTCCTCTTCCCCTGTTGGTTTCTTTCTTTCTTCTCTCCATCCCTTGTCTACTAATCCCCTTTCATCTATCTCTTTGTGTTCACCATGCTCATTAACCTGTTTGTATGCTGTGCGTGTTTTTGACCCTTCTGCTACCGCTACTTGTCATTTAGCCGTTGAAGAAGATCCTCCTAGGATCAAACGTCATGTCAACTTACTTTTAAACATTCTTCTACACAGGCTCTCTAGTGGATAATCAATGTGCTAACCGTTTTATTTTATTTTGGTTTTAGTCATAGAAAGGGTCAGAGGTTATCACTACTTAGGAAGATGTGTGTTTCTGTGGTCACTCACATCCTGGTAGCAAAAGAGAGAAGTCTAAATGATTAGAAAACAGTGTCATCTTGTGTTTGACTTATTTTTAAATTATCATTGGAACATTATACACCCGTCTCTTGTTTTATGCAACTTTAAATGTCTGGAAAGTGTCATTTCTGTTATCTGAGAGGCTTATGGCAAACATTTTTCTTTCTCGTATTATGTTAGTGCTCCACTCGGATAATGTCATAGTTGTCCCTGGAAAATGATGTGGAAAAAATCCTCCCCTTCCAACAAATATCTACTTTTGTGTAATTCTTCCATATTAGTTTGTGCAGGCAGTTTTCCGTTTAATGTTAATGTTGCAAAGTGACTAGTAGTATATTCAGGATAATGTATCCCACCATATCAAGTGAGAGTACAAATTGTTTGATGGATGTCTACATTTAGTCACATTCATCTAAAGGACTGAGATGCTAGCACGAGTAGTGGCTTGAGTGTCGTTTTTACGTGTTACCAACAAAGCTTTGCCCATGCATGGTAAGTGGATATCATTAGGCCTTAAAATCATAGTTTAGTGAATTTAGGCAACATAGCCTTATAAATTTACTGTCCATAACAACATACCTGGCTAGGCTGAGCAAGCAATTGGCCTACCTCAAAACTCAGATATCTGGCTATAGACTATACTGCTTATGCCCTTTTGCCACAATTTACAGTGTTTGGAGTACATTGCAAATGGAGAATGCATTTGAATATTGGTACAATAGACTGAAATATGCTAGGCTTAAGTTATGAGCTAGGCTAACCTAAGTTAAACCAGGGCAAAGTTACGTCTACGTACATAGGTCTAGCTTAAAATAGGATAGCCTATGTCCCTATTATTGAAGTGTCAGTGATAGGCTAAGCCCAGGACATAACAGTCATCCCATGTTATTCTGGCATGTGGATCTATCGTTAGGGATAAAGTTTTAAGTGAAACGAGGTTGTGATCATTTTTGTTCTTAGGTTTTTGTCATATTGCATCCTAATTAAAGGACAGCCGTAGCCGGTATAGAGGTCTAGCTTACTATATTCCGGGTCCCGTTAATAACAATACAACATATTAGCAGACGACACTAGTAATTTCTTCTTAAGATTCCTATGTAATGGCTTTTACATATCGCTTCCTAAGAATTTCTAAGTGAAACTGCAGTCCACTGTCGATTTTCGACGATTTTGCACCCAAATGCGGCACGCGATATTACCATTTCGAGTAGCTAATGTCAACCTTTTCACTTTAGTTTAGTCAAACACGTAGTGTTTGTATTACGCGCCGGTACTTTCTTGCCGTACACAGAGCAAGGGTGGCTTCAGTATATGTCGCATGACGTCATTTTATCCTTATCAATTTCTATGCCCAAAACTCACTGGTTTGGGTATTTAGGAACGAAGATACGTACCTTTCTCATCCGCCTACCACCGCCCCGTTCGGGACTCGCAAGCCCTACACAACGCCAACAGCAAATCAACGTTTCGCGGTCTTCACAGACCGACTTGATACTGCTCAATTCTGGGCATGATCCACTCGTCTTATCTTCTCATAGATTACTCTAGTGATAGGCTCGGATATACCGGACAATTTCATCCAGAAAAATCCACCCGGACATATCCATCCGGACATACTTATCCGGACATATCAACCAGGACATAACCTCCAGTCTGGACACCGAACGAACCACGCCATCTACGTTCTCAACCAAGCCTTCACCAGGTGAGTGCCTTGTGCCTTGTTTCGGGTTGTGTCTCCCACCCGATACGTACCTCCCGCTGCGGTTCTTGGCCGCATCGGTATTGGGTAAATCCGGAAATAAGAGAGAGTGTGCGGTGACCCGTAGGAGAGGTTACCAGGGACGCAGTGCTAAACTGTATACCAGTGGCGTCTAGAGACACTAGGAAATTTGCGTTAGTGTTGTAGGAGACAGGTAAGTATCGCCGTTCGTACATACCCAAACCAGTAAGTTTTGGGGTGTCCACGGGTATGAATGGGGTTACCGACGGTGAGGACTGGTTTTTGTGGCCCGCAGTCTGGATGACCGGGTGTGCGGGTGCGGTGGCTCGGAACCCTACTCTTAGAGAAGATATCTATAGCTTTGGTGATGAGATGTGCGAGCAGGTAGATCTGTTGAGCGTCTACCTTCTCGTCCTCGTCTCCCTCCGCCTCATCATTGTGCGAGTCGTAGTCCGGAGGGGACGCCCAGTCTCCGGTCTCGAACCATGCCTCCAAGGCTATCAATTCCAAGGAGTCCAGCTACTGGGTTTCGGACGGGCCGGTTCTAGGGACCGGATATATGTGGTCCCGCTCTTGCTCCGGAGGGGTATGCGACCGGGCCGGGTCCGGACGAGTTTCGTCCGCAGGGCTGTTGTGTGGGTTACAGCCGGTAGCTAGTTGTTACATTGAAACATTGCGGATATCTGAGAGAGCAACCACTTTCGCCTGAGGTTACTGGACTTGCCCTCCTTTTGAGGGATCTCTATTCGTGGGCGGTCCTGCGCCGCCGCCCCGTATTTAACCGTCATCGGAGTCCTGGGAGGACCCGTCCGGGACCGTTGAGTATTATTTCCTATGCGGGGATATACTCATGGACGCGGTCGGACCGGCAGCGGTGATCGGCGCAAATCCCTGTCTCTAAGTAGCTGCAGGTCTGGAGGGTCTCGGTCCGGGGCTTGTTGGTTCGGCTCTAATGGCGGAGAGGAGGTCTGTGATCCGGCGGACTGTGGACGCGACCGGCTGTCCATTTTGGTCGAATTACTTTTCCTTTTTCCTTGTTAGACCTTTTGTCCTTTGTGGTTTGGGCAATCGGGTCATTTTTATCCCCTTCTAACGCACCCGACACGGTGGTCGGTGTGGGGCCGGTGATAGTCGCTGGGCGCAATTGGAGCTTTTCTCGGCGGGCCGACATCAATGTTTCTGCTTCCTGTCAGTTCTCTGGGAGAGAGCGGCACACATGGAGCAGGGCTCTCGTCGGGAGCAGGTATTCACATCGGGTAAATCTCATGCCCATCCCACGCAGGGAACACATGAGTTTGCACTTTCGTTGACCTTACGTCCGGTACATTACGCAACAAGAATGTTTACAGTTGGGGACTACAGAGAGTGGTAAGTTATACACGATCAACAGTAGCAGTGGGAATTTCCTTGAGTTATCTGGGTCGGTATTTTTTATTTGGTATTACTTTACCGGGTAGTCAATGTTAGTTTCGGTATACCTGGTCAGGGGCGTAGCCAGGATTTTCAAAGTTGTAGGCACGACTATCTGAGCGGAGCGCCACCATGGGTTGGTGCAGAGCTAAGAAGAACATTTTTGGTTTTACAAACCCCCAAGATGGCCGGAAACGGCCCTTCCCGAGTGTTCATTCTGGTTCCCTGGCCTCTTGCTAACTTGAGACACCTCATTCAATATCAATTTTAAACCCCAAAAACAAACGAGTTAAGATAGTACGTAATTCAATACTACTTAGTACGTAATTCAATACCACATATTCATATTCTTGCTACGTTCATTTCAATAGTTTTTCCTGTCTAGACTCTTAAACTAGTCCAGCAAGCTTATGGATTTGAATTATGGGTGTTTTTAAATAAAGATAACTTGGCCAAATAAGAGTGTAGGCTCGGGCCTACAGTGCTACACACTGGCTACGCCTCTGCTGGTTTATTTGGTATATTCGTTTAAGACAGAATTCAATAACGTTGGTATGGGTATAAATGAAATACCAGGTATACCTGGTAAGTCAATAAACCGAAGCACCCCAGTTAACATCATACATGATACATGCGATAAGCTTAGGGGGACGACGTAATTATTCTTTTTTTTTTACTTCGCTTCTTGCATCTTACAAAAACCCCTGTCATCCATGTTTAACGATTGGTAAGAAATATTTATTGTTCAAATTGAAAAAAGCATACCCCAAGATTTTACAAATGAGATAAAAGAATGAAAGCAAGGCACCAAATGCTCCTAAAAAGAGCCCTAAAAATGTTGGGCGACAGTTCCCAGTAGTTTTACTGCTTTACAGTACGTTGTGATAAGGCAAACACACTTACGCATATTTTTGCAAAAAACCCGAAGCAACTTTTTTTTCTGACCGCATGTACCATAGGTGCTAAAATAAACCCTTTGCAGTAACTGAACTCCTTAACCGCAACCGACTAAAGCAAGTCTGATATCCAGCGACAGGCGCGACAAAGTCAATTGTACTGTTACGAGCAAGCAACTTACTTTTCTTGTGTGTATTTTTTTTTTCTATCTTGCCTGTTTAGCCGTTATAAAATGTTTTATACTTCAACCAGGTCCCTAGTATGTGTAATTTAAGTATCACTTACACGTATGCATATATACAGTGACAACTTGCAATATGACATCATATTATACACTGTTAATCTACTATATTGCGTGGAATGATCATTTGATAATGATTGCTGTTCTCATTTTAATTTCGTATTTCATTTCCGTTCTTTAAAAAGTACAATAAATAAACTATCAAAGCCACATACCGGTTGTGTGCACACATATAACATTCGAAATTCTTGAACCCGAAGTAGAGGTTGCCGTTGATACTCGGTATACAGATTCATGGCTTGCCGTCACGTTATTTATAAGTAACGATCCGTTAGGATAAATATCATATTCTCCAGATTGGTAGCCATCTCCACTTTTGTCGCCATGATCGAGTAACAAAAGGGTCTTTCCTTCGTTAACATTGACCCAAGCTATGAGTGGTAAATAACTTCCATTACAGGAACACGGAATGATTCCCTTCGTACCAATGTCAACATAATGTGTCTGTGCACATTCTGTATCTTCTAGCGAAGTTGCTGTACAGGAGGAAAAAGGGAATGTGCTATGTCATAGATCTCGAGCTCAGTAATGTTTTATTTACTTAAAGTATTACATTAATCAATTGTAATGATCCGCAATGAAACCTATCTTGAGATATCGTGTTTACAAGTTTTTTTGTTTTTTTTTCACCTTTGTAGACCCAAATGATCTTTGACCTCTACGAAAAAAAAAACAATAGAGTTCTTGTACTGCTTATAGGGAAGCCACATGCAAAATATGTTTGCCAACCACGTTTCCTATCTGGAAATATAATCAGTTTTGACGCCTGATGACCTTCAATAAACTCTGACCTACACTAAATTGTAATACATTTACACTACATAAGGTATCCTACCATTCATATATTTGTTCATCATTTTATTTCCAGGTTCTGGAAAAATGATCTATTACCCCATCCAAACATTACGAGTATTGTACTCGTAATAGGTAAGCCACATACAAAATATGAGACCTAAAGAGGTTACCAATCTTGAGATATCTATGAAGATACACATATTTACGCATACCCCAAACTCGACTGCATTAGTTACTTGCCTGCAATTGGCAATAACTAAATAGAATGCAAAATGCTCTGGGATTTAGATGACTTCTGCTTGTTCACCAGAATATTTTTTTTAATGTCCTGAACCACTTTTTCGATGTATAATTACGTTATGGCATGACAAATATAGGTTAGTCTACTCAATGTGATGCATCAACACACCAAGTATGAGAAGTATCCATGATCTCTAACCTCTCAAAAAGGACAAAAAACATCAATACAACTGATCCCTCATATCAGTATGAGAAGTATCCATGCCTCCACTAAACAAAAGGTTCTTCTACTCAGTATATATACATGCCAAGTATGGAGTATTCATACTTCCTTACTTGATATATCGAGTTTACAAGGTTTCCATTGTTTAAACTCAGCTGACCTCAGATAATGGTTGACCTCCACCAAAATCAATAGGGATCTTTTATTCGTTAAGGGGCATCTACATGTCACGTATGAAAAGTATCCATGATTCCTATCTTGTAATTTAGTGTTTACAATATGGGTGTCGCTCAAACATGCACACACGTTGTCATGGCTGCATAGATTTCTCTTGTCATCGAAACCAAAAGTAGAAATATTACAAAAGATCAAGCACATTTGCAATGTATGAATGCTTTTCAGTTGATTACTACTCACCTGACGATAGTGGAAGGGTTATCGCCAATGCTAAAAGGAGTCCTATGTCAAGAATCGCCATGTCTTTTCATACGCATAATCTAAGAATAGAATGATCGTACGTAACGGTGAAGGTAAATAAAAAGTACAATTTTAAGGTTAACGGTTATAATGATAAGCCAGTGGTTACGTCGTTGTTCATCTTGTCAACTGATTCTCATAGAGGTACCAGTAGAAAATGGCTTTCTAACGTTCATTCTTTTAGCTGGGCTGTGGAAAGAACATGGTAACATATTGTACAGCTCCCACAGTAAAAACTGTAGAGCTGTTATCCTCATATTTTGTTTGTTCTGAAAGAGTAAAACAGAAAGCAAAGAGAAAGGGGAAAGCAAACTGTAAAGCTTTTAACATGGCCTAGTAATGACTGGCTTACGTCTTAAAACTTTAACTAGTTTTACTGATAAGAAATAGATGAGAATCTGATTATCTCGCAGTAAAATTCGTTTCATAACTATTCTGACGAGTTTTTCAAAGCCAAGCAGGTAGTTTGAACTACCATCGTCAAATTAGTTGTTAAGGTACATAGCAAAATACGTATGTATTACGGTGGGCTAAAGAAATTGTAAAATGACGTCAATTGACACATTTAAAACATTTGTTTGGTATGTATTGGAATATTACATTTAATATCCCAGACATCACAACCTTGTTGGAACATATGGGCTTTACTTGGAGGAAGTGGGGTTAACGTTAGTGTGAGTTGACCATGGAATACCTATTTGGGGCCCTTGTGGTGTTTGTATTATGTGTTGTACGTAATCTACATGTGGCATTCACGTGTTTGTAAAGTGTAGATTGTATGTAGGCCTAAAGTGGGAAATTATTGTGTGTTAATTTTGGGATGACTTATTGGGTTACATATGGGGTTTGACATGAGTTTGAAATGGGAAATCAGTGTTGGCAAACCAAATGATGATCACACTAATTTTCATGTGGGTACAATATGGGCTACACATGGTCAATTAATGTGATTAGACCATGTGGTATAAAATTAAAAGAGGGGCACAATACTTATGTGCTACTACTTGTGAGCTTATCTTGACAAGCCCAGAGGATATCGTATCGTATCTTTGGAGGCAGTCGAGTGAGAGCTGGTAGGTAGCACAAAGATGGCTTGTGATGTTTTCAGGTATTTTGTCCTGTGTATGTACCATTAAAGGGCTCTCACCATAGCTTATCCTCCGCTGTGTAAGAGGACAATGATAGTTTGGTGAGGCAGATGTTCCCTGGTATAAAGGCGAGCGTCTGGTTCTTGGCAAAGAACCTGAGGTCCGGAACTTGGCGCACGCTTTGGTTGTCAAAGCATATATGCCCTTCCGCCGTGAATAGGGCGTGTAGACAACTCCTCCTCCTTGCCAAAGCGGCCACTACCGAGAACAGTAATCCCTTGAGGGAACCCGAGGCCATTTGCTCAAATGGTGGACGGGGCTGTTAGTGAAGCGCACCGTTAAAGCTCCAAGCCGGGGGTAGCGTGTGTCGTGGAGGCCTGCGGTTGGCCATACCCCAAGGTAGGGCCGATTGCCGTGGGCAGGTGCCCATCGAGGAACTGTCTCCGAATCCCGAGTGGATCATCGCGATGGCCGACCTGTAATTTCGAATGGTGCTTGGCTGCTTCCCTTTATCAATGAGAAGCATGAAAAAGTCCGCTAGCTGTGCCAGAGGGGGCAGAATCCGTATGAATCTGTAGTTGGGCGCACCATTCGAAGAATCGTGCCAGCCGGGAGTAGCAAATCTTGACGGTGGATGGTCGTCAGCGGCAGCGTCCTGAGAAAAACAGCCCGCTCTGAGTCGAGACCGGAGACTGTTCAGGGTCACTGCGAGGGGACTCAATAGGAGTGGGATCCTCGGCCTCCTCGGCCAATAGGTCACGATGAGTAGGAGCCTCGTCCGGGACATGCTCAGTTTAAATGGAAACGTATGTATGAGGCAGAGGGGAGGGGTAGATGGGGAGACGTAGGCGTCCATCCACTCCCAATATATGGAGAACGCGTCCGACGCCCACGCTTTGGGATGGAAAGTCCGAGTGCAGAATACCGGGAGGTATGCGTTGTCTGCAGATGCGAACATATCGATATTTGGTGTTCCGAGCTTGCGTAATATGCTCCGGCAGGTGTCCCCCCGTAAGGACTATTCCGTTGGGGTCTGGACCCCTCTCGACAGGGCGTCGACAGTCAGGTTCTCTCTCCCTGCGACGTGCGAGGCACGTTGGGAGCTGTTTCTGCCCTGACACCAGATAAGTAGGTCCCATGTTGCCGCGCAAAGCGATCGGGACTTCGTCCCTCATTGCCGGTTTACGTACGCCAACACCGTCGTGATGTCGCAGAAGGCGGCCAGATGTCACTCAATGTGTCGGAGGGCTCGGGCCATTGCCTCTATCTCGATCGCATTGACGTGTACGCCCCACTCCCCTGCTAGTGTGAGATCGTTCAGGCACGCCCCCAAGCCCTGCAGGGAAGTGTCCGAGGAGATAGAGCCCAGGGGTTTCATTTCCCGGAAGGGGCGTCTTTGTACTCAGTTTTCCTTCGTCAGCCACCATGATTGGTGGACTGTGTCTATGCCGCTCAGCTGCATCTACGAATCTAGGATACTCTGTTCCGGGTCGTAATGACCGAGACGGTGCAGCCAGAGGGGTTTCATTCTGAGGCGGCAGAATTGAATTATGTCCAAAAGAGACTGGCCATAAGGCCAAGTGCTCTCAGCAAGAGTCTCGCCGGGGAGGTCCGCCTGCTGAGGAGGCGTTGTACCGTTTCCCGGGTGTTGGAGACACGCTCCGGAGACGGGATTACCCAACCGGTGCGAAAGTCGAGGATCGCGGCCTGGAACTAACTTCCCAGTACTGGGGTGGGACGAGATTTTTCCCGGTTGCTAACCCAGCCGAGTCTCTCTGGGAGCTCGGTCTTGTGGGCCAGATTGAAGTGGGTCTCTTGACGAGACCTTCCTGTGACGAGCCAGTCTTCGAGATAAGCGTACAGGGATATGCCGCTTCGGTGCAATTTTCTACTACGGCGCCCGCTACACTTGCGAAGTCTCGCCACGAGGTCAAAAGGCCGAAGGATAGTGCTGCGATCTTGTAATTTCCTCCCTTGTAGGAGAAGCTAGTACGTATTTGTGATTCGGCCTTGATTATGACGTGAAGGTACGAGTCCTTGAAACAGCCCAAATGCCCTATGCAAAACCGAGTAGGCCGGACTAAGACTTGTTCAACGGCTTTAGGTTGAGTATCGGTCGCCATGACCTGTCCTTTTTTGGCGTTAGGAGAAGGACGAACGGAATAGTGGTCCCTCCCCTTCCGTCGCTTTTGCTATCTTCGTCAGTAACGCATGGAGCTCGAGTGCGTATCTCTGACATGGGTCAGTGGGTACGGGGTCATCCTTTCCGCCTAACCCCCCCCCCCCCCCCGCCGGAGGAGTCCGAGATAAATCGATGGGGTCTCCCCTCGAGATCATTCGCAGGTCCCAAGGACCCGCTTTCCAGACGTTCTGGAATAACTGGAGCCACCCCCTACCGCCGGGTGCGCTGTATCCGTAGTAGGGTGTGCATTTATAAGGCCGTAGGGCACTGAACGACGACCTCGGCTGCTAGTCGGCCGTAACGGGGGAACGTCTCGACGACTTATCAGATCTTCCGCCCTGTAATTCTTAGCGACGTTGCCGCTGTTCCGTTTCCAGCGAGCGGGCCGTTGTGCCCTACACCTCAGGGGTTTTATTTGTACCTCTCTGCGAGCGTCCGGGCGGGAGAAACCCGTTTTCGCTAGCGTGTCGCGTCGGTCTAACTCTTGTCGGACCGTATCACTAAGCTGAGCATTGAATAGGGCCGCCAGTCTTTATTTTGCTTCCCCAGCCTACCGCCGCTAGCACGTTGCGGCGGGAGTCTACCAACCGGATTGCGATCCTCGCAAACTGGTCATAGACCAGTCTGGTGGTGATGTCGCATGAGGACTTCCGCTGCCAACAGGGAGGTCGACGCAAACTTTACTCGGGATGATTGGTCAAGCCAAGCGATGTGGGTCTTTGACGTTTCCACTCGTCAAGCTTTGTTCCGCCTGAAGGCGGTCCGTCGCGTATATAGGGATCCGTAAGGGGCAGAAAAGACGCGTCTATGTATCTGAGGGAACTCGGAGTGCCCTGTCCTGCTTTGCAGGGTAGGCCTTTGACCTCCGCTGTTTCTGAAGGACCTACACCCGTTCAATACAGAGTGGGTCTACAGGGATAAAGATATATCGTCCTCTGACGTTTCGTTCGTGGACTGCAGTTTGGACGATTACTTTGGGGCTAAGAGTCTTCGAACCCCAACCGTTACCCTAAGATGCCCGCGACCTTTTCAATAAAGTCGAGTGGTAGGGTGGTACCCCTCGGCTCCACATCCTCTTCCGAGTCAGTTTCGGGAATCCGATGGCCCTTCTTCGAGGCGGTCTCCAAGTTCTGAAAAGGCCTCTGATGCCTGAAGCTCCAAGGCATCATGGTTTGGTACGATCGAGGAGAGATTCCCCGGTACCCATGGAGGTAAAGTGCCCAACGGACGGGGTGATCCAGTGCCGTCGGTGGGATGTCGGCCACTGTTGATCCCAACTGCTTTGTGACCGGCTGTGCTGTCGCGGGGGTCAGGTCTTGGACGAATGCGAAAAGACCGACGTGAGCTGTGGGAGCAGCCACGCACAATCGGAAGAAGGAGGTCCTGTATGCGGAGCGGTGCCTTTGCAGAATTACGGGAGTCTTCGAACCACAACCGTTCCCCTAAGATGCCCGCGACCTTTTCAATAAAGTCGAGTGGTAGGGTAGTACCCCTCGGCTCCACATCCTCTTCGGAGTCAGTTTCGGGAATCCGATGGCCCTTCTTCGAGGCGGTCTCCAAGTTTTGAAAAGGCCTCTGAGGCCTGAAGCTCCAAGGCATCATGGTTCGGTACGATCGAGGAGAGATTCCCGGTACCAGTGGAGGTAAAGTGCCCAACGGACGGGGTGATCCAGTGCCGTCGGCGGGATGTCGGCCACTGTTGATCCCCACTGCTTTGAGACCGGCTGTGCTGTCGCGGGGGTCAGGTCTTGGACGAATGAGAAAAGACCGACGTGAGCTGTGAGAGCAGCCACGCACAATCGGAAGAAGGAGGTCCTGTACGCGGAGCGGTGCCTTTGCAAAATTACGGCGTTTGTGTCCCGCATATTACTGGTCGGTGTGTCTCCCAAAACCCCAGTCCGAGTCTGCCGAAAATTCGTCGGCGATCGGTGATGGACGACGCAGACCTGTGTGTCTGGTCCTGAGCAGACCCATGATTCCGCTCCTGAGAGGCAGAGGCCACGAGAGAGGCTCCCGCAGTGGGAGCAGCCATACTCGTTGAAGCCGAAAAAAAATTGGGCGCCTTCCATTTGGCTCTGTTTTATGTCTTCGACTTGACCTTAGCCTTATAGCCATTGCCCGCTCTAGAAGTTGTCTCCGGGTTGGTTGTCCGTGTTCCGAAGGGCTTATTTGGACCGTGGTCTGCGGAGCAGGTTGCTCTGGCGTCGGAGTCGGTGACATGCGGGTATGGTTGTCCATTTGAAGCTGTATTCGTTGTCTTTTAGCTTCCAGCGAGGCCTCCGTTTCATTCCATTTAGCCTGTAAGAATGTGACACAGACGGACCCCGGGTCCCGTCGAGTGCAAGATTGCCCTAGGGTCATAGTACGTGCTCGTCCTAAGCGCGTCTGGGGCTAAAGAGCGAGCAGGTCGCACACTTGATCGTAACTCCCCCGTCCTTAGACATCCTGACCTATAGGACGAGGATAAATCGGGAGAGGAAAACATTGATAACCGTGAATAGCCACGAGACTCGAGAAGAGTAAGGCTTGCACAGTAAAGCAAGCAGAATTTGTAGAAAGTTTGGGATGGACTAAACTCCACAGGAGGTGCTCCCATGGTCCAAAAAGCCCCTTTAAAAGCTTCCCGGGGAACCCTTAGAATAATGGGAACACGGGAGAGTGAGACCTAAGCAAGTAGTAATTTGTGGAAAATACACGAAAGGAGTTATTAACGGTACAACACGTAAGCTAATGTACAGCGTCTCGCACAACTGATACAAAAGTGAGACAGTAATACACAAAAGTCCGAGATCCTAATGTCGAAAAGAGGCATAAAAACTGCCGAAAACAAAAGGATATTTATCAGTAACTCAAGGAATCTGTTGCAAACTCTGTTTAAACCTTTGTCAGTCGGAAGCAGCAGAATTCGAGCAAGGAAACGTCAGTTTGGCGTAAGTAAAAACAGAGAATGGTTAATTCGGAAGGAAGTGTGAGTGTGCGGTGACCCGTAAGAGAGGTCGCCAGGGGCGCAGTGCTAAAATGTATACCAGTGGCGTCTAGGTATACTAGGAAAGGTGCGTTAGTGTAGTAGAAGACAGGTAAGAGAGGAGTTAAGAAAATCCCTGATTTGCCCATCGAGTCGCGGCGGTCCAGTTAATGGCGGACCGTGTCGCCGAACTGACCATTAAATAGGTCGTCCCCTAAGACGATTAGGGTCACCAGTATCTCTCTCGATTCTCCTGCCGGCCACCTTACTGCTGCTAGCACGTTGCACCGGCGAGATTTTACTGACCGAAGCGCGATTCTGGCGAACTGGCCATAGACCAGTCTAGCTAGCGGTCCAAGGAGCCACAGGACTTGTGCTGCTACGCGGTCCAGAATTTTGTCCGGTCTTCCGGTAACTGTTGGTAATGTCGCATGGTAAGGTTGATGAAAAATTAATCCATACTTGGGGTGCTCAACTTTTTTTCAGGCGCTTGCGATGCGGGTTCTTAAAACTCCCGCTCGTCAAGCCCTTTTCAGTTTGGCTTCCCTGGGTATCTGTGGCGAACAAAAAGGGCGTTTCTAGGTGTCCTCGGGTACCCGAAGTGCTTTGCGGGGAAGGCAGTCCACCTCCGTTGCTTTTGGAGGACCTTCAATCTTTTGAAACAGAACGGGTCTACGGGAATGAAGGTCGAGTCGCGCTCTGGCTCTTCATTTGGCTCTTCATTTGTGGGCACCGATTTGGAGACCGATGTTTCTGGCAGTGCGTACTCGAATCCCAATCGGTGTTTCATTATTACCACGGCTTTCACGATGAGGTCAGGTAGATTGGTGGTACCCGTCCCCTCCAAATCCTACTTCGATTTTGGTTCGGGAGACCATTCGTCCTTGAAATCCTCAAGGCGGTCCTCGAGTTATGAGAGGGCCTCTGAGGCCTGAATTTTGAATGCGTCCGGTACGAGCGAGGAAAAGTACTTTCTGACCCGCAGAGGCGAGAGTCAGACGGGACGGTTGGTCCCGTACGGTAGGCGGCGCTAGTTTAACCACCCGCGCCTGGAGCAGAATGTGGGGAGCTTGGCATTCTCGCTCGACGCGAAGATGTCAATGCTCGCTGTATGCTGAAGAGCCGTGAGCACGTCTGGTGTTCTAAGGACTACTCCGTCGGTTTGGTTGAACCTATGAAGATGGCGTCTGTCTGCTAGCTGGTTCTATTTCCCTGCATTGTTAGAGGCCATGAGTAGGAGGCCGCGACCTCTCGATGGTCTGGGGCCAACGGACGGTCTCGTCGCCGCCGGTCTGTGAGTTTGAGGTCTCTGAGGGCTCAGTTTTGAGAATGTCGACTTAGTACATGTATCCATTATAGTAAAATTGCCCTGTACCGCTTCGGTAAACCGGCCTGCGAACATGGTCTTCACCTGTCATCGGGAGGTGGATCAGACTGTCTCTTGTTTCTCCTTCAGGTCATCTCATCGCGGCCAGAATGTTGTCTCGTCTCGACTCTACCAGCTTGATGGACATCTGGCGAATTGATCTTATTTCAGTCTCGCTAGTGGAACCATAGCTATATGATTTGAGATGTATTTTGGTCGGGGACCTGTTCTGTGTCATCTGGGAGCTACTGATGGGGTCTCATGAGCAGCTCTGCTGCTAGAATGGAGTTGACTAAAATGTCATGCCAACCCAAGTGGCCTGGTTCAGTTCATACAACATGAAGAACTGTGTCCATGTCGAGTCGTGTTCATTCAGTGCCCGGTCTTGTTAGGCCATGAAGGCGGAACATTTTCTTTTTGCCTGGAATGTTTGACCCTGTAAAAACAGACTGGGTCGACGGGTATGCACGGGGCTGCTGATTGTGAGGTTATGTTTGCGGTTTGGAGTCTGGACGCTCAGTCCGCCCGGTTTTATGCGAGTGCGGGTGGAAGTTCGAAACCCAACCTCTTGGAGAAGACCTCCATGGACTTGGTTACAAAGTCCGTTGGCAGGTCAATTTCTTTGGGATCCACCTAGTTACATAGAAAGGAGGCTCCGTCTCCGGCCTGGGTCCACGTTTCTGAAACCAACAGCTCAATGGCTTCCAACTGGGTTTTTGGACGGGTGAGTTTTAGGGGCCAGTGGTAGGCGGCATCGTTCCCGCTCCGGTGTTAATTGTGATCGGACCTGGTTTGGACCTGCTGCTTCCGTAGGAACGGTCAGAGGTGATTTCTGGGCGGTAGCCAATTGCTCGACTAACGGTTGAAATATCACAGTAGCCACTCTTGGTCTGCCTGAGGTTGCTGGACGTTCTGGTCTCTGGGGGAATCTCTATTCCTGTACGGTCCGTCGCCGCCGCCCCGTCGGTAGCCATGATATGAGTGAGGAGTCGACTGAGACAGGTGAATTATCCATCGAACGCGGGGATCTGCTCCTGGTACGTGGTTGGACAGGTAGAGTTGACTTGTGCATATCTCGGTCCCTAGCCAATTGTATGTCAGGAGGGCCTCGGTGCGAAGCCGGACGGCTCGATTCTGTTTGCGGACCGGTTATCTGCGGTTCGGTTGTCTGTGGACGCGACTGCGTCGCTCCTTCACCCGGACCGGTGTTCCGCTTACGTTTTATTGCCTTTCCATTCCCTATGTTGGTATTTTTGCTCTTTGCCTCAGTATTGGCACTCGCCTTATTCTCTGTCGCCGTAGATACTAGCGAGAGGAAATTCTCAGAGCTTGTAGCGACTGGGTCCGGTAAATCCATTTCTAACGCACCCGACACGTAGGTCGGAGCAGGAACCGGTGAGAGTCGTACTAGGCGCAACTGACGCTTTTCTCGACGGGCCGCCTTCCAGTTCTCCACTTCCTGCCAGTTATCTGGAGAGAAGGTTACACATAGGGAGCAAGGTTCCCGTCGGGAGCAAGGTCTGCACATCGGGCAGAATTCGTGACCGTACCAGGTCCTTCCTGGTCTGAAGAGCGAGCACGTCGCACATTTCATTTATGTTCTGCTTTCCTTAGACGCTATATTAAGGATGAAGGTGAATCGAAGAGAACACGACAGCAAGAAGGAGGGGGTACGCATGGTGCAGCCTCTCACCCAGGCCGAACAGGTGCCGATGAGCCTAGTCGGGAACCCGGACTAGGAACTGAGCCTCCGGATGGAACTCAGTGGGGAACTAACGACAGGTTCGTTCCCGGGCTGATGAAGGGGCAAGGCCTAAAGGGTGATAACCCACTAGCGGGTCGCCGGCCACTTGGGGAGGACAGCCCCCGCCTATAGTCTACAGAGGCCTTCCAAGGCCGGATGACGGCCAAAGAGGAGAGAACTGGCCTGTCTGCTATCGGTTGGCCTAAGGTAAATATCCGCGAAAAGGGGGCCTAGCCGCGAAGCCTAACAAGAATCTGGGTTAGGGCACACCCGCGGTACCGAGCCTAGCCGAGTAGCCTACCACACTGACAGGTTTCGGACGCCCGCCCTGGGCGGAAAACCTCTCCCAACTATCTATGCAATAAACAAGCGGGCTCGACAATGTGACTTTTTACTCGGGTGGACCACCAGCAAGTTTATGGGCTTACGTAACAACGCCTTCAGCGGCTAACGGTGGGGTTGACCACGCTTGCTATGTAGGTGTCGCGCAAACGGTACCGGTACGTACAGCGGATATACGGACAAAACGGACTAGAATGAGAGTATAGCACGTGACAAAATATGACTAAAACAAAAGGATACTTGTAGAGTGCTCCTTTGAAACGAGAGGAAAAGTGTTCCTACGACCGCAAATTCAAGATGAAGTTCCAAAACGTTGAAAAGTGGGTGAAATTTGTTACACAAAAGTCGCTAAGAAAAAGTATAGCTGTCTTTCTAAGTAATAGATGCGGAATGAGGTGTAATTGGGCGATGCCCATGGAGCAAGAGCGCAGTGATAAAGCGTTCCGATGTGTAGTTAGGTAGATAGGTAAAAGGGGAGCAATATATTTTATTCAAGAAGATAGACTTGTTGTTTTCACAGTATTTTGGAATTGGAATTGGCTCCGTGCCATTTATAAAATATAAAATGTGCTCTGCAGGAGACTTCCGTAGTGTTCCGTGATACCGGAAACCTCAATTTAATGTCAAGTACCGTATTACGGTCTTCGGTAATAATATTTAAAAAAAAAACCTCCAATAACACAGTGCTGGATTGTTTGTTTCATAAGCTTTTTGATAATACAATTGAACTTTTTCCGCGTCCTTTAAAGTCACATCAGACCAACAAACAATACTTGGAATATGCTGCTGGAGTTTTACAAACAAGCAGATGAATACGTTTCAAGTAGAGTCTAAGGAACGTAATGATGCCATCTATATATAATTGCGACATATAACTTCGTTGTGTAAATCGCGTTGTGGTAACTACTGAAATTTGCATAAACAAAAATACAATATGGTACTATGGCTGCCTGGTACCTCTCAAGCACACGGTTCAAGCAAAATGGGAATTAATTTAAGATATTATTTATTTAGTACCAGATGTTGACCACTGTTTGCCCTTGTGTCTCAACACAAGATTTTATGGGATTTTATGTACTTTTAGTTCCATAACAAACACTTTGCTTTGACGAAGTTGGATAATGAAAATCGTAAGAATTTGGTGTTTTGGGAATATTTTCTATAGGGATACGGCATTTGCTTTTCTTTTCATGATTTTCTATCTGACATAGATTTTCGTGAAAAGCCAACGAGTTTTGCGTTGCTGGAAAGATGACTGAATAAATTCATAGAAAACGTAGGCCGCTAATTGAAAGTAATTCATCGATCCAGTAGATGTGGGCAAAAACCACATCATAAGACACATCATAACACAACAGCATACAGAAAGAATAACGTTTCCATATGTGTGGTTTATTTACTAATACATTTTCTACTAAAGAATTAACTGTTTCACTTACCAGTTAGATATTTCTACCATATACTTTCAATAAGACCGACTGGGGTGATAAACACTCCTCGCATACCCGACGGAATCTGTAAACTTAGAGAATTACAGAAACCCTTTAAATAATTCAATAAAGAAAATAGCGTCAAACAACGTTGGTGTACAACCAAACGTAGTTCTTATGGTATTTAACAATATGTAATTTATCAATAGTATTAAAAGTTACTTTTGTGTTGGGATTGTGTTCGTTCAGCCGTTAAAGTTTGTCACCCTGGCCTTTGTATGTACGAAACCAATATAAAAGGCATTGAACTAGTTTCTAGTAATTTAAGCATTCCATACCATACCTTGCAGTAGAAAAGCTGTGACTTGTCAGTAGAACACACCCAAGTACACGTTAAGCTATGTTACCACGACTTCCTGGATATCATCAGGTAAAATCGATTCGATCTGAAAATAAAGTGACAGATATGCTATGTATTGATATAGTTTGAATGTGCTGAGAAATTGATAACAAGATTCATGTCTTGATGTGCACCATTTCAATAACTATCAAATGATAGCGAAGCGATTTTATTTGTGACAAATTGTATTTTGGTGTGAAAACGTAATGAGGGTTACCGGGAGAAGAGGTGGGGGATTAGACAGGGAAACAAATGTCAGATGAGGTTCTAATTTTTTTACCTTTTTTTTTTTTGCAGGGGACACTCATGGACATGCGAGAGTTAAATCTAAGGGTAGAATAGGCGTGGGGAGGGATATAGGAGGTTGAATCTTAAAGAATTGTTTTTCTCTCAATTATTATTTTACATAAGTATGTAAGTTATAACTCTAACAGACCGCTGGAATATTCCGTTAAACTAGTATTGTCTCTTGAATATAATATATTCGTGGCCTGAACCGCATTTTAATGTTCCACGCTATATCAATATAGTGAATGGCCTTAATGGCTATATGTTCACCAGCATATGTTATGGTCGTATCACAGTATTTACAGCGTGTACGCATGATCTCATTTACGTGATGTATTTGGTACCGTTCTCAGAAAGTGAAACTATATTTTACATGCATATCGTAGCAATTTGCTATTCAATTTATATTTTTGTCGCAGGTACTTAGGTATACCATGCACAATGAGTAAGGTAATGAATTTCTACTCATGCGAATCAATTCTCGACTCTAAACATTAATTTAAAGTGCAGTTTTTAAGAGGTCGGCTACATCGAAATATAACTTAAACACGTACAGTTAGGTATAGGTTCTCATAAAAGCTTTAGACTACACATGCAGTGAATGTCTGAATATTTTCATATCTTATCTCTCATTTTTCCAGTCATTTTTAATAATCTCAATATCAATAAAATATGCATTCGAGAAAACTCAAGCAACACCTGACATCCGTTTTACTACAAGAACATGCTACACGAAGCAAGATTTCGATAACGAAACATGTGTAAAAGTAAGTGGGCCTGACGTTTCGATCCTATCAGGATCTTCTTCACATTTGGAATGACAATAACAGTAACAGAAGGGACCAGTGGCGCAGGAAGGTACTTTTGAGTGGGGGGGGGGGGCTGAAGACTGATGGCCGACCTGGTGGAGGGGAATATAAGGGGAGGGGGTGTCCCCCTCTCCTTTGGATTTTTGTTTGCATTTCCAGGTGGCCTCAGATGCAATTTGGTGCAATATAGCACATTTCAACACCCACTCCATTTTGTAAATAATTTTGCATTTTCACCTGGCCTTAGATGCAATTTGGTGTTCCAAATGAGATTTTTTTCTCATTTGGAAATGAAAAAGGGGTTTTCTGACTTGCGGACCGGGGGGGGGGGGCGAAATGATACTTCCGCCCCACCATATTTTTCACTGGGGGGATGGCGCCCCCAAAGCCCCCCCCCGTTCCTACGCCCTGCAAAGGGACACATGTACGCACAGAAAACAGACAGGTTAATGAGCAGGGTGAACACAAAAGACAGACTCCACCACCAAAAGTCTTGTCAGGGGATGTTATGTCCCATAATAAGTCACTCAACAATATCATTGGGGAAGTGGTAAGGAACAAACAAGAAAGCAAGCACCTAGGTAAGTTCAAACTATCTCCCAAATTTCTTAATGCCTTCATTGATTAGAACAATGTATTGACGTAATACACTTTAGAGGTACCTATGTAAGTATAGGCTTTCAAGTTGTAGATATCTGTCTCATCCGACGTGTGACACGTGACCCATTTACTGTATGGTGACGTTAACTAACCTAACCTTTGTTAATTCCTTCATTGATTAGTAAACTATATTAAATATTAAACAAAGAACAAAACACACCACATAGGAGAGTTCAAAATCAAAGGCAAAAGGAAGTCACACGCATCCGCACACGCATACCAAATGGAACAACTTAGATACAAATTCACACTAAATGAAGTCTAGCGTATGTGGCCCTGCACTATACCCACCCACCATTTTTCCTTAATTTACTAGTACAGTATATTAACCGTTTTTTACTTACCTAACGGGGTTTAATTGGATATCCTTTGTTTTGGTAAATACAATTGATACAATAGCCTTTAGTTTCAATAATATGGAAATCCTTCATTTTTATAGACCTATTCAATCCTTGATTATTGTTTCTGGTATCGAATCGTCCTGGAAGTTAGAGGTGGTGTTCAATTGTTTGATTGAGGAAGTTGTGATGACCGTACTATGTCATAACGATATATCAAGAATTTCTAAATGTAAGGTAACTGTGACAGTATCGATATTACATTTCAATGTCAGTTAATATATCCAATTAAGCATACATTACCCCGATAAACAAATATGTTTCGAGGAACACATCCACTAATTCATGCTTTACCGTAAAAGTCGTGTTAAAACCTGTCGTACAACCGATGTGCCATACTTTCTGATTTGAGTATTTGGTTCACACGTATATTCAGTTCGCTAATATGAGTAACTTTTATTTCAATTATGAGTCATATCTTCAGCAATCGTAGTAACATAACAAATCAATTCAAAATTATCCAACCGCGGCTGAGGTCATAATACTACAATAGCATGGATACGTCAGTAGCTAAATTTCTACAATGTTGACGTAAAGCCTTTTTAACGCCTTTTTGTATTGACTTGTTATAAGTAACGCTTGTTGGTTATGACACGCACTTTGAATATGGGAACTGTTTAAATGGTTATTTTCTCTAAATTGAACCTACTATAACGGTGAGAAGAAAATCTAATAATGTCATAATTATGATTTTTACTATTGCGACAAGAATGTTGAATCGACATTAACAAATTATGGGTGGCAGTTTTTTTTCTGTCCACATCTAATATCTATATATGCATATTGGCCTTTCATAGAAACAACATTACCCAGGAATTAGATTTGCCGTATTTTCAAAGTCAATACATTTTGTTGTACAGACTAAGATACAAATATTAACATACGGTGGCTTATGATACAATAACAAGTTGTTGCATTGTGTTAATGGTGACAATCTGTAATGTTTTTCTGAAAACAAATGTCAGTTTGCTCCACGATCTCATAAAGAAAACGAATATTACTCACAATAAATTTAAAGTTTAGTGAGACTTTCACAGTCTTTTAGATTTTTCACAAATTAACGGTCAATTTGCTATCAATATTGTAAGATTCTATTTAATTTTAAATAGTTCTAAAATATATAAACACAGAAGACGTGTGAATAAAATACGGTTTCATAAAAATAGAAACAGATATAAAACTTCGTAATATCATTTTTTCCTTTCTTGTTTCGCTACTATTATAACTTTTATTTTCTTAGCCTCTTACCTGTTTTCAATCTTTCTTATGTATGCAACCACGAGGTACAATAAAAAATTAGAACCGAATCCATTTTGACGGTTAACCGGTTAATTATTTTATTGTAAACCGGTTTCATACACATCAATGAACGAGTTAAGGATGGTGGGTATTGCTAGGCATAAGACTTGTACCCTAGTCCCCTCCCATTAAAAATAAATAAATACAAAATTTCGCGGAATATGCCTTGAACATCATATATCATTAGGCCTACTGCAAAAACAATTCTAAATTTGCTTAAACACCGTAACGGTTACAATGATACAATTATTCCGTTTGACGTCATTGTGTCTACACTTCTTTACTTAACTTATTGTCTCTTTATGGCAACAAATTCGCATGAGTGGTTTCAATTGTTCAAGTTTATATATTTTCTGCATAAACGGAACCGACCCCACTACTATTGAGTTTTTGAAAATACCTTGTCTACGCTACTCCAGACACTGTGCACTGCAATAATGCTGGAAGTAGTGGTTCTTTAATGTGAATACAGTTATTGTAGGTGTGGTTTCTGCGAGCTATAGATCCATAACTACATAGCTAGGTCTTCTAAATACTGGACACGTTTCCTACAACTACCTTAATCCACACTAATCACCATTGCTTACAATTTATAGTGTACACTTTCAGGGAGGACTGTTGCCACTGATGTACTATCACTCTGGTCATTAATCGAATTTTACGGAGATTATTGTTGTATCAGGAACGTAAATTCATGATGTGGGTAGAAACAAACGTCAGTCTGAAATCGATACTAAGTCTCAAACCAGAAATCATCCCAGCGTTACACCAATGGGCGTAAGAGGGGTAGAAGAACAACGAAAGAACAACGCTGCGAGAGAACAAGAACTACCTGATAGTACTGTAGTCTACATGGCCTATGGATCTCCACCACGGTCGCCTTCGTCGTTCTCACGTGTACATTTACGGAATTAGAAAATTAAGCAAGCAATCAGTTGAGGAGAGGCTTAAAAGGTGAAGGCTTCGAGGCTTAAAAGATGAAGGCTTTATAGATTCGTTACAGAGTCAACCCAAACGCTAAAAACTGATCATTTTGTGTTTCGTATCAGGAGAGTAATCGAGGTCTAAATATATAAATCTTAAAGCAGCTGTGTGAGTCCTTTCTACCTCATTGACCCTACAATGACATAACAACATAGAAAACTTGCCTATCTATTCAAATATAACTCAAATGGTGGTATAAAAGCCGAATATTTTACAACTTTGAACTTTGGTTTTCTCTCATATATGTTCCGTTATGATTACAATAAACCCCGCCCATAACATGAATATTTGAATTAAATGAACGTCATTGAATAATGAGGTAAAATTTTTCACTTTGCCGGCGTCGTAAGCAACCAAGTATACTATTATGTTCTCCGACACTACGCTTTATTTGTGTACATTTTGTATGGCTGTGATGACAACGCAACTTTTCCAATTGCTGTGAATGAATATATTTTAAGCAACGGCTCATAAATAAAAGTGTTAGCTATTCACTGATTGGTTGAATTCAAACTAGTGCATTTGGGGAACAGTATGCAATTATTTTATATGAGGAATTTGTCGAAAGACACTCTACTCATTATCTGTACAAGAATTACTCACCGACAAATGCTCGTGGCAGGGAAAATGTTAATATGTTAGTTTGCTTTGTTGTGATGAATATATGTAAAAAATCGATGGACAGGTCAAGAGGGTGGAAGAACGGCGACCAAAAAACATAACAAGTTACTTTAAACTTGTATCAACAACTTGCAAGAAAATACAGATTTACAGTAGTAACCCTCCACGCTGAAGGGGGCTAGTTGAGGGGGGGGGGGATGCGAGAGACGTATTTTCTGTTGCTGTGATACAAAATATTGGAGTTTAGTCATGAAAAAGAACAATACTGCTTGTGCAATACCCTATCATGTCACAACATGTATGTACCTTAAATTGCCTGGCAGAGTGATCATGGCAAGTTAAGTTGATGCATGAGCATGAAAACACTATTTCATGTTAAATTAATATCATACTTGGTATATATGTTGGTAATGGGTATTAGATATGGCCAGTTGCAGATCTCTGAAATATTAATTAGTGGGCGGGCTTAACATAACTTCTTAAAGATTATTATCTTGCAACTGTACGCATGATCTGCTTCATATTTGGTATGGAGTATATGCAGGTATTGTGAATGCCATCACATCACTAAATTTGAATGATTAGTTGCACCAGATGTAAATCTGCGAGATAAAGCCATTCAATACAAGTGAGTTGGAAGATATACTTAGTACATGTGTTGGTCATGAGTATTTAATCATCTCATTTGTTTTCGGTAAATGTCTGATGAATATTTATGAGTAGGCAGGACTTAAAGAGAATATAAAATGGCGCTATCTTAGTTACTAAGCATGACTTTGTATGAAAACTTGTAGCGGTATGCAAGTGTGTATATAGGCACATAATTTTATTGCAACTAAGTTTAAATGCACATGAATACCAGTAGGCTTACAATAGACCGAAGTGGTCAAGAAAGTTTTATCCAACTTACCAGAGTATCTAAAATGATATATTTGGTGTTTAGAAACTTCTACAGAAAATGTAATTCTCTCATGAAATGAACTAACATGTTCAAATAATGAGAGATTCTTCACTATGTAGCCAGACAAAATAATATATCGTCAATGTATGTAGACTAATGTAACGGCTTAAGTGGAGGAGCAGCGTCGGATACCACATTCACTTAATTAGACAGGGTACTTCTAGGGCAGAAACTTTTAACAGTGCAGACTTTTTTAACATATCAACAACCGGTTGCCTTAACTACTTACATTATACAACACATTATGTACATGTATATAGCGTTTTAAGTTTGATTAATCATTTGTGATTTGGAATCTGTTCATTCTATAGTTAAATAGTATTGGTAAAATTGTCTTTATAGGCGATTTTTTTCAACAATCCGCAAGTTATTGGGTGAATCGCTGGATTAATTCATTTATTGTTATTTTCTCACTTTTCCGATGACTTCGCTGGGTATGCACTCTTACACAAACCCCTTGATTAAACTCCGTGATCAATATGCTAAGGTTTTATATTGGCTGATGCACCTTATATGCATTAATAATAATTATGCATGTCTGTGACACCCAACTTTAAAATTCGCTTTCTCTAAATGGATCACTTGCACGGATACAACAAGAATTACCTGAACAGACAATAAGAACTCGATTTTTGTTATACTGGATGTCAGAAGTTGTTTTAAGTTAGCAGAAGACAAGATTTCACCCTGGAAGTCTCATAACATTCCCGACGAAATGGAACTGGGAGGATATCATACTTAATATCTGAACTGCTCCATTTTGAGTTTATGAAGCGTTTCGGTTTCAGGAGATATTTTCTTTGAAGTCAAGTTATATGTGAACAAAATATGGGTCTTATGGTCCAGATGATGATCTTCAATATTTAGTGTACCAACTTAATTGGTTTATTTGACTTCGTGGGTCATTTGAGGACAAGTTCCTTAAGTTCCTAGACAAAGTCTCCCAAATTATACCTCTCAATATTCCGGGAATGTGAACGAGCTATATCAATAGCTTAATGACATTAACAACATTACATCACACTGGTAAGTTAAAACTCAACTGATACGGATAATTAAAGAAAAAGAGGAAATTCTACACAGAAATACTCTCCCAAAATGGAAGAAAGGGGCACACAAACATATATTTAGAGGAGTTTAGCGGGGTTTTTTTTCGACCGAGGAGGATGAGGAGCTCCATTTTCTTTATGTGATCAGGTCTTTTCTATTCCCACCTTCGTTAATTCCTTCATTGATTATTACAAGACATTAACTTTATATACTTTCAATGTAATTTTTCAAGTACAGGTTTGTGTAGTTGTTGATAGGTGTCTCACCAAACGAAATACACGTGACCTATATACAGTGTGCGGAGAAGGAGAGGGGGTAGGGAGGAGACCTGTGATACATTATTTTCCCTAAGTTTCTATAAACGATCTTTTGTGGTATCAACTTCAGCCAGGGTTAGTAGCTTGCAAACTACTCTTTTGCTGCATCTGTAATGTATTTACAGGCAAGTAACCGCTGGGAGGGGTTACCCCTCTGGTTGTGAAGCTTTTCATTAAATATTTTATGAAAATGATTTAATTATTTGTTGCAATCTAAAATAGAAACTCCCACTCAAACATTCTGCTTAATTCCTTAAAGATGTTAATAGGATATGTGTAGAGCAACAAATGATGAAATTAGTGTATGTAGTTAACATACACAAAGAATACAGCATACCACCACATAGGTGAGTTCAAAATCATATAATTAAAGCATAGGGAACTCACAAACACACAAACTCAAGCAAAAATGTAACAACTTGTATACACATTGACACTAAATGAGGTCTAACGTGTGCGTGTGTAGACGGGGTAGGGTAGGGGTGAGTGGTGGATTCCCTCTGTGTCACCCGGGCCTTAACTATACCCACCTTCCTTATTTCCTTCATTTATTAATATGATCAATTAACCTTATTTACTTACCTAATGAGGGTTTGATAGGATATCCTTTGTTCTGGTGTAAATATCATTGACTCAATGACCTGTAGTTTCAATGATATTGAAATCCTGAATTGTTATACTCTATTCTTGATTATTGGTTCCGATATCGAATGGTCCTGGAATAGGAGGTGGTGTTTAGCTGTTTGATTGATGAAGTGTTGATGCACATACAGTGTCATAGTAATAGATCAAGCCTTTATAAATCTAAGGTTACTGTGACTATCGAAATTCAATTACAACGTCAGTAAATATATATACAAATTAAGCAGACATAACTCCAATAAACAAAGATATTTCGAGAATCCCATCCGTTACTTCATGTATTACCGTGATAGCCGTGTTAAAACCTGTATTACAACTGATGTGCCATACGTTCTGACTTTATTCACACTTATATACAGTTTACTTTTATTTGTCCTTCTTTCCAAGTATGAGTCATATCTTTATTAAACGTAGTGATCTATTCAAATGTATTTATACCTATCCAACCGAAGCAGAGGTCATATTACATATACAATTGCACGGCACGTCAGTTACGTTATGTATAGACCGATGACGTAACGCCTTTTCGAATTAACCTGCTTGAAGTAACGCTTTAAGTGATATCTTAAAGATTTAAATGGACTAGAGCGATATGTTTGTAATATTAGTTATCTTTACAGGTAAATTGATTGAACACTTGAAAAATTAAATACATCATTCAATCAGAAGAAAACTTTAATCAGTTTCTCTGATAGCTGTTGTTTGAGGTTGTGCTTCTTCACCAATCCCAGGCTATATTTCATATAGTCTAAGCATTTTCGGTTTGTTTAGTGATAAAGATATGAAGACTTTTTCGAGGTTCGCAGCAGAATTTTACAGAACAAACTTAATTTAGCAGTCGTTCCTTATTAATATTCAACCAGCAGCTGTACGTAGTCCTTGTTATCATGATCTAAGAGACTTCAGTCAAACAGCTGATATTTGACTGTTTACACCAGTATAATTTATAAAGTCAATTTGGGATTAAAGGTTAATATGCTGCATGTTATCGTGATTGAAGAAACTCATGTGCCAGTCCAAGTCAATAAATGAATGATTGTACTCTGATTATTGATGTGAAAGTAGTCTATATGCTTTTTAGGAGTAAATTGTTCTGGTTGTTAAATATTTGATCAAATACAATGGTATCAAACAACAGTGAATCGAGTACAAGTACGAGTACTTAAGCATCAGAGTGCTGATGTGATGCAACTCCATTGATTGTACCATCGTAATGAGGGCAGGGGACGGCAGTGGAGGAATTTAAACTTGAGCAATCATTCTTTGAAGACTTCCTTAAGTGCAGCTCCATCACTGTTCACCTTTGTCGTTGTTATTTTTCTTTCAGGAAATTTACATTAAGTGACAAGATGAGCATTAGATACAATAAGCAAGTGTAAGGGGGAGGATGGAAGTGAAAGCATAGTTGGATATTATTTAATGAAGACTATCACATACATATAACACTGCCACTGCTGATGTTACTATCCGTTCATGTCCATTACTTGAGTTGACAAATTGAGTTAGTTTTAAACATAGTTTGAACAGCTCTTACATTTTGAAGGGGATTGTGTGGATAATGGGATGGGAGCTTAGAAGTGAAGTTAAATCATCACTCGATGAAGACTGTCATAGACACAGCACTGTAACTGCTGATGTATTTGTTGTTCTTGTTCTTGTTACCTTCCATATATTATTACATGCAGCTGAAAAAAAGCTTACAGAAGAAACAGCTGTAACATGTTAAAGAAGGGTGTAGGATGTGTGTAGGGGCGTGGGGGGGGGGGGGCTGATAGTACACTTAATGATTCCTTTTTTGAAGACTTTCATAGATGTAAGACGGTGATCTGATCTACCTTGCTGTTGCTTTCCCCTCATGTCCATTACTTGTATTTGCAAGATGAAAACATTGTTTAAAACATGTTGAAAGGGTGGAATGGGTGAAGAAATTGAAGATCATTTAGTCCTTCACCGCCAATGCTATTCAATTTCAGTTTATATTTCATCTCATACCCATGCATCATGTACCCTTAGTTGATGTACATAAATACTACCTTAACAATGTACGTTCCTCTACTGTGTGCATTTTAACTGCGTTGAGTTAATTTAAACCGCACTGCATTACTTTAAACACACCTGCTTACTACAGAGAATGGGACAATATACCTGCGTTATTGAGTTTAAAACCCACTTTACGTGTAACTTAACTCAACCAGGAGTGCCTTTATACACGATGGTGCATAGTATAGCGGATGGATGAACTCACGATTTCTGCATAAGTTTATTCAATTTCTTTTTTTGTGTTAAGGGCTCCTATACTAAGTGGAATTCTAAAATCTACAGTCATATGTATATACATCGGTTAAGCAGTAATGTCATACAGTAAAGTGTAGGAATATGTTAGGATGGCATATCTTACTTGCCAGGTATACATTTGTTATCGGTATTATCTGTTGACAAAAGTCTTAACTAATGTACATCTGTTTTAGCAATCCAATGCATAGTTCTGTTATATGTATACATAGCTTGAATATCAGCCAACGGGGAAATTATAGGTTTCAAATTGTCCTTAAAGACTAATACTGATTAAATCCAACCTTCACCTCAACCCGTCATAGTCATTTGAACTTCCTCTTTTAGTCCGTACCTTTAGCGTGTTACTTTTGAGAACTTCAATCCTGCTAACCATGATCAATTCCTTCATAGTACGTGCGGTCTGTCTTACTCAATGATGTGTGACGGTCGCGTACACTAATTCTATGTAGGTGTTATTTCTACATCGGTAAGATAAAAACCAGCACTGGTATTCATCGCTCATGGTAACTGAGAAATATGCCTAGAAATTCTGTTATAATTATCCATTCAACCTTGGCGTTTTGGTAGATTATACATCGCGTGTTATAAACAGGAATTTTTAACACACACGTATACATTACAAATCGAAAGATAAACATATACTACACACCTTCCACGTTATGTGCTTCCATTATATATGTACACCGATACGATTACATCAAAGAAAACGATATTCACTATTACTGGTAGTGACAAATCACACACTAAGCTAGGAAACTTATCGAAGGCAAAGTCTCAAAGTTAGTTATTTGTATCTGTTGTAATATTTTAATTTCATCTTCAATAGAGGTACACTTTCAATTTTGGGGATATATGCGTTAAGGAAACACAAACAACCTTACTTATCGTCTTCAACATTCAACAGTCAACGTTCAACATTAAGTATTAACATAATATACGGTAGATATCATTTCTTTTCAACTAAATGAGGACTGAAATCACAACATTCCCCCGAAGTGCACAGTGAAGCCCTATTCCTAGCTGTAACCTACGTACAATTCAGTGACGCGGTTAGCTATACTCTAGTAATTTAAGTTTGCATGTACTTAAAATGTACAGGAAGTGTGAAACGGCTACTTATACATTGTAAAATTGTGTAAGTGTCACGTAAACTAAGAAGACAATTGTGCAGAGAGCGAGGCTGATGTTGAAAGTATACAATCTCGGCAGAACCATAGCAATTTTCTATACAGAACGAATGACTATTCGAGGACAAATAAGGAGACCAGCAAACCTAAACAAAAATAAATACACACATTTCGTATAGATGGCTTCGCTGTCTGACCTGAAAGGTCATGGTAGGTATCTACAGATTAGTATAGCGGTACCGAGTGATTATTCATTTAGCCCATCATTAATGATATTGTTTTAATTTGTATATTTTCATGCTTACAGCGTCTTCTTTGATAATACAATAGTTGAAGACGTTGGCAGGAAGTTCGATGGATGTAGCCATAACGAAATGGTAAAAGTATAATATTTTGAGTCAAAGTATGAAATAATTAGAAGTTTTACATGGTGTTGTAATAAATCTGAATTATTCATCTAGGAGATTAGTTAGGAGAAGAAATTGTTGGACACACAGAAAATACGTTAATATATGCTTCACATCATGCAGTGCTGTGTGTTAGTCGTTTCCATAACTGCATACTATTCTGATTTTCTCAAACAATCTTAACAATACCGTTGTACTTGAACGTGTAATAACGATTCAGCGTAATAAAATACTCACTATAAGTGTAAACACACGTTCTTTAGCAAAACGATTTCGAGCGAGTCCTTCTCCATTGTCTTGCTTTCTTTCATTTTCTCATTACTGAGTATGTCTATGAATTCCGATTATTGTTAAGCATGATACGGGTTAGTAGCCAATCATAGTAAAACGTGAACGTTTTAGATTACGGTTCACTTGTTACTGATTACACATATATGTACAGTCTGCTGTTTTCAAACGTTCAACGGATTGTGTTACACCTTACCGTTGTCCCACCCACATATGTACAGTATGCTGATTACACATATATGTACAGTTTGCTGTTTTAAAACGTTCAACGGATAGCGTTAAACCTTATCGTTGACCCACGTATTATGTTTGCTACCACTCTCTTGAAAATCAAAACATTTTGAAAACCAAATTATACAAACAGAGCAACATTATAGAGTTCAAGTGCAGGTACTGATTAAGCTCGATACAGTTAAAAATACCTTTTATTTAATGAAGGTCAAATGAAATGAAACATTTGATGAAAAATTTAATGTGCGATAACGATTGATATGTGACTGGAAATGTAGTAAGAAATTGCCACATTATATCATGCTCCCTAGTTCATGAAATACATTGCAACGATGGTATTTGACAACACTAGTGTGTTTATATAGAAGCATGGTGTTCTTGTTGTACAGTGTAGATTTAACACACATATTCCGATCTACAACCTGCAAACCAACTGCAATCCCGTCTTAACATTTTTCTCAATCTAACTGGAATTTATCAATTCAAACATGGTAACACTGCGACATCAGATAGGGGCTATACGATGTATGACAAGGATTGTCTAACTAACGTACCCTTAAGTTAAAGATATCACTAATTGATTATGCTGAAAAAAAGGTTCACTCGCACACAAGTGGAAAGTATGTTGTCCCATACAATGAAAGCAAAACGTCAACTCCAAATTCAGCATTTTGTAGTGTTTTGTAGGTTAATTCCATCTTCTTAGTAATGATGTTGAGTTAGTTGTGTAGCCTTAGTTCCAAATATTACAGCATAATTGTGATGCTTTACAAAGTCGTTATTGCATTGACTAGAATCTGTAGTCTGTTGCTTGCACAAAATAGTTATGTTGCTTGAGTATATGAATGCATGAATGTATCGGGAAAGGTTACATAGTGTCATGATGGGAAATGACCAACCCACTCATTTTTTTTATTTAAAGAAGGCCCTGTTTGATACGCACATCAAAAGCAGCTCTATGTAACATTTGGACGATACATCATGTTTTCGATTTTCCTTAAATACTCCTTAGAGAATCGACACATGCTATAGCCTTGGAATAATTTTGTTATATAAACGTGTACGTATCTGATAAAGTAGAATGTGCTCAGATACCAGGGGCGTATCCAGGATTTTCCAATAGGGGGGGGGGGCGTCAGGCATGAATGATCGCCGTCCTGGGGGATGGGTCTAAGGGGAGGGGTGTACAATTTTTGCTTTCGAAGAAGGGCTGAAATGCAAAATGGTGTCATATGCATGGGCGGCGATCCGTACTTCCGAGTGGGGGGGGGGGATATGACCTTGTTGACTATCTAAGCGTAGCGCCAGCATGGGTTGGCGCGAAGCGTACAAACAAAATTTGGGATTAACAAACCCTCTAGATGGCCGGAAACGGCACTTCCCGAGGTTTCCAAGCGGCATATACCCAACTTTAAAATAGGGATGTCATGTCCGAAATATCTCATAATCAGGATCCAAAATACTTTTTTTTTAATTTCGGGTGTTATATTGGGAAAATTGCCCCTGTCAATCTTGTTTCAGGCGCAACGTTAGAATGTTCGAGAGCTCTTTTATATTATTCGATGATTAAGCATTACCCTGGTTACATGAGATTCTCAGCTGTTCGAGGGAACATGTACGTGTGTAGGCCTACTATAGGGCCTATATGAATACTATGAGGGTGCATATATGTACTATATCAATACCGTGGGCGCAATAATACATTTTGTTGTTATAGGGCCAATGAAGCCTACAGTCAACTATTTTTGCTTTATAAAGACGCTTTATTTGAAAAGATCGCACTGCGTTTATGGTAGGCGAGAAATGAAGCTAAAAAAGAGCCGTACATTAACGAAGATGCATAAATGTAGGCATGAAAATATTATCCCTGGCATTTGGTGGGGGGGGGGGGGATATGGTGCATTACATCCCCTCCACCCATTTTCATGGGGGGATATATCCCCCCTCCACCCAGGATCGCCGCCCATGGCCATATGTGATCCATTTTTCGACCTTAATAATAAGCAACATTTCCAGTAAATATGGACACAAAATGCACAATTTAGTATGGCTGGCATGTCACTTAGTGTTTATAGTGATAATACAAACACAATTACCATCTATGTTTCTAAAACTATTATGCCGCCGAATTTCGCCAGAACCTTTTTTTGGCAAACAAAAAATAAAGCATACGGGAGGGGGGGGGGGAGGGGTTGATCACCGACATCTCACATAAAGGTCTTCATCAATTTTTTTTTTTTATTGCTTAACTTTTTTTTTTGGTGACGGCCAATAGGGGGGCGCGCGCCTGTTGCGCCCCCTGGATACGCCCCTAGATACCCACCAGTGTTATTTAAATGTTCTTATGATACATCTGTATGACAAGACGATTTTATTCTTGAGTGCGAAGCTTAACTTTATCCGTTTTGGTTCAATGGTTCAATTTTATTGTCACCCGGATGTATAATACATAAATAGTCTTTCTTAATTGAGATAAGATAAGTCTAATCTTTTGTCAGATGACTAAAATATATTTATGACCGACATATCAATTCAGAGACCAACAGAAGCAAACATGAACAGTTCTAGACGAGTGTCCGCTCCCTGGGCCCCGCCTGGGCTTCGCTTATTTTATTTCAGTGGCAAACGTATGATTTTTTAGTGCGTTTTGTTTTATGCGTTATTTCATCGGTCCTACTCTGATTTCGGTTCATTCAATATGCAAGTTTAATTATTGTAGTTTGGAAGTAACAATACTAGTATATACCATATACACTATTGGCCTCCCGGTCTGATAAAATACAACAGAACAAAAAGAAATGTTAAAAACAAATATTCAAAAGTCAATGATATTAACTGAAGACAATTAATCATTTGAATTCTTCTTTTTATTCAAAAATGTACACACTGGCTACATGTTATGACATAATTGTTCACACTTGAGATTACTGTAGAGTAAAAACACAACATTTATCTTACGATTGATTCATCTCACCCTCGAAATGGAATACATGCACGTGGTATGGCAAATATTACTATTCGAATAGTCACTGTTTGAAATTGTCCAATTATGAATTTTCAAAAGATAATCATTAAAGATAAGTTATGCGGTTCCAGCACTTAAATCATCTGTTGTCAAACTGGACGTATACTATAAAGTAGGAGCATCTTCTGATAAAAGAACCTTTATTTTGTTCCATCTACTGTTCTCTAACGCCTGTATTTTTTTTATTTACGATAAAAGTGATGTAGTACAGCATTCCCACAAAATCTGATCGGCAGGGTTTGATACATGAAATATGGTTTGAGGACAGCAAGCAGGGAGGAGATCATAATTTACGTTGTTGATACATGTAGGGAAAAGTATCTGAAGTACAATTTACAGACTGAAAAAAAACATTCTTCCCACCATCATGTTTATATCATCAATGATGTTACAGCACGGTCGAGAAAAGTCACCAGTCTCCCGTTGCCTTATATGGCGTCAGACTACCTTATGAAATATTGATCACATCACCTCATTAACAAGTATTCATCAATGTCATTCCAACATACAGAAAC
This sequence comes from Apostichopus japonicus, assembly GCF_037975245.1. Taxonomy (NCBI): domain Eukaryota; kingdom Metazoa; phylum Echinodermata; class Holothuroidea; order Aspidochirotida; family Stichopodidae; genus Apostichopus; species Apostichopus japonicus. The sequence continues at coordinate 45,193,629 of NC_092576.1, forward strand.
AGAGGAACAGTGCGACCTGAATGCTGAGCAATGCACGTGTCACTGAGTAAACCGTCTATCCTACCCATGGATATATCAAATTGTATATTTGTAGCGTCGTGTTTACGTGTGTTGATGTGTATGGTATAAATTGAAAAACCATCGGAAAAGCATGAAGCATGATTTAAACGGGAAAAGAGATAGTTTAAGTTGTGACGATAAAGCTAAGGAATATAAACATATATAAATCAAGGGGAAAAATCAATGTTGGGGAAAATAAAACCTGTTCACCCGAATGGACGTGATTATAATTTGTGTTTATCTCTTTCTAAATTTTAGCGACATGATGTATTTACTCTAAAATTGTTACCTATAGTTCTTTATGATTATGTTACAAAGGAAATACTACAATACTTTTGTTCCATATTTAAGGTAGGTTAAAATATTGGAAATCTAAATAATCAAAAACCAATGTTACAATGCTATATGTATTTTTAAGATTTTGACTTGGTGAAAGAAGGAGCTGCCATTTATTAGTGTGTTATGGCCAGGCATTGGATATTAAGCAGGTAAAAATGGTTACAGGTCAGTTGAGGAGTTTAAAATTTGATGTCTTTTAGAACATTAACTCAATAATACTGCTGATGTAGCTTGTGCATGTGTTATATGGATAGAACCCTGTTGTTTTTGGTAGTGGCCAAAGGTCACCATAGTGGTTATCTAATGTCTCTTATATGATCTTCTTTATACATTTTTATAATGCAGAATCTTGTCTACTACGTGGCATATCAGAGAGCTAGTATGCCCCTTTCAGTGCATGGTGGTAACAAATACCCAGTACACAAGACCATAACTATTGGAATCATACCCATGGTCCCCATACCCATGGTCTTAACAAACGTTACAATATAATACATTAAGTCAACCAGTAAGCAAGTTTCTTACGTTTATTTATATTGCTTGTAATGAGAATATTGTTTTTTTTTAACAATTGCTGAAAACTTAATGCTTTCACTCTTTGTTTCGTTACGAATTGTAACAGTTTTAGGAAAATTGATCTCCATGAGTGATACTCAATCAAATAGTGAGTGAATAATCACTTTATTTGATCTGTTGCCATTTCCATAGGCGTACGAGGCGGCGGCAAATTTCCAGAGTTTTTTTTTTCTCCTCTTAGGCTGCCCGAATTTTTCAGAACTTTTGCCCGAATTTCTATATATATATATATATATATATATATATATATATATATATATATATATATATATATATGACACTATCTAAGCGGAGCGCCACCATCGGTTGGCGCGTAGCGTAGAAGCAAATTTTTGGCAAACAATGCCTCTCAGATTGCCGGAAACGGCAATTCCGAGGCCTTGCAAGTTGCACCTAAACATTCTTTATTTTGTAATCGCACGTTTTAGAAATTTACACTTCCCCAAAAATTTGGTAAATTAGAAGAAGATAAAATGGTAACATCACTTTGAAGGGGAAAAACGGGACAGTATATTTTTTAAGCTCCTATTTAGTTACCTTATTTATTATTTTAACACAGTACTCAGCTACCTCCAGAAAAAAAAAAAAAAAAAAAAAACATACATTGTTCAACAACACTTAGGCGGGATAATGTCGCTGTGTCGGCTGAGACTGCAATTTGTCTCACAAGAAAAGTATAAAATATAACAAAGAATATGATAACCTGTACTTCTAGGCTTGTAGGCACTCCCCCCCCCCCACCATCCATTGAAAAGAAAATGTTTCTTATATACACTCATTATGAGTTGGGGATGTCCAGGTCAAGGGCGGCGGAAGCACTTTTATTCTGGGGGGGGGGGGCACCGACATCAAAGGGCACTTTGCAAAAATTCGATTGGAATGATACAATCTTATATTTAGTACCCTTTATAACTCTTATTGTATTATCTTATTTGTGTATACACATCACTCCATCAACGCCACTCCCCCCCCCCCCCCAATGGAAAATATGCATACTAGCACTGCAATATCCAAAGCGCAAATTGGGAAACAAGGAAGTTTTCTTTTGAGACAAAATGAGGTGAAAACATGCTAGTTGCTAATGTAGGAATCTTCCGAATTAGAGTTATTTTTTCTTGTTAGTATCTTAACAAATTTTTTCCATTCGAAATAGCTTTGAGTTTGACCAGCAGAAATTTATTAAAAGTCACGGGCTTAGCCAGGATTTGCAAAGTTGTATGCACGACTATCTGAGCGGAGCGCCACCATCAGTTGGCGCGGAGAGTACTAGAAAATGTTTGGTTTTATAACCCCTCAGATGGCCGGAAACGGCCCTCCCCGAGTGTTCATTCTGGTTCCCTGGCCTCTTGCTAACTTGAGGCACCTCAATTTTTATGTAGAAAAAAGGCACATTTTTTAACCTGAGGAAAAGTGGGGGAACGTGCCCCCTGTGCCCCCCCCCCCGGTTCCGCCGCCCTTGGTCCAGGTATGCAATTGACTAGTTTGAAAAAAAATTGATCAAGCAAAAAGCGTGGTAGCCCAGACGAACTGTGCTTACGGTGGTGTTACACGGAAATATTCGGGCATCATGATGCTAAATAAAGAAAACCATGGAATTGTGGGGCAAAAATTTGAAAAAGATTCGGGCAAGCTACTGCATATATATATATATATATATATATATATATATATATATATATATATATATATATATATATATATATATATATATATATTTCCAGAGGACAAGAAATTCGGGCAAAAGTCTTGAAAAATTCGGGCAGCCTAAGAGGAGAAAAAAAAATTCTTTCTCCTCTTAGGCTGCCCGAATTTTTCAGGACTTTTGCCCGAATTTCTTGTCCTCTGGAAATTTGGAGGCAGTCTGCCCCTATGCCCCCCGCCTCGTACGCCTATGGGGTCACATAAAACAAATAATATACACAATTTATTGCACTGTATTTGTTCAATACAATAAGTAAAGTATCCATGATATACATAGAGAATGTTAAATAAGTGTCCGTTTATGTTCCACACTGTATACGTTCCTATCGGTATGGTATATAGCAACTATTCCTGCAGGGAAATATCTACATCAGACACTAACATTTATAACATGCGCTATAAATGTAATATTCCAATGTCGAACGAAAGGCCATTAAAACCAAAGGAACATGTACATAACATCCCAATCTTTCTGATTTTCATTTACATACACAGAAAGCATTTGTTCTAACGTACGGTCGAACCGTTCTACTAAACCGTCTGACGTACTGTGGTCTATATGCAGTAGTTCTTGTCTTTTCTATCCCTAGTAACTTACAAAAACAATTCATGAATATGGTTTCGAATGACCATTAATTGCGGTAGAATCCAAAGAAAGATGAAAAGCCAAAGAGAAGTAATGACATAATTGTTAGTTTTCATCAGTTAATTTTATGGTACCGACAATAAACACATGTACTTTTAAAGAGAAAATCGAGAATCAGTAACAAAGCACTAAGCTGACGGTAGGCTTTTAGGTTTTGTAACGTATATAAGTTACTTAGCACTGGTTTCGTTATCCAACCTCTGGCCTAGACCGATATCAGCTGGCCCAACATAAGTCTTAGTAGAATTACCACGACCATGTTCTCGTTGCATTTTTCACAATCGTTAAGCCTAACGTTAGCCGATGTGACACAAATAAGGCCATGCCACCAAACAATAAGATTTACCATAGGCCTATAACGGATCTGAACGGCTCTTAGCTAAACGTAGTTGAAAACCAGATGTAATAGACTAGAAATAGGCAAGTGAGACGAAATACAAATTTAAGATGGCAAGCCTAACATGTAGGGGGGAGGTGGGGATTTGATTTGGAGTAGTAAACACAGGGATGAGACTGAGCTGGGGAAAAAAAATCTGAAATTTATCGATCGCCGTCCTGGGGAGGGGTTTAAGAGGAGGGGGTTCCCCCTCCCCTTTAGAATTTTTTTGTCAGGTAAGGAGGGCTTAAATGCAAAATGGTGGACTCTAGATGGAATCTATCACATCAAGTAACTCGCCAAAAAAGTGTGGAATTTCTGCTTGTATAATTTATCCATTAGCTTTTTTGAACCAAAAAAAGGCTTTTTTGCTTGCTTTGTGCTACTTGATTCCACCACTGGTCAAATTCGGTGTTCCTTCCCTTCACAGTCCAGCATGTTCGGAAAAAAAAAAAAAAAAAAAATTGAATAAAAAAAATTAAATAAAAAAAATTAAATGAAAAAAATAATAAAAAATAATAAAAAACGCGAATTACGAGAAAAAACGCGAAAATGAAAAAAAAATAATCGGAAATCCGCGTTTCCGCGGAAGAGTCTCATGCCTGCAAACATTAGGGAATCTGTCGTGGTCACTCAAGTAAGTAATGTATGAGAACACATGAAAGATGAAGTAAAACACATTAAATATATTCCGAGGTGTGTTTGTCAGCATTAAAGCAGTGTAGTGACATGTACATATGATGGTATAATAATACATGGTGGATATCACAGAATCATTGTGAAATCGAGGGTTTAAGCCAAACAGGGTAACCACACCTCCACCCACCCTTCCAACCAAATGGATTTATAAGCTAGACAAAAAGACCCCATATTAACTAAATTTGAAGCAATAAGAAAACAAAAGAAGTCCAATCTGCATGAGTCTCTGGCTCCATATTTGTTATTATTTTAGGATGATGTTGGCATACATGTAAAGACAGTAATGCAAATCTGAATGGATGCTGCTTGGATACCACACAGAGTAATGTTGGCCTACTGTAGAACAGACATGACCAAACAATTATTCCACTGATTATTGCATATGCATGATGAGTGGTAGTAATTACATTTATTTTGTTTTGTATAGACACTTCTGGATAAATGCATGGTGCCTGTGGGCTCCTGGGGTAGTCTGGACCCAGTGTGTGACCATGGTGGAGTTTAAGATGGCAAGATTATCCTTCAGCCTACGGATATTAAATCTGGTTGTGTTCAGCCATGCATGACTCGACCCCTTTTTACCTATCAAGCCTAGTCCAGTGTGTCATTTTGCAATGAAGGGTATAACATGGTCTTCCAGGATGTGCGTGTTTTGATGAAGGGTATAAAATGGTCTTCCAGGTTGTGAATGTTGTGATGAAGGGTATAACATGGTCTTCCAGGAACTGCATGTTCTGATGAAGGGTATAACATGGTCTTCCATGATTTGCATGTTTGGTGGAACTGTTTCATCTGGAAAGTTTGTCCGAAGTAGCTTTTCATGGTTAAATCTGTTAGAAAATGAAACCAAAACATAGTTTATCCAATATTGCCTTCCTTTTTAAAATTTCACACACAACAATATCAGCTTTCATCAACCATATACCAGCCATATGATTGGTCAGAAAGTCATAATGACCAGTGGTCAACCATATGGTGCATTAACGTACCGTTCAGATTGGTCGGATTGTTTTTTGGTATTTTTTTACGCTGGTCCAAAGAGCCTACAACTCAATCGATAACCAAAAGCCTAAATCAGTAATGCTAACAAAGGGATGTTAGCAACCACCGCTGACCGTGGATGCACTCTAAACCTACAAGCAAACTCAAGCTCCGCCCACTCTGCATATTAAGGAGAGAGAGCCAGTAGAGCTGTGGTCATGCTTTGCTGATTTCAATGAATAGACAATAGACGCTCACACGCCATCATGAGGGCGATAAGATTTGGCAATGGTGCCTAATTAGCTGTCGCCAAATCAATGAGAGAAGCGAATAATGGGTCAACTCATTAATCCGGGTAACTGAGAAACATGAAAATCGGACCTCACCTAACGCTTTGATATATTCTTCAGAAAGGTACCCAGCAGCCTTATATACTGTTTGTTGCAGGTTCCAAAGTGTCTGTAAAGTGTCTTATATTTTGATGTAACAGCTTGAGTATCATGCACAAGGGTTGGACACTGTTTTAGTGCTGGGTTGATTACATCTGATATCAGCTTTTTGATGTTTTCTTTCTGCATAAACAAAGGTGAAATGGCTATATTATTGGCAATCATTTTTTTGATGAAGGAGTCCTTTCAATATATTTGGCAATTTGAACATCAAGCAGGTGGCATGTATTTTCCAAACTATATAAGTGTTTTATGAAGAGACCCGAGCTGAGGTGTAGTGTTATGAAATAGTAATACCATCTCTTTGATGTTACCGAAAAACTCCATCGAGACACCTTACAGGCCTCTTATGTATTTATCTAGGTCATGGATTCAGTTTTCCCACGAGAAGTTTTTAACTATCTTATTGAATCTTGGTACAGGGCCTTTTCCCAAAATAGATTCCATTATGTCTGTGGAACATTCGAGAAGGTTCTCTCACGTGGTATGGAAGTTTCCATAGAAAGGGGATGGACTTCCAAACTCCCAACCAATCAGGGCAGATCAGTGCCAGTGCACTTATTTTTATATCGTTAAGTTAATACAGGATGGTCAGTTTATTGGCTGCCTTCTGATTGTGCGCAGAGGGATTTTATGGAAGTAAGGTTTAAAAGTAAAAGGAGGCCGAAAGTTTGAGCACTCCGTCAGCAAAGTTTATCACTTGATCAGCAAATTTATCACTCCGTCAGCGCTCCGTGATCAGTTTGTCATTGCTTCGTTACTATTTCATCACTCCTAATTGTTTAATTGACGGAGTCAAGTCAAGTCAAATCATTGTAATTTAATTTTATTTGTAAAGAGAATCGACAGAGATGAAATTATACCGAATCATTAATCAAATCCTATCTCGTCAAATTGTTTTTCTGTGAACTCATTGTTTTCTTCCGTTCGAGACATCTCCTGAAGAAGCATAAAAACGGCATCAAGATATCCCAGTACCTTTCTATCGCGAGTCCCGATATAGTTTTACTATCGGAGGAGCCGGGCTCGTCACAATATTACATGGTGGAGATCGGTTGCTTTCTTCAGGAACAAAACGGAACTTTCACAACTTTCGTTCGTTACGATCAATAACGAACAGAAGGATTTTTTTTGGCCCGAAGACCTAACGAGGAACCCAACGTATGTTCACGACCTTGCCTAACATACACACTCTACGAGGGAAGTCAGCCTATACTAGCCTAAGTCTGTACACCGGAACCACTGATCTGTACACTAACGTTAATCAACCCAGCATGCAGTTCGCGTTTGAACATTCGCGCAACTAGTACGTAGAATACTACAGCTCCAAACATCAGAACTGAACATTTTCGCGATCTAAGCCTAGACTCTACCCGATGTTAACGGCGAACGAATCTGAAGTTCTTACGAGATGTAGGCCCACCTGCTACTACTACCTGCTACTACCTACCTGCTGCTACTACTACTACTACTGTTAACCGAGGGACTTCAATCATCGTTTGCAGTTCCACTACCAGTTCTTAGTTAAACTTAAGGGTGAGTGAAATCATGCCAATTTGTATCCCAACCCCTATTTGAGATCAGAGTGTAACGATAAGTTATTTTAATCGTGTCCATGTATTGCATATTTGTTATTTGTATTTAATAACGGTCGATAGTGTGTTCAATTAAGTATATGCTCATGTTGTATACTCGTAACTAGCCTAATTGTATGCGGCATAATGTCCGTCAGTGAACAGGAAACTTCGACCTCTGTTAATGTTATGCAGAAACATAGGCCCACTGATTTTTTGCCATCACGATTTCAGGGTGATGTAATTGATGCAGATTTAGCCGAAGCTCATTATTTGGGATTTGAAGATTATTTAGAGTTGCATAAATTGCCGTCCCAAACCACCCCTGAGGCTGTAGAGGAAGAATTTAAAGAAATATGTCGCATATTTAAGCGAACACTTAAAGGCCAAGCCAGACTCTGGATTGAAAACAAAAATTTTTCAACTATTGCTGATCTGCGCAAGCAATTCCTTGCTCGTTTCAGTCCAGGCACTTCTTCCTACGCTAAATCACAGGCATTTCACGCATTAAGCTATACGCCAGGTGATACAGCTCAAGCTCATTTGGCCAAAATTTCAAAAGCTGCAGCACAATTAAGCTATGGCGAGGACCAAATTAGAGATAAATTGATCTCGACCCTGCCTTTGCAATGCCGCTCAGCAGTGTTAATGTCTGCATCACCAAAAGCAACAATTGCAGATTTGGTCATGAAAGTCCAATGTTATTTTGACTTACAAATCCAAAGTCAACCCCCAGCTTCTTCCGAATCATTTATGGCAATGCACGACAAAGCATCTTCTGTTCAGACTCCTACTATTTCTGCATCTTCTGAGATACACGAGTTGTGTAATAAAATTCAGGAGTTAGAAACCAAGTTTGATCAGTCACGTAGGTCAGAATCGCAAGACAATCCAAAAGATATGAGGCAAAGATATAGTTCTCGTGATTCTCGTGGTCCTAGGACAGGTCAGAATAATAACAGGAGAAGGTTACCATATTTTAATCCTTCAATCACATGTCATTACTGCCAAAATCGAGGTCATTTTGCACAATATTGCCAAATTCGCCTAAGCCATGAAATGGAGGCTAAGGTAAACAGAGTACCAACACAGAATTTTCAGTAGGGAGCACTTATGATTGCACTCATCATACAGTGACTCCAGACAAAGTACCAAGTAAGGGAAGATCGAAACGTAAAGCAAATAATGTTTGGAAGAATAGTAATATTCCTAGTTCTAGATATACAGGAAACGACCGTAGTGTGGATATTCAACTGGACACACGTAATTTTGTAAGAGGTACTTTACATGATGGTAAAGGAATTTCATTGTTGTTTGATAGTGGAGCGACACGCTCTATCATTTCTTCTTCTACAGTGCAAAATTCAAAGTATTTGTCCTCTATACAACCAGTCTCAGTTGATGTAGTAAACCTAAAGTTGGGTAATGGTCAGTTTATTCATGCGTATAGCACGATAACATTTCAGGTCAAAATTCAGGGTCATGAATTTCAGCTTTCTGCTTTAATTGCTGCAAACCTGACAGGTATTGACTTAATATTAGGTAGTCAAACTCTGAAGGAATTGAATGGATCTTTGGACTTTACCACAAATTGTTTTAGAATTAAACAAGCCAAAGTCTTCCTTAGGCCAGTGCAGAGATTTGTTATTTACCCAGGTCAGCAAAGATACATTACTGTACAGGGACGTCTTCCACTATATGCACGAAATGCAGATGTGGTTATTAAACCGTTTCCTCTAATATCTCGTATGTGTCCTTCACGAATGTTAGTGAAAATGCATAAAGGTAGAACAAAGATTCTACTAAGGAACATGGGTAATCAGAAATTTTGTCTGCATCCTTCTCGCACAGTGGCTCATTTAGATTTAGCAGATATCATTACGGTCACAGAAGACATACCTACTGATTCTCTAGATTTTCTGAATGTCATGAGAGACATCGAAAAACCGTCTCTTTTTCGAACCAATTCAAACTCTAAAGAGAATCGTGATGCAATTACACGATATAATTTACATCGATATCCACATTTGGCAGCCGATGATCCCCTGGTTTCCAAATCGGAACAGGAAATCATGAGAGATAACATTAATTTGGAACAAAGTATTCTGAATGCTTCAGAAACAGAAAGCATTTATGAATTTCTAGACTCACATAGAGATGCATTTTCTCTTTATGGTGAATTATCTCACTGTCCAAATTATGAGGCTGATATTACTCTTACTAATGATGAGCCATTTTACATACGTCCCTATAGACTTTCAGATGAGGACAAAGTCGTTGTCGCCAGTGAGCTTGACAAATTAGTGCGATTAGGAATCTTAGCAGTAGGACATCAGTCTTATACTTCACCGGTTTTCCTCATTCCAAAGAAGGGAACAAAAGACAAAAGGGTTGTCACAGATTTTCGCTACTTGAACAGTAGAATAAAACGTCTCAATCACCCATTTCCATTACTGAATGAGACTATCCGTACCATAGGGTACTCTGGAGCCAAAATTTTGGGTGTTCTTGACTTAAAGTCTGCAATCTTCTGTCTGCCACTTAGTGTTCATGCACAACAGTATACGGGTATTGCTTCATTTCATGGAGGAAAGCATTATTATTATAAACGCTTACCACAGGGATTGAATTTATCTCCAGCGATCTTTCAGTCGCAAATTAATGATATTTTGGCAACGATCCCAAATTCAAATAAGTTCTGTATTGCTCATCATGACGATATTATTGTGTACAGTGCAGACAAACGATCTCACAAACAACACCTACAGGCAATTTTTAAGGTTTTAATGGACAACGGATTGAAAATCTCTCCGAAAAAGTGTAGCATTTTCCAAAATTCAGTCCGATATATGGGACATTTGCTCTCAATAACCCCAGAAGGTGAGGCTTGTATCCAACCTTTGCATGACAGATGTGCAGCAATCAGGAACACACCGAAACCACACAATGTTAAGTCATTAAGACGATTTGTAGGTGCAGTTAATTATGTGGCTTCGTTTTTTCCAAATATTCAAGCACTATTGAGACCATTACATCATTTGAGTCGTAAGAGAAAGGTATTTAAATGGACAGAGGAACATCAGTGTGCATTTCAAAGTATTAAAGAGTTGTTGTGTAATCCACCTATATTGCATATGCCACAGAAATATGGTCGTTTTGTATTATATAGCGACACATCACGAGTAGCAACAGGATCATACTTGACCCAAAGAGTTAATGGCAAAGAGAATATTATTGCATATTACTCTAAGATATTACCCCCAGGAGAAAATTCCTGTTAATACCTGTTACAATTTCAATTGGTTTTAAACGGAACCAACAGGGACTAACAGGTACCTGTTAACGACAACTGGTTTTAACAGGTATTGTGACCAAAACCAGTTTATACCAGTTAATTGCCTGTTGCAACAGGTAAATTACCTGTAAGCTGTAACAGGTACCAATTGGTTTTAACAGGTACCTGTTAAACCAGTTGCTTTCAACAGGTAAAATACCTGTTGAAAACAACTGGTTTAACAGGTACCTGTTGAAAACAACTGGTTTAACAGGTACCTGTTGAAAACAACTGGTTTAACAGGTACCTGTTTAAAACAACTGGTTTACCAGGTACCTGTTGAAAACAACTGGTTTAACAGGTACCTGTTTAAAACAACTGGTTTACCAGGTACCTGTTGAAAACAACTGGTTTAACAGGTACCTGTTGAAAACAACTGGTTTAACAGGTACCTGTTACACCAGTTGCATTCAACAGGTACCAGTTGGTTCAAATTTCTGTCTCCACTTTAAGGCACATAATGGTGGATCACCGTTGTCAGGGAAGGTTTATGAGGGGAGGGGGGCTTGAAAATTTTTGTTTCTCATAAAGGGCTTATATGCAAATAATGCAATTATTTCCTCTTTTTTTTGCTCCCTTCGTTTTTTTCACCGTCGGACATCACGTCCCCAAAATTTTTGTGGAGGTACTCTTTCCCCTGCCCCCCCCCTTCCCCGCCCTCGCTGGCTTTGCCACTGCAAAGATGTGGTATAACATATGTCTGATCACTGAATTGTTTATCCTATTTGGTACATTAAGGTAAAATGAAAAATTAACATATTAAATTTATGAGAGAGTTCTTCCAGATAGTATATGAATACGTAGCATACACATACATCAAAAGATTGAGACGAGCTCGCATCTATATTTAGATCAGTGATTCATAGTCTAAGAAAGTAAGACACATATTGCCAAGTCAAGATCAAGATAAAAATAATTAATGTTTAAATTGTATTATGATTTAATTCTTTCTTATTTACTGTTTTTTTAAATTTTTAATATTAATTAATGATATTTGTAATTTTTAGTGACATGAAACTCTCAAATTGGGGCCAAAGACAATTTTAAATTTTTTTTCGATAATCACATTTTGTACGAGGTTGAACTTTGACTTCAACACCATATTCAATTTCGAAACCGAGGAGCAACGGCAACTTGCATTGCACAGCGTAAGCATTGCTTGGCATGGTTTAATACGATCACTCTAAGCAACTTTCAACTGTTAATCACCCAAGAAGATCTATAGAAGAATGGAAGTATAAACCGCCACCATCGGCCTACCTGTTGTTCCTTAAACTTGGAGGTAAAACTAACGTTAATTGTTAGGCCACTGGCACTTGTGACCGTTGTTAGGCTAGCGTTTCGCGATACACAAGTGCAACGACAGTGAGTAGCCTAGGTTTTCTATTGAGTACTGCAGTGCATTCTCAACACTAAACTGTGCATTCTAAACACCAATTAACAATGTGTTATGTGTGTATTGGGCTAGATTGAACAGTCGCACATAATCTTCTAATTTATTTCCAAACAAATGCTGGGACTGAGTTTCAATACTGCAGTTTACTTGAAGCTTAGGTCTACACTCATTTGGTAAAGATTTCTTGAATTTCCCAAGTGAATCTAAATGGGTAGGCTATGTGATATTGAATAAAACGAGGCTAGACCTTCAAACTTACTGTTACAGTAGGCTGAACAAATTATGTTGGCTAGTCACCGGTATTATATACTTTAGTACTACTTCTAGTAAGACTAAAAAAAACGACTGAAAGACAAACTGACCTAGTGTGACAAAGAACTGTTTCTTCTCTAGCCTAGGTCTAAATAAGACTTGTTAAGTGAGCAAGCAAAATAACAACTTAAAACAATTAGGCCTATAAATAAGTTGGCTCAGTGCATTTGTGTTTCTAAAATCTTGTATTTTTAGATCTTAAAAACAAACAAAGATGTAGCCCATATTTTATTATCTCTGTAGTCTGGGCATTTGATTCTGGTTGCAATGATGACACTCTGGTTCAAATGTTCAGCTTTATACAGTCTGCTTCAGACTTTGGGAATCCTTTTTTCAGACTATTGTGGAAGCAAATCTCACATCACTTTGTGGTGACAACTTTATTTCATTTTTTCAAATGATTCATGACTACTGCTGCTTTGCTATTTCCTTTTTCCAGGAAGAATTGAAAAACCAAATATCCAGGTGAGGTTTCCTGTGATGTACGACACCAGTGTGGAGGCAACAACAGAAGAGGAGAACGTATATGGCTTAAAGACATAATGGTGTAAGATGATATTAAGAGTTTATCCAAGAGTCCAAAAAGCAAAGGAACAAGTGCCATAGAGAAAAAAGATGGAAGGGTGAGTTTAACTATTGTACCCAAATGTGTAATGATATTATTTCGATACTTTTCATAACCTGTTTATATTAAATATATAAAAAACAGTCTGGTACATCATTTACGTACAAGCGTCATAAGTTTGGCCAATTTTTTACTGATTTGGGATAATTATAAACATGGTTATTAAGCTTTGAAAAATAACTTGGTGTTATAGTGCACAGCTAGTAATTATTGGTAAAGCTGCTATTCCTGGCTTATAACTTGAGGGACCTTGATTTAAATGTTTACCTCCCAATATGTCGATATAAAATTTTAATGTTAATGTATGTTTATGATAATGTGAGTTATCATGTGCTATATCTGTATATATGCTTACAGGTATATCATATTTTCTGTTCACAGGTCAATATTGGTGCAGATTTTGGGCTTCCTGAAGACAAGTGGGAGGCCATTTGTAGTTAAGAGAAACACTCTATGTTCGTGAAGACTTTACTGGTGTTGATTTGGGGTACCAACACTTTGAAAACGAAAGTCGTTGGGAATGCTTGCACACGATTCAACAGTGACAGAGATGCAAAACCGCTGTTGTCTCCCGTGAAGGTTAATGCTATGGAAGGTTAGTCATTATGAAAAGCTTTCAAACAAGTTACCATTTATATTACAAGCTCATGACTTAGTACACAAGTGTAAAATATAATTTACTGAATAAGCTGTTTTTCAGGAGTAAGTAATTTTTTAACACTGACAGAACTATTTATCAGTAGGATTATGCATTCCAGTATCATGAGTTAACAACTGATATCATTTTGGTTGGTTCTTAATTGCCTTTGAGTTCTGACAGGAAGCCTACAATCAAACTACCATAGTGGTGTGGTTTTTCCAACCAAAAGATTGAGCAAACCCAAATTCTAAACCAAAAGAATGTTCTTGGTTAGACTGTGATTGCTAGTCCATTCAGGTTGGATACCAACAGAGATAAATATCGTGAGACATTCTAAACCATAGGAAAGTTTGACCTTTAACTTTCCATGAAAGCACTCATCTAGCAATGCAAGAGAGTTTGTTAAGTTTTAGGACCACACTGTTACTGTTAATCATGATAAGTCAATTCTTAAGTGTTCATACGCTTTGTTTCTTGCAGCACAATTCGTGGAACGTTTGAAAGAAAGCTGCAGTTTACTGAGGAAGCTGCAAGGTTCAGCAAATACATATCCGAGAAGCTGACGTCAATCGTAAAACAAAGAAGGCCTTAAAACATTAGTATCATATTATTTTTTCAATGGTTATTGCTTACCATTAAACAGTCTTTAGTTTTATTCAAACTGACAGCACATTGCTGTCACTGACAAGTTAACTTTTCAGAGGAATCTTTCCAGACAGTTCTTTTTTCAAAGTAGGATTAAACCCATATTTAGTATTATGTTTTAAACAGTTGTTGTTTGCCATTATATGGTATTTAGTTTTTTAATTAAATTCAGGAAATGGAAAGTATGTTGCTGTCAATTACAACTTAAGTTTTCAATGGAGATCTTCTGGACAGTTTTTTCTTGAAAGTGATTTAACCATGACTATTATAGACTGATGTTGACTTTTACTTGGCAAAGTCATCTTTCCACTTTTGCCTTATTTTTTTTAAAGAACTAACATTTCTAGTAATCAGTATGTTCAAATGCCATTAAACAGTATTCAGATTTTTATTCAAACTCCAGAATAGACAGTATATTGTCGTCACATATGTGTTCAGTATAAATATGCATTACAAATACATGCTTTGTAGGTAAATATTGTTTTTTAAGATCTGATTGGTAGCCAATTTAAGAATGAATTCCTTTCAAAAGGTTACTGTCTGACTAGCTATTATTATTGTCTGCCTAGCATGCAGAATTGCAGACTACATAGTTTGGTAATGCTAACTCTTGAATAACTTTTTTCTATTCAGCTGTAACTTTTATTTTGATATAATGATTGATAAAAAATTAACCTTTATATTGTTTTAACAGATAGAGTTTCCTTTCTTAATTGCCACAGCAATACATAAAATCATTGTTTTAATGAACATATTTAGCTGGTATTTCATAATATATGTAAGTTTTTAATGTGTAATATGAAAGCGTTTACTTCAGAAGTTTGCTTTCTTTTTAAACTCCAAATTTATGTTTTCTTTTTCATTGCCCTCAACTTTGCATTATTGTGCAGTACTATACATTTGCCATTCATGTTTGATCCATTAACTTGTCTTAACTTTGTTGGAATAAAATGATATTTTCAGATTTTTGTTAACAGTGATTTTTACTCCATCTGCTGGAAGTTCTCCCTCGCCTTAACTTGCTTGTTAAGTGTTAGACCTACATCATGTGCAACTGTAAAGAGTAATTTTAACCTGTTGAAGTTCATCGCCACCTGTTTTCACCAGATAACTTGTTGAAAACAATTGAAACTGTGGAAAATCCTACTGTTATAACCAGCTTAAAACCTTCCATACATGTTCTTACCTGTTCAAACGTTTTCAATACCAGTAAAGACATGTTGAAAACAGAACCAGTTAAAACCTGTTACCCCTGTTGAAAACAGTTGAAACCAGTTCATACAGTATGTTATTACCAGTTAATAGCTGTTGCGCCTGTTGAAAACAGTTGAAACCTGTTATTACCAGTTAATACCTGTTCATGCCAGTTAAAAGCTGTTGTGCCTGTTGAAACTTGTTGAGAACAGTTGAAACCGGTTAATACCAGTTAAAAACTGTTATGCCTGTTGAAAACAGTTGAAACCTGTTATTACCAGTTAATTCCCTTTAATACCAGCTAAAGCTGTTGTGCCTGTTGAAACCTGTTAAAAACAGTTGAAACCTGTTAATACCAGCTAATACCAGTTAAAAACTGTTATGCCTGTTGAAAACAGTTGAAACCTGTTAATACCAGTTAATACCTGTCAATACCAGTTAACACCCGTTAATACCATTTAATACCTGTTATTACCTGTCACCAAATACCAGTTGCAACAGGTACCTGTTAAAACCAGTTCAACAGGTATTAACTGGAATTTTCACCTGGGCCACCAGCATGTCAGAGGTATAGTGTAACTGAATTAGAAATGATGGGTCTATTTATTAATGTGACAGCATTCAAACATTTATTGCAAAATGTAGAATTTGAAGCTTATGTTGATCACTCAGCCATTGTTGAATTGTTTAAGTCAAAACAAGAACCAGCAACTTCACGCTTACGTAAGCTTCTGTTCAAATTGTCAGAATATACATTTCAGGTTGGTTATAAGAAAGGCTCAGAATTGGTTTTGGCAGATTATTTGTCTAGAGCACCACAGGAATTTCACTCTGAAATAGATCAGGTTGCTCAAGAGGTCAATTCTTGTGAGGATTTTTCAACTACACCTAAGGAGACATTTAATCCAATCATGACAAGGTCAAAGGCAAGGTCAATGGGAGTCAAAATTCCAGATTTATTTCCAAATAGAGTCACTAAGGAGTCTAAGCAGGATTCCCCAGCCAAAGAATCAACAAATAGAGTTAATAGGACATCCATTCCTAAGGCAACACATTCTAATGAGCATGTTACACAGAGACCACAATCTGAGTCACAAAAGACGACTACACCAGTTATTTCTACTGATAAGAGAGAAACATATATTCAAAGGCCTACTAGTACTATGCCGAGTGAAAATCGACATACATATAGTACTGACATATTAGTTGTGCCAAATTTTACAAGTGTTTCTCAACCTTCAGAGCCAAGATTAGTGGATCAGATTAGACATAGAGTGCCAGAGGTAGTCAGAGAACCACCACCAGAATTATTTGTTCAGCCAAAGCCAGTCATAACAAACATTGATCATTTGGTTACAGGGCACATTCCAAAACAAAAGGAATTGAATAAAGTCATGAAGGCAATTCAAGGAAAGCTGATCAAAAACTATGATCTACCGTTTGATGTAAAAGAGTTGCAAATTCAACAACAAACTTGTCCTTACTACAAACCAATTTATGATTTTCTTGCACATGACATTATTCCAAGTAATGTTAAGCATGCTAGAACTGTTCGTTCTCAAGCAGAGGATTATTTGTTATGTAATAGTTTGTTATTCAGGATATTTTTGCATGAGACTAATGATGCTAAGATGACTCTTCAGTTAGTCGTACCTGAGACTATGGTAGAACAGATAATATCTCGATATCACGATGACTTGTTAAGTAATCATCAGGGTGTAATGCGTACATATTTGACCATTAGACAGCATTTCTATCTGCGCAATATGTTTCAACGCATCAGTAATTATATTCAGGCATGTCTCCGTTGTCAAGAATTCCGTAAGAAACCGGACAAATTGAGACAATATCATGCTCGCATTCCTGATTCTTATCGTCCTTTTGACAGACTTAGTCTAGATTTCAAGACTATGCCCACAACGGCTACAGGATTTAAACATTTGATGGTTGTTTGTGATGAGATCACTAGATTTGTTGTATGTGTTTCTCTTAAGACTCTTGATGCTGAGACAATATGTGAAGCATTATTGCAGAGGGTAGTCACAACTTTTGGTCCACCGTCTTGTATCATAAGTGATGCGGCAGCGTCTCTTACAGGAAAATTAGTGGAGCTCTTAAGTAAAGCTTTAGGCATTGAACAAAAGTTCATCAGTGTAAGCAATCATGGAAGCTTACAGGTTGAAAGACACATTCAGACTCTTTCAAATTTCCTCAAAGTGAACTTAAATCAGTTTGGTACGGATTGGGTACGATTTGTCCCAACATCAGCCTATGCATATAACACATTTTCCTCTCCTCAGTTAGGTAACTATAGCCCATTTGAACTTGCATTTGGACGTAAGCCACCAAATCTTACAAATTTATCATTTAATCCAATGGCAGGATTATCACAATCTCATGGAGAATATGCTGCATTGTTAAAGAAACGATTTGATCATTTGTCAAGGGTAATGTTAGTCTTACAAAAGAAGCAACAAGATGCTCAAAATGTTAAGATAAGTGCAAAACTGGACAAAGGTGCAATTTATTCAACGGGTCAATTAGTGTATCTGTATAAGCCAACGTCTTCCTCCTTGACTGCGAACTCTCGCAAAATTGCTGCAGAATGGTGTGGACCACTAGTGATCCATCAAGTTTTGGATAGGACTCATTATTTGTTGGCCACTCTCAAAGGAGAAATTCTTAGTGATGTATTCAATTATAACAGGCTTAAACCATGTTTTGTAAGAGCATCTTCTGAGACTAAGAATATCACTAACATTCAGAAATTGCGGAATGTCTTGAAAACAAAGGGTTCATCAAGTGAAAAGGTTACACGAATGCGAAATGTTTTGAGTAGTAACACTTCTAATGCAGAAAATGTTAATGTCATGCAAGATGCACATATTGAGTTTCATGATGAGTTTGGTAACATTTTGCCAGGGGTAACTTCAGATCACGTCATGTGTCTTATGACCACTAAGCCAATGAATGTTGCATCCTTTTTAGAGAATAGAGCACATAATGAAGGATTAGCAATTCCATATCCTTCCATGAAAGATAGCATATTAAGGCAAAAGAAAGTTTTTGCAAATGCTCCACAAGGAGACATGAAAGTCCAACGTGCTCGATACAAATTGGGTGAATTACAGGTTCTGGTCACCTATCAGACACCATGTTTTCCAACAGGCTTTAAGAGTCATGATTTTTGGTGGAATGTAGGGAAATATTCCAACACAGAGGAAATAATGAATTTTCTCCATGAAAAGGGATTGAACATTACAGGCAATCCAGGCAGGATGTTGCAAACATTATATGGTTAGAATGTATAACTGCATATTGCTTTAAGTTCAGATGAACAGGTGTTTTACCCACAATTGTATGAATGGAATGCATCATGGCATTTACCTGCATACCTATTAAGTGGAAGTCATTGTACTGTATGGTGTAACAATATAAGCTTTATTGTTAAAAACATCACCAAGGGACCTAGTTTCATCTTTTATAACAAATGTGTAATGAGTATACCTTATTTCTCCTTATGAATTCGTTCAAACGTTTACCCGGCAATTAGAACATATCCGGAATATTAGCAACATGGGTTTTCATATATTGAGAAATATTTTAAGGATATTTACATTGCATCATTGATGTTATATTGAAGGCCATTTAGAGACAGCATTGGTGATGTGCAACTTTTGCTTACAGCAACAGTTATCAAAGCAAATGAAAGTATAGATCTTTTGAGGAACTTATGTATATATTTTCTTTTCCTCAATTATTCATGCAAAAGTAAATTTCATCATGAAGTTGAAAAGACAAGATGTTAAGTATTATGTAAATTTGAAGAAAGATTTGTTGATGTCATAGTCTATGGGGTCTCTTTTATGGTATCGAATATCTAGTACTTTGGTACTTTACTAGATCATTTCGGAGTGCATACCTAGGGTCACCATGCTATCGAGTCACATTTTCTTGATTTTCTTGAGGTGAATGTATATGATTCACAAGGTTTCAAAGCAGTTTTGAAACTTTGCCTTCATTAAAGAGGAGGTTTTGTAAATGAGTTTGTAATATTTTAAGGTTCTTTTGTAAAATACGAATTTTTTTTATGGAACGCCAAGGTGTTCTGTTCAGTTAAAAGATAACTAAGTCTAGTATTCTCTGATCTCACCCCAATTCACGGCATGATTTCACTTTTGATATAAATGTATTATTAATGTATGAAATGCATAAATGTATTTTGAAAGAGATACTGCATATTTTGCTGTGTCATGTAACTTTAAGATATCTTAATGATATATGATATATTTTTTTTTAGATTACATCATATGATGTCATCAATATTAAAAAGGTACACAAAAAAAAAAAAATCAAGGAAATAGTGTCAATGTATATACCATATGATCATTTTAATAATTCGTAACCCAAGATGTTAACCTTTGAGATATATGAAGACCATTTATTGAAGTCAATGAATATTAGTGAATGAGCTTACAGTACTCTACCTTCTTGAGATAATGATAAGTTAAAGCAGTATGATGTTAAAATTTTGGAGTATCCAAAAATTTTAAAAGATTGAGGGGGATGTTATGAAATAGTAATACCATCTCTTTGATGTTACCGAAAAACTCCATCGAGACACCTTACAGGCCTCTTATGTATTTATCTAGGTCATGGATTCAGTTTTCCCACGAGAAGTTTTTAACTATCTTATTGAATCTTGGTACAGGGCCTTTTCCCAAAATAGATTCCATTATGTCTGTGGAACATTCGAGAAGGTTCTCTCACGTGGTATGGAAGTTTCCATAGAAAGGGGATGGACTTCCAAACTCCCAACCAATCAGGGCAGATCAGTGCCAGTGCACTTATTTTTATATCGTTAAGTTAATACAGGATGGTCAGTTTATTGGCTGCCTTCTGATTGTGCGCAGAGGGATTTTATGGAAGTAAGGTTTAAAAGTAAAAGGAGGCCGAAAGTTTGAGCACTCCGTCAGCAAAGTTTATCACTTGATCAGCAAATTTATCACTCCGTCAGCGCTCCGTGATCAGTTTGTCATTGCTTCGTTACTATTTCATCACTCCTAATTGTTTAATTGACGGAGTCAAGTCAAGTCAAATCATTGTAATTTAATTTTATTTGTAAAGAGAATCGACAGAGAAGAAATTATACCGAATCATTAATCAAATCCTATCTCGTCAAATTGTTTTTCTGTGAACTCATTGTTTTCTTCCGTTCGAGACATCTCCTGAAGAAGCATAAAAACGGCATCAAGATATCCCAGTACCTTTCTATCGCGAGTCCCGATATAGTTTTACTATCGGAGGAGCCGGGCTCGTCACAATATTACAGTAGTCCAGGTGGGTACAACTGTCAGAGACAAGTATATTCTTACATTTAATCTTACATATCTGACCATTCTGTAGTGCATAATAAAACATTCGTCTTCAGAGAATGGTACTGGAGCGTCACAAAAGTTAGGAAATATAATACAATATATTATATAATATAATATAAATACTATAAGGAAGAAATATATAAAGGGCAAACTAAGGGAATTATGTCATGTTAAATTCTGCGCTCCTGGGAACTTTTCCCAGCCATTGATGGATTCACATCAGGATACATTAATAAACAAGAGCCCAACGGCACTATGGTTCCTTGCTTGTAAGGAATATTTACAAGGGAGCAGCACTGTCTTAAAATTATTATGTGGTCCAATGTACACACACAATATTATTGCCAAAACTATCACAAATCAACTGCTGGTCCTTTTGAGAACCTGTTGAGGACCAGGTGTCCGATATGAGCAATCTTTTTTTTTTTTTTTTACAGAACTCGCAGAATCATCCTAACTGTACTTACTAAGAATTTTAACAAAACCAAAGAAAACATTGATCTCAAATAACTTTGCACATGGAGGTTGCAGCGGAGTCAACCTATGGACAATTTAGATTGGAATATGGCCACGAAACTTCAAATAATCAACTTGAAAGATACTAATACAGGTCACTGGAGGTCAACCTGAGGTCAAAGGTCACCCAAATGCAGGTCGGTTATAGGATTACAATAGCGTAACTCCCAACCTTGACGGACATTTTGCTCTCAAGTTATTGCAAAAATACTAGTTTTGACCACTAGTTCCTTTGTTGACCTTGGATCACATGACCGTTATGTTTGGAAACGATCCCTTAACCCATTTACAACTACTCCCAAAATATCAACCATCTCGGACCCTGTCAATTGGAGCTATTGCTTTTTTTTAATTTTGGTTTTTGGCCTCCAACTGACCTTTGGTGACCTTCACAGGCACCAAAAACAATAGGGCACACCTTCTCACTATATATACCTAGTTTGAGTTTAGTCCAACTTTCCCTTGTTGAGTTACAGTGTACCCAAGCGAGTGTCGCAGACACACACACATGCCAACCTGACTACATAGGTTCCTTTGCAAAAGCAAGGAACCAAAAAGGTGCTTTTACTTCACCTGATCTATAGTGGAACTTCAAAAAGATGATCATCTATGACATTGAAGCAATCCTTTGCTGCATTCTTTCACCATGTTGGAGGTATGTTTACAGATTTGACTTCAGATAGTGATCTCTGAGAACATCGACCTCTCTCTTCCAGGGGAATCCTCATTTCCTCTGTACTCATACAGTATAGGCAACAGTGAAGGCCTACAGTAATATATGTG
This sequence comes from Apostichopus japonicus, assembly GCF_037975245.1. NCBI lineage: Eukaryota > Metazoa > Echinodermata > Holothuroidea > Aspidochirotida > Stichopodidae > Apostichopus > Apostichopus japonicus. The sequence continues at coordinate 45,215,853 of NC_092576.1, forward strand.
TAAAGATAAGGATAATGGCACAGTTCTTATAATGCCTTGATAAACAGAGAACATGCTATCATTATTTCATGGTGAAGACTCAAGTCTGAATATTTGAGTTTCATCAGATTAACCATGGGGGGGGGGGGTGGGGGGTTGTGCAAGGGGGATCCCAGATGAAATTTGGACCCTTTCAAAAATAAAAGGTAAACCAATTGGAAAACTGTTGAACAAAGACCCTTCATAAATTTTACTCCCCACTGAAAAAGAAAGAAACCAGAATGAAAACATTTCATGGTTCCTTGCTGCTGTTCATTAGTTCCATTAATAGGGAAATTTCTAAGAAAGCCCTAATACAACAACAGCAATTCATGGACATAAACTTTTGTTACCAATTAGTAATGCTAAGCCCTGCCCTCTTATAAATTGGTATCACATCAATTGCAACATACAGCATGTGTATCAGCTATCTACCAACATCACCATACCAAGTTAGGTGATATTCCAAATGATGCTTGCCGTTGTGCCCCTGTAAAATACAGTCAACCGACGGCAAACAAATTGCCATCGTGCTCTTTTTGTTTGCCGTCGGTGCCCATCTTTCTGTTCTGTATATTTGTACACTAAAGTTACAACAATCTTGAGATTTTATTTTTATTCGTCCTTCGCAAATCAGCGATCTTGTAGAGGACTTCACTTTTATCAAATCGAAAGTGCGCCCTCATTTTTAGAAGATTAATTACGATCAATAATAACTTTATCAATGTCATGACTAATACTAGGTCAAGAGACATTGGTTTCGATAAAACAATGGATGGTTTTATTCCGACGAACGATAAGCGAAATCTTTCACACAACGATAGAATATATAGCTACTTACGACTAACGACTACGACTTGGATTACGATATTCAACGGATCGACAACGCTTATACTTACGACGAAATTACGCTTAAACGGAAAACTTTTATTGTTTTTCCCTACTTTTATTCAATATCAAATCGGATATGTGTTGCCCCCGCTTCCGGGCGAATTGTTTTTATGGATTAGGATTTTGATAGCGGAATTTGTGTTTGGATTTTTAATTGGATCCTGTCTGTAGGATTCGTACGAGAAGGCGACCTAGCGCAAATAGGACTGTAGTGTTTGAGGTGAGTGACGTACTTTTATATTTCATATAATTTACCACCTAATAACCCTAGCGTCCAAAGTGGTGACCCCGACGTGATTCAGCTAGGTTGCCTTGAATACTTCCCATGTACTAAAAATCGCATAATTTTTTACTCCTAATTTTCGCATTGGAATAATATAATACTGTACATCATGGATCCAGAAAATTCACACGAAACACAACAATCGCTATTCACAGTTAGTATTAAATTACCTCCGTACTGGCCCAAATGACCCAATTATCTGGTTCGCACAGGTTGAGGCGCAATTCGTAACGAGGAGAGTTACTAACGAGGATACAAAATATGCCTACGTGATATCGTCCCTACAACCGGAAATAGCCCAGGAAGTACGCGACTTGCTCATAAGTAAGCCAAGCGACCAACCCTATCAAAAATTAAAGGAGGAGTTAATTAAGCGAACAACGGCTTTGGAGCAAAAACGGCTACACAAGTTGTTAATTTCTGAAGAATTGGGGGATCGAAAACCCACGCAACTGTTGCGCAAAATGCGTCAGCTGCTAGGTACAAATACCCTTGATGCGAACATTTTGAAACAACTTTTTGTTCAGCGACTTCCATCGAGCGCCCAACTAATTCTGGCGTCAATGAGCGACACAACACCGATAGAAACCGTAGCCGAGTTAGCGGATAAAATCATGGAAGTAACTCCTGCATATCCTCCCATCGCTGCCATACAAACACCCCAGGCCCAGGCACAAAAATCAGAAGTGCAACAATTAAGTGAACAAGTCCGTGAACTCACTGCCCAAATTGCTTCACTAAAGTCAGAGGTCAGGGAGCGCAGTCGAAGCCGATCTCGAAGCCGACAAAGATTCAATTCCCAGTCAAATAATACCAGTAACGTTGACAGTGATATTTGTTGGTATCATCAATCATTTGGTGATAAGGCCAGGACATGTAGAGTGCCATGCAAGTATCCAAGCAATTTAAAGCCGGAAAACGAACAGGCCAGCGTGTAACGGTGGCGAGCGTTGGCCAAAATCTAAGCCGCCTGTTTTACATTCGTGACAGAACCACCACGAAACGTTTTCTCATTGATACAGGGGCAGCGGTCAGTGTGGTACCCCCCGTACGTTGTGACCTATATAATCGCGGAAAAGGGCCATATCTTCAAGCGGCAAATCGGACCAAAATAGACACTTTCGGGCACAAGTCACTAACACTCGATATTGGTTTGCGTAGGAACTTTCCGTGGGTCTTTGTGATCGCCGACGTGGAAACTGCTATTCTCGGTTGTGATTTCTTACGATATTTTGGATTACTTGTCGATATTCGAAATAATACACTGATCGACAGGTTAACCAATCTCACTATTGAATGCATCTCAACCGAAGAAACGTCCCTTTGTTTGATGTTTGCCACAACACCTAACGATTCACCTTATCATGCTCTATTAAAGGAATTCCCAGAAATTTTGCGGGTAACTTTTGAAGAAACACAGGTGAAACATTCGGTAACGCACAATATTAACACGATCGGAGCACCCGTTTTTTTCTCGCGCACGTCGTCTACCGCCCAACAAGCTAACTATCGCTCGACAAGAATTTGACCACATGCTGCAACTTGGGATCGTCCGACAATCTAACAGCAATTGGTCATCCCCTCTACACATGGTGCCCAAAAAAGAACGGAGATTTGAGGCCATGTGGCGATTATCGAGCCTTAAACAGCGTTACCATTCCAGACCGCTATCCTATTCCACACATTAACGATTTTTCAACTTCACTGTCGGGAACATCAATTTATTCCAAAATTGATTTAGTGAGAGCCTACCATCAAATCCCGGTGGAAGATTCCGATATTTGCAAAACGGCCATCACAACCCCATTCGGCCTCTTCGAATTCAAACGAATGCCGTTTGGACTCCGCAATGCCGCCCAGACGTTCCAACGCTTCATGGACGGGGTAACGCGCGGTTTGCCATTTTGCTACACTTACATTGATGACGTACTCGTGGCCAGCAAATCCCCAGAGGAACATACCCGTCACCTCAAACAGCTGTTTGCCAGACTCGCAGATTAAGAGGGGTGATAATCCAACGAAGTGTCAGTTCGGTGTTCCAGAACTCGAATTTCTTGGACACAAATTGAGCTGCAAAGGAATATCACCTCTCCCGGAGAAAGTACAATCCATAGCCGAATTTCCGAAACCAAATTCGTTACGCAAACTTCGAGAATATCTTGGACTTATCAACTTTTATAGGAGGTTCATCCCGGAATGTTCCAGTATTTTACACCCGTTAACAGACATATTAGCGGGAAAGAAGCCCAAGTCAGCACCGATTGACTGGAATGACGAAGCATCAGAATCATTCGAGGAGAGCAAACGAGCGCTCGCCAACGCAACTCTCCTTACACATCCCGACTCATCCAAACCCCTTTCATTAATGGTGGACGCCTCGGATAAAGCCTTAGGAGGCGTGTTACAGCAAAATATTGAAGGAGTTTGGCATCCAATCTCGTTTTTCTCCCAAAACTAAGCGAGACAGAATCGCGATACAGTGCATTTGGTCGTGAACTACAACCAATATACTCGGCAATACGTCATTTCCGCCATATACTAGAGGGACGACAATTCTTCATTCTCACCGACCACAAACCACTAACGTACGCGTTAAAAACTAGTACCGACTGCTACTCACCGAGAGAGATACGGTATCTGGATTTCGTTTCCCAGTTCACGGCGGATATTCGCCACGTCAGTGGAAAGGACAATGTTGTCGCAGACGCACTGTCTCGTTTAGGCGTTAACGCATTCCGTCAAGGTTTGCCCTCATCTACCCTGATCGACTTTGCTCAAATCGCTGCAAAACAACAGAATGACATTCAGCTTCAGGAATTGAAGGACTCCCCTGTCATGAAATTTCAGGAGATTCCGCTCCCATCATCACCTGGCACGATATGGTGTGATATGTCAACCGGTTCACCTCGACCGTTTATACCGAAGGTGTTTCGGAAAGACATTTTTAATTCACTTCACTCCATGTCGCATCCTGGAATCAGAGCAACACGGAAACTTATCACGGACCGTTTCGTGTGGCCCAACATAAACAAAGACGTCAGGTCCTGGGCTAAATCATGTGAGTCCTGCCAACGCGCCAAAGTACACCGACACACGATGACGCCACTTGGTACTTTTGCTGTCCCCGATGCTCGTTTCGACCACATTCATTTGGACATCGTGGGCCCACTCCCACCGTCAAGAGGATACAAATACCTCCTCACCGTTATCGACCGCTTCACTCGTTGGCCGGAAGCAATCTGTATTCCAGATATCAATGCCCAGACTGTAGCTGAAGCATTTGTCAGCAGATGGATTTCCATTTTCGGTGTGCCATCGACTATAACGACGGATAGAGGCGCTCAATTCGAGTCTGCTCTGTTCAAACAACTGACCGCTCTTCTCGGCAGCAAACGAATACGTACGACTGCGTATCACCCGATATCCAACGGGCTTGTGGAACGTTTCCATAGGCATCTCAAATCATCCATCAAAGCTCAACGCGATCCTTCCAAGTGGGCCGAGGTTTTGCCACTTGTTTTGTTAAGCATACGTACAACGCTTAAAGCCGACCTCGGGTGCAGTGCAGCGGAGTTAGTTTTCGGTACTACTCTTCGCGTGCCATGTCAACTGGTATCTCCTGTTCCTGACGTGAACGAACTTGACCCTACAATTTTCGTCGACCGCCTGAAACGTCAGATGGCCGATTTAAAACGGACCGACACCAGGCCAAATAAACGACATGCGCAGCAGTCCGACGATCTTCAGCACTGCACACACGTTTGGGTTAGAGTCGATTCAGTGAAACGTCCACTGCAACCTCCGTACCGAGGGCCTTTCCGTGTCATTTCCAGGGGGACAAAACATTTGTATTGGACATCAATTGCAAACACGACACAGTGTCGATTGACAGGTTAAAGGTCGCGTATGCTGAAGACGACGAACTTGTGGAACCGACCGAACCGCTTACTTTGCCCACGCCCTCTTTCGAGAACGACGAACTTTTCAACCAAAACACGCCCGGACGATACGCTCACCGGACTCATACAGCCTGACCCCAAGCCAAAGACCGTTACGCGATCAGGTAGGCGGGTTCATTGGCCAGTGCGATATAGGTGAAGAACTGTGTACATGTATGTTTTATATTACGTTTTGTTTTTCTTATCGATCACTCTTTTTCGCGAGTGATCTGGAAGGGGGCTATGTAGAGGACTTCACTTTTATCAAATCGAGAGTGCGCCCTCATTTTTAGAAGATTAATTACGATCAATAATAGCTTTATCAATGTCATGACTAATACTAGGTCAAGAGACATTGGTTTCGATAAAACAATTGATGGTTTTATTCCGACGAACGATAAGCGAAATCTTTCACACAACGATAGAATATATAGCTACTTACGACTAACGACTACGACTTGGATTACGATATTCAACGGATCGACAACGCTTATACTTACGACGAAATTACGCTTAAACGGAAAACTTTTATTGTTTTTCCCTACTTTTATTCAATATCAAATCGGATATGTGTTGCCCCCGCTTCCGGGCGAATTGTTTTTATGGATTAGGATTTTGATAGCGGAATTTGTGTTTGGATTTTTAATTGGATCCTGTCTGTAGGATTCGTACGAGACGGCGACCTAGCGCAAATAGGACTGTAGTGTTTGAGGTGAGTGACGTACTTTTATATTTCATATAATTTACCATCTAATAACCCTAGCGTCCAAAATCTTTCCATTGTAATTTTCGCAGTTTCTGTCATCTGTGTGCTTTACAATTAAATGTGTGTACTCACAAGGTCTATGTTGCCACAGCACAGTATGCATTTTACGGACGGGACAGAGAATACCCAGTATCATCTTGCCTGGTCATAAAGAATGCTAGATATGCTAGTTGCAACATTGCAACAACGTAGGATAGGTGAAAACTGTTAGCTAGGAGCCTGCGTGTTGTTGGTCGAACATCCAAGTAAGCGATTGTTCAGTGGTTCTCACTCAATCTTTGAGGCTATACAATAGTGGAACCCCCACTATCTGTAATCCATTGCGTGAGTAGGCCCAAAGCAACCAAGCTTGTAAACAACAGCTAATTTCGTTGTGTTTTAGTGCACGATCGATTCTGGTAAAAACTTGACTGGCTATAAGATCTGGAATTTTACGCTCTGGTAAGATTGACAAGATAGTTTCTTTGGGATCTTGTCTACTGACATTGGAGGTTTTGGGACCTTTGGATAGCCTGGCTGGAACACTTAAGACTAGCTGAGACTTATACCAGGGTGCTGTTACTAGAGTAGCAGCTCCCTGCTTATAGTACTAGTATAGTAAAATACCAATCCTCGCATTACATTTACAGAACACAACATATGTCTAGGTAAAGGGTCAGTTTTCATCCGAATTTCAAAGTCTTTGGTGACCATGGCTATTTGGAGTCATTCCCTCATTTATATTGTACAACAAAACTGATGTTTCAATCTTCACAAGACTTTCTTTTAGAGACAAACTGCAGTCCGGCACTTTCATATTTATACATTTCCCCCACAGGCTTTTTGTGGGTAGCAGTTCGTTATTTTTTTTCTCTCTCTCTTCAGTATCTTATTAAATCAGCCTGCCCAGTCTCAAAACAACACAGAGATGATGTACTGGCAACTGTAACTTGATGAATTAGGTCACTGGTTAGTTCAATATGAGCCTGTCAGCTTCCTGGTTTATATATCACCAAGTAGCCTAAATAAAAAATATACAAGGGACTCTCAGGTTTTTTCAATTCTTCCTAAAGAAGGAGAGTACGAGGACCTTATATATTGGCCTCCTTTTCATAGGGTGTGAAGATTAGGTGATGAAATTTCCATTTGTCTTCTACAAGTGGAAGTGACAAAACAAATATTAAAGAGAAAATGAAAAGTATCTGGAAAAAAAGGATGCAGACAGGGACTACTGCCCCTACTTTTGAGCAGCATCAGCTATGGTAAGGTTATCAACATTGTGAATGCCACCTTGAACAAAATTTCCCTGTAAATGCATAGACCAATATTATTTTTGAATGAAAACAAAGTGGGACAGGGGGTTGGAGGTGACTAATGAAAGGCAAGATCCAAAGGAAGTAAGCAAGATGTTTTTTATGACATGTGAACTTTATATTCAACACTGTTATAATATTATAAGCACTAAAGGCAAAACTTCTGACGCTGTGAAACCAGCATACAGTAATTTTAGGGTTATGGGGTTACTCTACATTATTCAAACGGATATCTATTATGAAATTTAGATATGAATACATTGTCCAGCTCTAAGATCAGTAAATTTGTCTTCCATCAATAGCCTGTTTAAATCTTAATACCATTTTAGGGGTATACAGTAATGGGCTAAATATGAGTTCAATAGACAACACATTTCAAGATTGTTAATGTATATGAAGCCCCAAGATAAGTATTTGGGGTCTTGTCAACAACCTTTAACAAATTTGATCCCACTTGCTTATATTGATTTTAAATGCAATATACTGTAATACACCGATCTTCAACATATATGAAGCCTAAAGACAAGTCTTTGTGGTGTTGGTGACAACTTTTATTTAACTTAAATCACAGTTAATGGTGATGGGACGACATGTATTAAAAAAACAATATATTTCAAGATTCTTAATGTATATGAATCCCCAAAACAAGTATGTTGGGTCTTGTCAACAACCTTGATTAAATCCCATTTGGTTATGGGTTATGGGCTTATATGAATTTAATAGGCAATATAATTCCAGCTCTTTAATGTACATGAAGCCCAAAAACATATATTTGGGGACTGTCAACAACCTCTAATCCACTTTTTTATGGGTGATGAGCTTATATGAATTTAATAGGCAATATAATTCCAGAATGTACATGAAGCCCCAAGACAAATATTTGGGGTCTTGTCAACAACCTTTCTTAAATTTTAATCCCACTTGGTTATGGGTGATGAGCTTATATGAATTTAATAGGCAATATCATTCCAGATGTTCAATGTGTATGGAGCCCCAAGACAAATATTTGGGGTCTTGTCAATAACCTCTAATCCACTTTTTATGGGTGGTGAGCTTATATGAATTAAATAGGTAATATAATTCCAGATCTTTAATGTACATGAAGCCCCAAGACAAATATTTGGGGTCTTGTCAACAACCTTTCTTAAATTTTAATCCCACTTGGTTATGGTGATGAGCTTACATGAATTTAATAGGTAATATAATTCCAGATTTTCAATGTACATGAAGCCCAAAGACAAATATTTGGGGTCTTGTCAACAACCTTTCATCAATTTTAATCTACTTTTCTATGGGTGATGAGCTTATTTGAATATAATGGGCAATATAATTCCAGATCTTTAATGTACATGAAGCCCCAAGACAAATATTTGTGGACTCGTCAACATTTTTTGTTAAACCTCAACATTAGCATGCAGGTGAAGGTCTGACATGAATTCAATACTGTAGGCCATTTATTACAAGATTTTTAAAGTACATGAAGCCCCAAGACAAGTCTTGGTAACAACTAGACCACTAGATACATGGCATGAAATACCCCTTTCAGAAACTGACACAAATTGTGCAGCCTTGCATCGAATGATAAACATTTTAGTAAAAAAAAACACAAACAATTCACTGATTCCTGCATATGAGTCTTATCTGTCTAAGAAGATGATCTTTCTTTTGAACAGTAACATGATATTTAAGCACTCTGCAAAGAAGCCAACTCTGAAGTTATCCAAGCATAATAAACAGTGGTCTTGCCTGGCCATGCAATTTGCGTACACAAGAGTGATAAGCATCCAGCTCTACAGCTGGAGGTATGAACTCCAGTATAACTTTCTGCTGAAAATCTGTACCTGTGGCCCATATATGGGGAATTCAAGAGTGTTCAGTTCTGTGAGGGGCACTTTCATAACATGAACATATTTTCTTTGATGATAGTATTATACTATCTATATTGAGCTATGCATATGGGACACAAATACTCTTGCATGGGTTTTTTCTTCATTCCCACACAAAGGAAATGACACCATCTTCCACATACATCACATGCTACCCACATTGCAGGTATTTCAGGCTGAAGACATCCAGGCATGTCACACTTTTTCCTCAGCCCTGGTGGTTTCAATGCATTCTTCTTAAGTATGGTGAAGACATACTTCCTCGTCAGCAGTACATGCTCATGTGTAAGACTTTCTAAAAGGCTGTCTCGAGTCAATGCTAAAGCATTCTGTAAGAAAATCATTGAAATATAGCACAATGGTAATACAGCATATTTTTTTTATCTCTTCAAAGTTAACAGATTAATTCTATCACAATAAGGTATACCATAATTCTTTAAGGTATACTGTATTGGCTCAAACTATGCCAGATTTTCAAATATCGTCAAAATTCTTAAACTGCTTTATTACCACGCTGAAAGACATATACTTCACTGGGACATTCAGTCATCTTTTTCTGTGTTCATGCTTCATGTCTGAGAACAATTTGGAGAATTTTTTCTTTCTTTAAATGAGTTTGTAAATTGGTAGAACCTCTATTGGATTTACTCACCATTAATACAAAAGGCCCACATGAGTTCCCATCTTTCTGTTGGGCTGACATCAAATGTCCAGTCTTCCATTCTCCATCAAGCTCTCCAACTAGCCTTGAGCGATTATGCATGAACTTCCTGAAAGGTTGTAATTGCAGATATTTAACATTTTTTGAGCCTCAAATATGCTGCCTTTGTTTGGAAGAAACAGTACTACAGTCTCCCTTGCATTAATTTTATTTAGTTTGAAATTTACAACTATAAACAAGTTACAAAACCAGCCCAATACTTACTTCCATTTTCCTACATAGGATAGACCCTTTCCAGTGTCCATTGAGTCAAGAATTGACACAGACATCTGTGGAACATTGGCCACCAAGAGAATCCAATGGTTGTTAGTGATGTTAATGGGCATGAAGATCCATTTACACATGACCAGATTTATCTAATAGGTTGAAACAAATGGACAAAAAACATTATTAGGTACAGTACCTTACATCAGTTCAGCTGGTGGAATATAATCATAAGGTTCCAGCCTTACCAGTTTATTGTTATAAGAGGAAACTTCATAGAGAGGAGGCATAATAAGAATATACTGTGTTTAAATAGTTTGCATGCATTGCAACCTATAGAGAAACGCTGCTTTAGGAGAGCATTGCAAGGAATAACATAGCAGAGCACTTATCCATTTAACGAATATATGTTACTGTCCGAAAAAGTGAAAAGCAGGGAAAGGGGTAAAGAAATGCAAAAAGAATCACCTCTCGCATCATCCATGTGTTAAATCTCCCAGCATCCCATAAAACTGCTAGATACGATGGGATGATGAAGACGTGGTTGGTATCACTTGTATTACATTGTGAACGTAGTACAGAGAGGTATGCATTCATTACCTGCAAAATACAAATATGTTCATTTATAAAAGATTAGATGCAATTCAGGTTAACTGGACATACTTCTCGAAGTGAGTCAAGCAACCCATATTTGGATGAGGGTCACTTTCAGTATAGCTTAGTGTATTAAAGCATAAATCAGAGTTCAGGGCCAGAATATTACTTTATTTCACCAAACAGAGATGTTGCCATTTGTTTGCACATACAGTATGTATCTGTCACAACACAAACCATTCTGAACAAAAGTTGTTTACTATGCTCCTCAGTCACATGGGCTAGTCCATTCCAAGCCAATATGGGAAACATTTTGGTTAAAAATGGGACAGCTGAATATGGCCACATTGTTAGCTGTTAGTGTTGGACTATTTTGGACCATGGAATCACACATTCATTTTAGCTGCTGTGATAACTTGAAGTAAAAATTTGCAATGTTGGCACCCCATAGATAGTTCACCTTGTTGCTGCTAGCTGGCCTTGGCATAGCTCTACTCTCAGGAAGTTGGCAGGCATAGGAGAGTGGAGACCCTCTGCTGTTATGCCTGTCAACTTCCCTTTGCCATGCATGTTGAGACATGTTCTGCCTCTCTACTTCTTTCCTACAGTGTTGTTCAGGAGGAGGAACCAGGGGCGGATCCAGGATTTTGAGAAAGGGGGGGCCGACATCCAGATGGTAGCACTTTAGTGATCTGCGTCCTGGGGGAGGGGTCTAGGGGGAGGGGTTGTCCCCTTCCCCCTTGGAAATTTTTGGTTAATTGTGAGTGCTTAGATGCAAAATGGTGAAACATTTCGCCAAAAACTAGAAAAACCAGAAACGTTGCAGACACGCTTTTTTGTGCACATATTTTTTCTCGATAGACACATATTTAACAACGCTCAACAGTGCATGTACAATGGATACACTATTATTGCGTCGATTCGTTTTTTCTTTTGCGCGAAAATTATGACACCAGATTCACCCCAAGAAAAAACATAAAACAAGATATATTCAATGAGATAATTATGATATACTTATTAATGAAAGGGGGGTGTAGGCGGTTTTACACTATCTAACGCAACGTAATTGCCAAGAACCTGAAGTATTTTTAAGGGAGGGCCTGATAATAAGCGGAAACGGATCACCGACCGAAAAAATATCGGAATTTGTGGACTATTTCTTGCTTCCTATTGTATTAAAACAAAGCACCTATGTGAAAGACACAAATCACATTCTGAAAATTGTGGAAGCCACCCCGTTACCAAAAGCAGTAGTACTTGCTACACTCGATGTCGTCGCCATGTATACCAATACTCCCCAAGAGGAGGCATTAGATAAATGTCGAGAAGTCTATGAAAAGGCGGAAAAAAGCGAATATGGAATAAATAAAATATCTTCCATATCCATGCGCAAACTAATTGAACTTATATTTAACAAGAAACTGTTTCGAGTTCAATAACCAATTCTATCTACAAAAGATCGGTTGCGCCATGGGTAACCAAGCCTCTCCGGAAATCTGTGATATCGTCATGCATAGACTGGAAAACCAGATTTTACCGACAGATAATAAAATCTTAAAATGGCTCCGCTATAGAGATGAAATTCTATTGCTTTACGACAGTTCACCTCAGGGATTTGAACAACTAGTAAACAGGTTGAATGAAATTCACCGCTTCTTAAAGTTTACGGTAGAAATATTAAACACCGAGGTAACATACCTAGATTTGAAAATCTTCAAAGGTCCAAGGTTTGAAACCAATGGGTTATTCGACACCAAAGTCTACACCAAACCCACGGAAACCTTCCAATACCTCGACAGAAACTCTGCACACCCACTTGCCACTTTTAAAGGCTTCATTAAAAGGGAAGTCTTGCGATACGCACGTCTATGTAACAATGAGACTGATTTCTTACAGAAAAAGAATGCGTTCACAGAGAAACTGTTACTCCGTAACTATAAGAAAGAGGAAATTGCCTCAGCCACGAAAGGCATAAAATTTGAAAACCGTGGGCAATACCTCACTACCAAACCTAAACAAAAGGAACCACCAATGGTGTTCAAGCTAACCTATACACCCCATATCAAGACCACGCATTTGAAAAATGTACTTTTGAAACATTGACACTTAATCTCGCAACACGCGGACAGGGGCGTAGCGATATTTTTTTGTTGGGGGGGGGTGTGGAGGATTTGATTTGCCGACGGATCTGGAAGATATGACTGAAATGGGGGAGGGGTCTAATGGGAGGGGGTGTCCCCCTCCCCTTTGGAAAACTTTTAGTTTTGAAACGTCGTTAGATGCAATCTGGTGCATATTTTAAGTCAAATTTGGCACTGTAGAATTTCCATTTCGATATTATTTTTATGGCAGTCGGCAGAAGAAGAATTAATTGGGACCAATTATCGAACTGTGTTTTCTCTTTCACCGATCGTTGAAATAGTGAAACTTCGTGATGAAAATGTTCAGAAAACTTTCCGGTAATGAGAAATAACAACATTCATTGATATACAAGCGAGAAAAGTTAAAAATTGTGTACAATTCGTGAGCCGTGTCCTTAAGTTTTCCACGGAGAACGAATGACATCTACGATGACGTCATTTTGAACAGAGGATAATAACAACACGTTGTCACACGATAGCACGACTCATGGGCTGCGGCCTATACGGAAGCCTTTAATTCCATTTCTTTCACTGAGTTGCCGGCGATTCTGGCACTCGTCTAGCTGAGCCTGGCTACAGTAGCTATACTGACGGCCGTGACATTATCAGTTATTTGCCGAGAGGTTTTTAACTTGCAGGCGTCGGGTGATTGGATTGGTGAATGAGTTTATCAGATGAAGAACTGGAAAATCGAAATAACCGATAAAGAAGCTCCCGTTCTCCTTTTCTCTATTCAGCTTTCCTTCTTTCTTCCCCTTCCGCTCTCTTCACCTTTTCTCCTTTTGCCGACAGACCCAAAATTTGCCGACAGCGACCAAATTATTGGGGGGTGTGACACCCAGACACCCCCCCCCGCTCGCTACGCCCCTGCACGCGGAATTATCCAAACTGTTTCCAAAAGAACCGATTCTAGCCTACAAAAGGGCCCAAAATCTCAAAGATTTACTTATAAACTCAAGGTTTCATACTAACGAAGAATCAGCTGACTCTCAAGGTTCACACGAATCTCTTTTAGATGCTCTTATAGCTGCACTATATGAGTCCATAAAAACTCGTGCACAGAAAATAGATGCATCTTGAGAACGAGACGCCCAGGCCGAATATAAAATATTCAAAGGCTACTACTGATGAAGCTCCTCCTATAAAGTTTGAGAGCAGAAACCGGTCTAGTTGGTCATAAGAACCTACACTAGTCTCTCCTACTATTAACAGTACACTCAATTCACCTAATAGGTGCAATTATTTTTCACCACGAGGAGCATGCTATAAGTTCATGTTCCTCGGGCCCTCCCTTAAAAATACTTCAGGTTCTTGGCGACTATGTTGCGTTAGATAGTGTAAAACCGCCTACACCCCTTTCATTCAGATAATTATGATATACTTGCTAACTGTGCATTGATTTTCCCTGACAGTAATAGTCAGCACTATAGTACTGAGACGTATCTAATTAATACGTGATGTCGCGTAGGCCTGATAATTGCCTTAGTTTCAAATTTGGAATAAAAACAATCGCGTTTCAGGGAAGAGCAGCTGGATATATATTAGGCTTTTCTTTCACAAAGTTATGCCTATTAGGAATCTGAAGTATACTCCCACATAAAAAACGCAACTGATTTCCAAAAAGGGGGGGCCGGGGCCGGGTCGGCCCCCCCTGGATCCGCCCCTGGGAACTAACATAATCCTGCACTACTAGTTTTATTCATTTGGCAGCTGTATGCTGTCAGTTTGTATTCGGGATAGTGATCTACAGAGTAGCATCTACATCCATAGGGACTCTGGGGAAAATACAGTGTTTGGGAGTTTTAGGTATATTATGGAGCTGGGGATGGGGCTGCTTCTTCTCCATGACTCCTCTGCAAACCTTCATTCAGTAAGGAAGTGTCTCCAGTGACAGCATAGAAATTGAATTGAGAATCTGTCTATATCCATGCAACCAGTGAGTTATTTTTCAAGTTATTTGTCAGTCAGACTATACTTTTTGCCTTTTTCTTTCGATCACTTCTTTTAGAGAGACTAGAATAGGGTTACTTATGAGAGTCTTTTGTGATCACTTCTCAGTGATTATTGTTTTCATCACAATAATATTTTAAGTTTGTATTTACTGTTTAATTGTAGGTCACTAGACCTGGTTTAGTGTTCAACCTGCAGATATCATAAAGTTATAGAACTTTGACTTCCTGGGCCAGTAAGTTGAGTTTGTTGAGACAAGAAAACAGTCAGTAAATTTTACCTGTGTTTTATGCTTTCATCTGTCATGTTATACTTTTCGGAGCAACAGTGCCCTGCTGAAAGTTGTGTATGACTATTGTAATTGTTAATTTATAATTTTTTGTATGTTTTCCTTCAAGTTTCCATTTATTCATGTTCACCAGATGCATTTTGTTCCTGCATGTTTTACAGTGAGTTAAGGTTTTCATACCAAAGACTGTACTGAAGGTTTAGGAGTTTATATTCACAGGTGATTAAGTTGGATATATGTTTGTTATAGCTTTATGTTTAAGGACAGATATGTGAGAGTGAAAAGGGACATTAATTTTGTCCTACTGTTCTATTCTACCTTTTCTTACTATTTTAATTTTGTTTATCAATTTCAAGACAGTTTTGTATTAAACTGTTTGGTATTGAACTATTTGGTAGAGAACTGTGGACACAGAACACTTTGGTACAGCAATAAATGGATTTCAATGGAGCTCTGGTGTTGATTAGTATTCATTTACTAAGGATCCTGTGTCACGTCCCCTCCTCAGGTTCACTACTTTTCTCTACTGAGCAAAGTAACATGGAAAGTGTTCCAGCAAGAAAGTTTCACTAAAATCTGATGTCAAATTTTAGTTCAAGGTGAATCGTGCAGAAAGTGCATAATTAACTTGCCTAGAAGAGTGGAAACTTGATCTGCATAGATTGATTAAATGAAACGAATATATTGCCTTGTTCTCTTGTGGGTTCGAGTTAAACTTTATTGCTAAGACTTGTGTCCTGAGCTACTGTAAGCGGGCAGGCATAAGCATTATATTAGGATAGCTAATAACATTTTTTTCTAGGTTGAATAAAGTGGACATCTTGCTGCTACCAGCAACAATTAGATGTATGTGCAAAATTGTACTGATCTATTGTTGAAATAACCAAAAGCAAAGTAGTGAAGAGTGTGTATATGGGATTTGTTTCCAACATCGGCTGATGGCAAACTATTCATATTTTTAAAATGTAAAACGCAAGTGTTACCTTGTCATTGAGCCAGTTTGGGTAGATAAGGCTTTTGAAATCATCGTATTCCAACACCTCCCCACACACATGGTAACGTTGCTCCTTGTGAATCCTTTTTAGGTTGGTCCTCTCAGATTGTTTTAATTCTTGCAAGAGTTGGTCTGTCTCTGAGGATTGACATAATTTGTGGGTTAATGGTGCAGCAATGTCCAGTGCTATACTTTATTTTAGTACATACTGTCGTCTTCACATTAAGTAGTTGAACATGGTAGCTTCTGCCATTCAAAGGCCATTATATTTCAAATGAGAAAAGTCCTTGATGTGACAAGTTTCCTGCAAATATATGTCATAGTGAAGCTGAAGCACAATGATAATTTAAGGGGGGGGGGGGTGGGTCTGTTGGTAGATAAAGGATATCATTTATGATTTTTAGATATCATGCTTCAAGATACAGGTGGGTTAAATGTTACACATTATAAACAAAAAACAGTATTTTTTTTTATACTTAAAAAGTAGTTATCATTTCAGGAGTTTCTCACCACTGGATTTGTCACCACTGCCTGTTGCTTCGAAATGTACCCTCTTTTTGGGGGGTGGGTCTGTTGGTAGACAGGAAATTATCTATGTCTATTAGATCATGTTTGCATATAAAGACAGGTGAAATATTGCACATTTTAAGCACAAAGCAGCAAAAATATTGCTGGGATATTGGAAAATTATTGGTTTCGATTAGAAATCGGAACCTTCATAGTCATGATTGTGAGTTTAAATTATTCCTAGTAGTGGATCAAATGGTGGTCAAAGTTTAACATGGGTCAAGCATCGGTAACAAAATATGACTTTGTATTTATCCATCCATGAATAGGCAGAAACCAATTAATATTGTTAAACTAATGACCATGCGCTTCACAACATTATTGCTCTACAATTCCGAAGTGGGAAAATGATTTCTGAGGCTTGCTTTCATATTGCCAAGGAATCTGAAAGCAATTATACTTTTCTACAAATTACTTGGGCTAAAGGTAACTATGTGATCGCGATGGTGTGTGTATGCAAGCATACTTGGTATATAAGTAGCCCTTAGTGAGCAGAATGCTTTTCATGGTCACTTAAGGTCAACAGAGGCAAACGACTGAAGAGTTCTGATGTCCAAATATCTCTAGAAGATAGTCGCTTGATGTTCAATTTGGTTTGTAGGTATCCATGAGAATATCATTTCCATGGGTTTTCATGGGGTGTCAAAGGTCATTTGAGGTGAACTGAGCTCAAAGTCTGAAAATTTTGTAAATGCAGTGTCTGAAAAACTCGGGAAAGTGCGCTTTAACATCAAAGTTCATATGTAGCTAACCCTTGGTGAGCAGATGATGCCTATTTTTCTTGGAGGTCAAAGGTAATTTGTTGTCAACTGAGGTGATAGTCTGTAAACATTGTAAAAACGATATATCAAGATGGGAAAGTAGATGACTCCTACTGTTTATCATGGCAAATAACAATCACTTGAGGTCTTCTGAAGAAAAAGTAAGAAAACTGTTGAAACAGGTTATATCAATCAGTAACAGTTGCTACAACTTCATCCTTGGTATGGAGGTTAAAGTCATGCCAGGTAACTTCCTAAAGCAAATGATCTGAAAAATGTAAGTATCAGCACTGAAGAAGTGAAAGTTGGTTTGAAATTCAGCCATCAATGTGTAGGTACTCATCAATAGTTACTGTCAAACCATTGTATGACATTGGACATTTCTGGTGAGTAACACAGAAGTTGTATCCAAAGTTGCATCACACATATGCAAGTAACCAATGACTCAATTGACTTTCTGGTTTGTAAATGATGACAGAAACTTATTTTTACAACAATTGTCTGCCGTCCATGATCATATCAGGTGATGCTACCTTAGGTAAAGCTACCACCATACCTATTTCTAAAGTTATAAATTATACCTGTTCTGTTTGTCATCTTTGACTGTTTTGCCTTTTTCATCTTTTTCTTTCTTTGAGGCAGTGGACGAAGGGCTGATTTCTTGCCAGACTGGTGTAGAGGCAACTGGCTTTCTCTTGGTATGGTCTGTTCCAGTTCAGCACATGCCAGTGTGAGTTGGGAGATGACATTTGACATGACATCAACATCAGAGGAGAGAAAAGAGAGATCCTGCAGAACCTTCAGTTTTTCTCTGAGGCACTTCCGGGTAGAATGGATATACCGATTGCAGGTACTGGCTTCTTCACCACTGATGTCTGTCTCATCTTCCTGTTGGACAGGGCTCCCAGTATCAACTTCTTGATCATCTCTTAGGCAAGATTTGTACTGAACTTCCTTTGAAAGAAAACTCAAGTCCAGGTTAAAATATGCACTGTTTTCATACAGTGGACTCAGGCTGTTCCAGGTGGCATCACTGTGTGCAAATATTGCAAAGAGATGTTTGCATGGCATGAGGTTCTCCATAAATGCAGCACATTGACATTTGGGGAATGATTTTGAGTCCCCAAGGAACACTTCATACCATTGTAAGGAATTTTCACTTTTCACCTGAAAAATATTTTCACCAACCTTTTGGACATCCTTTGATTTGTAGTGAGCGGCCGCACTTATCTTTGTCAGGCAGTGCTTAACAAAGGCTCTCGGTCGATCATGCAAAAATGCTGGCACTTGTGGGTTGTATGCCTTGTACTGGCTACTGAAGGCATAGTTTTTTCTTGTGTAGGACATCAGTTGATCTGGTATGAAGTCCAACACCAGAGTTTCAGCCAATGAAGAGACAGTGTTTGTTGTTGTCAGCTTAAGGTAGAACTGATTCAGTGTTCTGTTAAGTGCTTCTACTCCATTGTTTGTTGTGACTGATACATTGAAGCCAGGCAGTGCATATGCTCTGCACCATCACTGTTAAGTAAATGGGTAATGGTCAGCATTGAACTGTACTGAAATATAAACATTTACTGTCTCTTTCATGAAATTGCAATTCTCCTCATTTCATTTTTACTATTGTTGACAGTTTTACCACTAAGTGCTTGTTGTTAGATCATATGCAACTTACAGAGTTCACAGAAGTTAAATTCACATGAAGTGGATAGACTATTAAAAGTATCACAAAACTGGACTGTACTTTCCGGTAATTGTACTAAGGATTCGAGTAGTACCAAGTGTAGCAGAACTAGCAAGCATTGAATTTGAGCTGGCTTTATTTTAACATCAAAGTACTTAGATATTAAAAGTTCAACTGAATCATTATCAATCAAACACTCAGTCATTTACTTGTAAGCCTTAGCTAGAACCTTTGAAGACACTGCACACTTGAACATACGTGTTATCTGTATGAACAAGTATCAGGAAAGCTAAGTAACGCAATGTATAGTTACTGTAAGGCCGTACCTATGTGGCATCCAATTTATCTTGCAGGGAATACATCAATTAGATAGTGAATATAGAGTTACTGACAATGCAAAAATTTTGTTTTATTGTAACAATGTTGTCCTAATGAAAACTAGTCATCACACATGCATGTCAATGTATGACACGTTTATAACTAGAAAGACAATGTACTTATATTTATATTAGTTGATTAATACCAAATATCTTTTATGTACCAGTTATGTGAATAAAAGCTTGGGCAAAAATTGATACGACCTTACAGTTATTGTCTATTAACTTAAATGGAATGATTTATTTTGTGAATGATTCTTGGGAGCTATAAATCACAAGTAAGAAGGAAAGCAAATGGCTGGATTTCATTTTGGAAGTATTGCCTTAATTTTATAATGAAGCAATAACATACCTGACATATGCCAAGCCATCTAGTCTCAGTGTATGCTTTCACTCTGTTGTTTGAGGCGTACAACTTGCTTGAACGCAAAATGTGGATCCCTTTGTCACACTTTTCTTTTGAGTTTGCTGTTGCAATGTCCCTCAGCATTTTTCAAGAGGTGGTGTTGGTTGTCAGTGGTTAGTTGGTTTTTTCCTGTGGAATAAAAAAGATGTTTCATGGTTAGTGTTAAATTGGTGTGGGAAACAACAAAGAAGTAGCCTTCTACTTAACTTAGGTTCTGTGAAAGTGGCTGGTTCAAATCGAAAATGAACTATCAAAGCTGTGGAATCCTTCAGTGTTAACCTTTAGCCCAAAACAGTCTTATGTACATACTGATAGTATGTGGTAAACAATGCTGGAAATGATAAAGCCAACTAATGCCCTCACCATTTATGACATGACCTATTCTAGAACAGAGTGGGTACATACTAGTAGAAAGTTGATAAGTAGATTTGTGTTGCAGTCTAGTGCCTGTATTTGATGATAAAAGTTAGATTGAAACCCACCTTCCCTGCACCAGCGGATTCAAGCTTGCTCTCTGTGAAAGCTGCAAACATACTTGTGAGCCTCTGGAAACACATCTTGAAGGGCCTGATACTCTGGTTCAGAATAGTCGATCACAAAGAATCGAGGTTTTCACCGAAGGTTCCACTCCTTGATGATTGAAAGGGCCTCTGCAATATGTGCAGTCGTCTCACTCTCACAGATAAATGTTGCAACAGGTGTATAACCAACATTTGTCCTTACAACCATTATGAATAAGGGGAGGGCATATTTAGTTGTACGGTAGGTGGCATCAAGCAGTACTAGTTCTCCATATCTTTCTAGTAGCATCTTCTGTTGCACTGTCTGGTAGATGAAGAGGAAAGTGTTTTTCCTTACATATGGCTCATCACTATTATCATCTAAATCGTTATCATCAGTTAGGGGAAAACATCTTTCTGTAAAAATGTGTGCCTCTCTGATATGTTTTGACGCTTGTTCATGACTTTCCTCGCTCGTGCATTTCCGAAGGAAGAAGTTCGATGACTTTTCTTTCTCTTTCCAATCAGCAACTTTATTTTCCAGATTTTCTTGGTCCAGTCCAGAAAATCTACCTGCAACTAATGCATGATGCACATGGTTTTGGATGGCATGGCAGCTTGGAAAATATGCTCTGTCATTTGATGTTGGTTTGACCTGATTTGCTGGGCATAGTTCCGACTCCACAAATGTTTTAAGGACTCGCTTAATTAATGGCACTGATGTGATACTTAATGAGACATATTCATGTATTTTGTCCCTTACAGCTGCATCAATTGGTTTGGAAAAACCACTTTCAATGGACACTTTGTGATTTTTCTGGGATTGGTGCAATGGTAGTTTGACATGAATTATCTGCTCTGGATTGGTATCAGCCTCTTTGGAGTGAATCGTCTGGTGTAGTTTTTCCATTGTCTTCTGTTTTTCTCTTTGGCCAGCAGTTTTTGACAGTTTGAATGCATTGTATCTGGAAGACAAATTTTGAAGCCATGGATTTTTGAAGAGATTTCAAAGTAGTCTGAAAAGAGAGACAGCCATACCCACCTAATGAGATTATTTAACTTATATGTTTGCAATTTGTTCACCAATAGCAGCCAGGCAACTATAAAGCAGGCACTAACTCCATCTGTCTATAGAGAGCCTTAAAGAGGGAAAGGCCGGCCATGCAAATTCTGGAGGGTCATTCTAGCCTTAACAAACAGGTTTTGATTATAAATAAGCACGCATTGTGTTTTATTGTTAGCTGCGAGCAACCCTCACAGTCATGAATTCACCGACTGAGTAAGAATTAGGTCATCAAATGGAGATGAGAGCTAAAAAATAATTATTTGATTTAGCAAGACTGTGAGGTTGATAGGCGAGAAATGGGGGACCTGGAGTTAACAGGCCACCTGACCTTGTTCTAGTGGTTGATGAGCCAGCTGACAAGATTTTCATGGATTCGTCACAATTTCTATTTTTGTTATAACAAATACCCACTGAATTGCTCACATAAAGCAGCACCCCAACATACATTCTGCCATTATTTTGGGTTTCGATGATAATTGTAACCTTTGCATTTAGGATGGCGTATGTGTTTTTGCGAGTGTGTGTGTTTGGGAAGCCCATCTTGTAAACATGATATCTCAAGAAGGTAAGGTCAGAGCACTTCATATTTGGTGTGTAGAAGGACCACATTAAGTACAAGAAGCCTATTGTATTTGGTAGAGATAAAGGTCATTTAGTGTCAACATGGGTTAAATTGTGGAAACCTTGTATACAATATATCTCAAGAAGGGAAGCATAGGCAGACCTCATATTTGTGTGTAGAAAAACCACATTGAGTGCAACAGGCCTATTGTTTTTGGAGGTCAAAGGTCATTTGAATTCATCAGAGGTCAATTGTGAAAACCTTGTTAACATGATATCTTAATATTGGAACCTAGGGTAGATTTCATACTTGGTATGAAGGTGTATAATATTGAGTAAAAGAAGCCTATCGATTTTGGTGGGGACCAAAGGTGGTTTTGGGACAACAGGTCAAATTGTGAAAGCCTTGTAAACATGACATTGCAGTTCATCTGATTCATGAAAATTTACATCATCGAAATTATGTATTTTTTTCATTCTGGTTTAAATAAACTATGGAACAGAATTACTCATACTGTACCTTGTGATGTGTCTTATGTAGACTTTAGATGGACATCCAACTTTCCGGCTTTTCTGTACATAGAATCTGTTTCGGCTTGGTTGGCCATAATTGTGATCTGAGATCTGTTGAAAGTAAAAGAAATAAAAAATATATAGTAAAAGGAGTCATTGAAGTGGTGGGAGGAGGGGGGGGGGGGGGGATAGAGGTTTATACTTTCAAACATAACGTAGGGGTAAATAATTCATATGATATATTATGATAGGTAACTCCTGAGATATACATGAGCTTATGATATGTTCCTCACATGGAACACATTACCTTACCAAACATGAATGCATTCATTAAGGCTTCATTAAAGCTTCAAATGCTTATAAATGATGGCTTATATTTGCCCCAAGAATGCCTTCGCTAAGGCTTTGCTAAGGCTGCACCAGAGCCGAAAAATTTAAATTAGCTAAGGCTTCGATGGCTTAAATTTGCATATAAGTATTCACTTTGAAGCTTTAAATAGGCATTCGCTCTGCAGCCTTAATGCTAGCATAAATTTGCTCTGAAGCCTAAAATGAAGGCTTCATTAAAGCTTTGAATGCTTACAAATGATGGCTTATATTTGCCCCAAGAATGCCTTCGCTAAGGCTGCACCAGAATACCTTTTTAGATGAGTAAGTGCTTTGTTAGGTAGCAAGTTGATAAAAATGATACTTGACAAAACTGGCTGTTATTTTATTTGTGAGGCAACAAAACACACTGCATGGTTATGTTGGTGCTCAACGTTTATTGCAGAACTTATTTTTTTTTTATGATGTTGTTGCTTACTTGCTGAGGGCAGGCAATCAAATGTCGCTCTCGTTTGATTTTGATCAAAATTGGTATGATGAAACAAACAACTGTTTGGTTTAATTTAATGTCAAGAAAGTGCAACTGCAGATCAGCAGGATGTAAAATATTATGCCTGCTTTATTATATATCTGAATGTGGTGATAATGTCTAGCTGATTGACTTCTCTTTTCTGGTCTCAATCAGTATGCACAATGTGCACTGTACCTTGTGCACTCTGGTGCTAATAAGTTTCACTTTAACCTTAATATGCAATTGTGCATTCTACTAAATTTTCAGAGAGCTATAGCTGACATATATTTTACATTATTAGTTTGTATGACTGCAACAGCCAGGACCTGTATGTTTAGCTGCCAATTAAATCGTCGTTAGTGCAATCTCTACCCCACCACCTATTGCAAATTTTGGTTGTATTACTTTGTCAAACATATTCTTGCTTTTCTTGCAAGACAATATATTCCATATATTACCTGGTTTTCATTTGATCTTAATTTTGTTTTTGTTTTTTAGGGAGGTTCTTTTATCTTCGATCTCAATGTCCAAGAACCAATGAAAGAATGGAAACTGTTGACAAACTACCTTCTTATAATTTAACAGTCCTTGCATGTTTTAGTTTGGGCTTCTTTCTTTACTATAAATAGCAACTTAACAACATACTGATATTGTTTGATATTTAAAGTCAAAGATTGCAGTTTTTGGGAAAACTTTCATAACTTTACTGTACATTATAATGGTAACAGTTTCCAGACCAACATTCACTATTGGATTTTTCTTTGGTTTTGGTGGTTTTCCATACTGGCAGTTCAATATTTCCCTGCTTGTTACTTGCAGTGGTATGTTTTCATCAATCTCTTCAATTTTCCACAGGATTCGGTTCCTGGCAGCTTTCTTTCTTTTGCTGTCATCTGCCCTGTATTAGGAAAGTGAATGTGGGTAAATGCTTAGTATGGCATAAAGGGATGTATGTGGTGAATTATGGACCAATGCAGGATTTCTAAGAAGATTAATTGTCCAGGGGCCCCTGCCAGAAAGGATCACCTCATTGGAGACTTGGCTGAAATTTACTTGAACTTTTCAATGCAATAACAACATGCTACTAATTTGATGTGACTGCATTTGAAAATATCATGGTCGATCTGTGGCATGTGTATATATGTGAGTTTGAATCGAGTGTGTGAGGTCAGCCAAAACTGTATTTGAAAGGTTAATTGTTTCAAGTTTGAAGTTTATTAAAAATTCCAGCATATTTATAAATAGGATATGAAAACAGTTAAGAGTTATAAAGCTTGAAATAGCATGTACTATATGTACAAATAATAAATCAAAAGTTAATCAATGTCACTGGCTGCAGACATATCATTCATGATCAAACCACACTGTATTACAGTAGTTCAAACCAACATAATTTTTTAGGTTCCCCATGCTTTGCTAAGAATAGTCTGTACAACGAAAACCCCTGTATATGAGGGAGCAGCAGATACATGTCAAGGTCAGATGACATTTTCTAACTGAGAAGATCGATTGTATGTAATCACAATCATTTTCTCAATGATAGCATGCTGTGCATATATAGTTGGACTAATAAAGTTACAGTGGGGGATCTTAAAGAGCCATAAATGATGATTTTGTTTTTAAGAATTAAGAACAGCTATTGGGTGGCAATAAGATGTGCCTACATATGGTTTATGGGACAGATCAACTCTATTATGCATAATATAGCATAATTATGTAGGCCTATGAGGTCCATCTAAACAAGAGCACCAATGGTGCAGAGCTCATACCTTTTCGAGCTCAAAAATGTAGGGCCCACAAAACTTTATGGCCCACCAAATTTCAGACCATTTTTCAGATTCCACCAATTTTGGGCCCATGAGGCCAAACATTTTAGGTTCAAAGACAAATTTATACCCCTAGCTCAAAACGGCGAACCCCTCCCCCTCCGTTAGCAGGATCCTGGCCACACCACTGGCTATAATTCCTATTTTCCCCCTTTAAATCCTACTTTACCCACTCTTTCAAACAATACCACTGACCTACCCTATTAAACTTTCTCCCCTCTACCTAACTTCAGACATACTTCACAAGCACACCTTCCCAAAATTTTGGCTGGCTGCCTACATACCTCAGGCTCAAAGGCTTCTAAGAATCGGCAAGTGCTGATTGGCTATAGGGCTCTCATGCTTACAGTTCAACAGCTAATAACAACTCCAAATCCTGCTTTAATTCCACTAACAGCCTCTGCAGAGCTTAACCACAAATGTAAACAAACACTGCAGAGACTGGGAGACAAATTAAAGGAGCTTTGGCAAAAAGGTGAAGGCTCAGATTTTTTTAAACAATGGGGATCAATTGTAATTAATTAACTTTTGACCAAAAATTATTAGGCATTACCTAATTCATACACAATCCAACAATCATCAGTTCAACTTTGAATGTGATCCATCAAAATCTTGAGGAGATTGAGATATTTGAAAATATTACAAAGAATGACCCCTGATGACCCCCTAAATGACATTTGACCTCATTTTTCCGAACACCCCTCGTAACCCTCATCCCGAGGAACGTTGTGACTAAGTTTCATTATAACTGGCCAAACACTGTAAACGGAAGCAATTTGAAAATATAGGGCCCGGGCCCGGGCCACAAAAGACCCCTAGTTGATCTTTGATCTCAAATTCATGAACATCCTGAAGGTGAAACTTCCATAATACTATCGTGACAAACCCTCAACATTGTACCATGGAATCTGTAGAAGAAGCATTTTGCGTATTTCCACAAACTGGCCCATTACGGCCCACAGGTGACCTTTGAACCCAAATTTCGGACCATTTCTGATGGCCCTATACCCAATGGTCCTTGTGTCTAAGTTTCATGAAATTCCATTAAACACTGTGCGAGTGGGAGCGGTTTTACCAATTGTTGACGGATAAAGTGGTAGACGCCGCACTGTAACAATAGCTCACACCAGCATGCTGGTATGAGCTAAAAAGGTATATATTTTATAAAACTATTATGCCAATTTAATACTTGAAGGTGACTTAAATACCAAATCATTTTGACTATATGTGATTGCTTAAATGTCAGTATAATTGTAGAAACATGTAATTGCTGTCCATCCAGCTACAAAATCATTGATTGATTGAGCAATCATGAGAGGCCTTTACTTCAATTTCAAACACATTTTCTTAGTCATTGTAGAAAATCTAGTTTTCATGACAGGAAGATTAGGTACGGCACAATTTTACAGCTCGGACAATATAGGTAATAGAAAACTTACCTTTACGGTAGTGGTGTTAGTCTTAATATCAAATTGTTTTCTTACCATTTTGCATATGATGTCAATGTTACTCGACTATGACATTCCAGTAGTTGTTGCAACTCATATTTGGAATTCACAAGACCACTCACAAAATCATCGCCCATAGTCGTCATTTGTGGGGTAGTTTGGGTGCAGAATTTATCCTTGGTACTTTTTATAATGCCAGTTAAAATGTGGATGTGTAAATTTGATCGAACGTGGGAGGAGACTATGTTGGAATGCCTTTCATCCATGCAACCCCCTCTACATGTGCTCTTCCACCTTAAATTATACATGTCCTTCCCTGATCTACATATTTTACACCCATAATGCTACTCATTCTGTATTAAAAATATATTGGTGCATGCCAGTGCTGGGCAGCCAAGTAGCAGACTCCAGCCCCCATACATGCCATGACAACATAAGTACCCAGTCTAATTGATCAGGGTTTTTTATTCTTTAAAGTTTAAGTATGCCCAATTATAGCTACCTCATGACTTAGAATAGTTAGATTAACTTACTCAACACAAATCATTGCTTTCTTTCAATTCTGTAACATACTCAGCGTTATTTACCTATATGTTGGTAGCTTGTTAGCAATAAATAGCCTATTTTACAGTGGTTTTCAGCAAGGGCCGCGGGCTACAATGTCATGTACAAATTGATAAAATACTGGGCTCTTTGGTGCCCTGTTTTTCAAGTACTGTATATTGAACATAGCCCTAAAGAAGTTAACCTAAATTTCTTCGATCTTTACCAGGAGGAAAAGTTCTGTCGCAGTTCACTTCCACCATTTTGTGTCCAGTAAATTTTGGTTCAGAATCAAAAAATATTATCCCGTCCAAATATAGCTTAACTTCGAATGTATCATGAACGTAGTGTGTAATACACACCGGACAAACCCAAAATTTCCCGCGCTACCCAAGTTTGATAGATTGTCGTATTAGGAACTGTTGGCATGTGACGTCACCATGTACATGACGTCACATGCAATGCTATGTCACCCTTTCACGTTATGTCAACGAAACCCTGAAGATTGAGTGAGAACCATTGTTCAGTTCGATCGATTTCATGACTGAACCAGAAAAAATATTTGGGAAGTTTTATAAGCCATACAATGAGGAAGAAAAAACATTTTATTGAAAAGGGTTCTAGTATGTAAACTCGGAACTCTACTCGCTGAAAAATGCAAGTGCCTTAAATTTCCCTTGTTGAGTTACCATGCATACAAACTGTTCATACCGAAAAATTGCTAAGCTGGCACACACTCACTTGCCGTCTTCATGGCAACTGCATATTTGACTAGGCCTATCATGATTCATTGACAGAATACATTTTGAATTTATGATTATAAAACTAAAAGTATCGCAACTCTGAATGTACACAAACACCTCGTACATATGTACATCGGCTACATGTATACAATTACAAATACAATGTGTATTATTGTGTTGTATGCTATACACAGTGCAATAGGCTACATTACATGTGTTGTGTAGAGCGGAGTCAAGCGAGTAAACAAACGATCTAGGACTGCCTATAATGGGCGCAGTAGTTGGGAATAGTTGCTTCATTGTGTTAAGAACAGTATATACTTTCGTTCATATATACCTACCAAAAGTTTTGGAAAGTTGCTAATGTGAATATCTTGAATATGTTCGTGTTGATCATACTGATTGTAGTGACATTGACATTGACATGACATTCAATTACCCTAACTCAAGCAGCATTGAATGCACTCTCACCCACTCTTAAGTGACTGCATGCTCCAGCGACCAAGATCAATAAAAATCCCTGGAATTCTGTGTGCAAGTTCCTTGTACAACACTGTTGTGTGAGAACAGCATGATTGACTACCAGAGACTACATCAAGTAAGTTGTGATAACCACCGCTCTATTCTACAGTACTAACCTCAATTGAAGATTGTGACACAACCTCAATCTTCAACACTGATATCGACAGAGTATGGAGGGATCCATGTTGAATACTAAAGTATATCACGTGCTCGCTGAGAGCCAATCAGAATCGAGGACATTTTTTTCAGTGTCAGTTCAATTTGGGAAAAAAATATTTGCAGCCTGCCCATCATTAATATGCATGATATCAATTGCAACACACATCAGTGTGTGAAGACTATCTACCAATATCATAATACCAAGTTTGACGAAATTCCGACTTATAGTAGCCAAGTTATTGCAATTTGGAGTTTTTCAGGTTTGACCCGGTGACCTCATTAATATTCATGATATAAGCACCAAAATCAATAGGGTTCATCTAGTTACAATGGGCCACCCACCCACCAAGTGTGGTAATGATCGGTCATTCCCTTGTTGAGTTATCGTGCATACAAGCTAAAGCGTCACACACACATTCACCTACACATGTTTGTATTACATTCAGACCGAGGACCCCATTGTATTTTCAATTGTTCAAATCCACGTACCACTAACCTTAACAATACCCCATACAATAGAATTCTTCTGAGGACGTGGTCATTCTTTTGAAATCACAACATTCTTTACTCCTTTGACTCCCATATTAAGAATCTCCTCTTTAAGTATCTAATTAATAAATCATATGCTCAGAATGATTTAACATCCTCCTTAGATAGGCTCAATTTTTTTTTAACTGGAAGAAGGCTTTGGCTCTGGTAGAAGGGATGGGGTTAGTTTAGGAACTTGGTGGCTAGAGGTCTTGTGAGTAAAACTCCAGAAGTTTACTTCTGGGATCTTTTTTTCTTGGCTAAGTTCTCCTCCCGGGAGGGTGGTATTGCCCGGCCTGCCTTGTCATCATGAAGATATTCTCACAGTACCTGTCTAGTCAATGAAGCTGTTGAATGATCTTTTCTTTCAAGAAATTCACACTGACCCATGGTGTCTTCTTGACGATTGTACCATCTTCCTCATCTTGGTTCAGAAGAGATATCCACTCTGCTCTGACATTGTTACTGACAATGTCCTGCATTGATCCGATCACATTCATTTTCAGCAACCTGTAACAAAAACACAAGCTCCATGAGTGTTAATCTTTACAGGTGAATTAACCGAGTTTTGCGACTGTTGTTGCAGTTATATATCCAGTAGTAGGTATTAAGGCAGAAGGCATATTAACTGTAATTTTATGCTCAAGTAGATTTGCCGGTTACTTTATTTTGATGATCTTGTTTATTGCCTTTAACATTTAATCGAGGGTTTTTTGCAAGTATTTTCACTTAACATAAAGGAGGTGACAAATATGTTATGCCATCCAAGAGTTATAACAGGATATGGTTGCTATGGAAACCAGACTTGTCAATCAGTAGTTCAAGTTAAACTATTGTATTTTGTTGTTCAATTTATGGTTTTGGTTCTTTGTTGATTTTATTAAAGAGGACACTTGCATTACAGTTAGTAGTACAATTCTGAGATTTGTGCAAGTATCTTTTTGAGTAAATTGTTTTATATTAATCGTTGCACCTGGCATGTTACTTTACAGAACCTCCAGACTATCAAGATACTTCAGATTCTCCAGACTTACCAGATTTTTATCTGAGGTAAACAATCTCCAGATTCTACCAGTGAATGAGGTTTATTCCAGACGAATACTAGCCCATCACTGAAAATTCTCTACAAGCTAAAAGTACAGGTTCCCCGGCCAGTTTAGCTTAAAGGGTACGTCAATTTCCAACAGATAGGTCCATCTCTGAAGAACAGTTTGCCCTCAGATGGGCCTAGAGGTGCAGATTATCTCCTGAGGAACTCTTGTCCACAGAGGTATGGTTTATTTAGGCATAAGGCGATACCAGCTGTGTGATGAATTTTCTGAAGTTGCGTTCATGGGGGACATTTTGTCTACTATTGATGAATATAGCGTGACGAACTTACCAACTGCCGGCACTTAACGTTGTATTTAAGTATTAATAGTCACCGTGCCTTTAAGATTCCATTTACATTAATAACTGTTTGTAATTAGGTCTCAGGGGATACCGGTATCTCTAACCTTTCTTCCCTTTATTTGGAAATGTTTGTGAATCATGACATCGACACAAGATTATTTTTCTGTGATTGTGAAATATGCTATACTGGACTCCTCACAGTTAACTGTTTAGTTTTATTCTTAGAGTCCTCTTGTTTCAGGATTGCAGGATTGTGTGTTTTTACATTAAAACCTGGGTTACACTCGTATTCATGCTCATCCTAACACCAACGTGAATTCTCCATCTACACATGTACCATGTAAATTGGATGTGTGGGTGTGACAAATTACTAATGACCAGCGGTTAACTGTTATAAAGTCATGTGAGAAGGTCTTGCCAAGACTGGTCATTATGTTGTGTCCTTGGGCAAGGCACTTTATCTCCATTGATTGAGACTTTTACCTTTAACTTTTAATTCATATTGCTTTTTACATTTGATGGAGTTTCACCGCCAATGCCAACATCACTGAGTCGAGTCCTACAGCTGGAAAACTTTAAAACAGTCGTCATAGCAACAGAGAAACCCACCTGTCCACTTTGGAGACCTGCGTTGACATCTGTGGATCGTAAGGCATCTTTAAATGCTGAGACTTCTCGTCGGAGGTTTTTGTCTAAAGTTGGGGAGTTGCATCTGACCTATGAGTGGGAAATTTGAGGGATTTTTTAATTTTATGTCATATAAATACATTTGATTTTTGTGGTTTTCAATCAGACTTGGGGTATAAATACAAACAGAATCAATATGACTATTAGTACATATTTGACACAAGAGTTTCTTTATGTTTTTGTTCTAAAAGAAGGAACTTACAAAAATTCATGTTGATGAGTATGTGTAAGGTAAATTTGCTAACATAACATTACCAGAATAGACCAACCACAAATCAGGTTTTAATTCTGCCATCTTGGATAACAGTTTACATTAATGCACTGATTGCATGTTTGGTTCATAATGTATTAATCTATAAGTCTTAACACTACTGCATGCAGTTAAACTGCAGCCTGACTGTGGATCCAAGATTTAGTTCAACAGGAGAATGTGACTGTGAGGTCGTTAAAGTGGACTATCGATATCTATATGTAGGGGGATCTGGAGATCATCCGCTAAACAGAATTAACTTTTTAGTTTTGCAAATTGTGCATTATGAGGGATATTTAGGCTGTAAATTAGGTCTTAAGATTAGATATACACAAGGGCTGTGACAATATCTACTTTTCATTAGTCTGTGGTGTTGAAAAGTGGAGATGGAATACACCCCTACCACCCTACCACCACCCCCCGCCTCTGGATATATGCTGTACCCAATCGTATAGAGGTTGCAAAGGACAGCTGGATGATCTATTTGTGTTCAACTACATAGCTCTTTTACACACATGTATACCAAAGATAATGAAACATGTATGAATGTTTTACTTACATAAGTCATATCAACAAAGTCACAATCAGTCTCCACCACACAAACCGTACCAATGACGAAAGCACCTTCCTGTTTGTAGTGAATCTGCAAGAACAATTTAAAGGATATGTACGGATGTAATATTTACAAAGTGTATAAATCAGTACAGGAAACATTGCTGTAATATGAGTACATGTACAGACATCTCACTACATGTCTACAGTACAGTAATACCAAGTTACACACAGAAATGGAGAATTGGAAGTGTTCCTGTACCTTTCCTGTGGTTCTGTATTATTTACAAAGTGTGTAACTCAGTACAGGCAACATTGCTGTAATATGAGTACATGTACAGACATCTCACTACACGTCTACAGTACAGTAATACCAAGTTACACACAGAAATGGAAAATTGGAAGTGTTCCTGTACCTTTCCTGTGGTTCTGTATTATTTACAAAGTGTGTAACTCAGTACAGGAAACATTGCTGTAATATGAGTACGTGTACAGACATCTCACTACACGTCTACAGTACAATAATAACATGTTACACACAGAAATGGAAATTGGAAGTGTTCATGTACCTTTCCTGTGGTTCTGTATCATTTAAAAAGTGTGTAACTCAGTACAGGCAACATTGATGTAACATGAGTACATGTACAGACATCTCACTACACGTCTACGGTACAGTAAGAACAAATTACACACAAAAATGGAAATTGGAAGTGTTCATGTACCTTTCCTGTGGTTCTGTGTTATTTACAAAGTGTGTAACTCAGTACAGGAAACATTGCTGTAATATGAGTACATGTACAGACATCTCACTACACGTCTACAGTACAGTAAGAACAAGTTACACACAGAAATGGAAATTGGAAGTGTTGATGTACCATTCCTGTGGTTCTGTGTTATTTACAAAGTGTGTAACTCAGTACAGGCAACATTGCTGTAATATGAGTACATGTACAGACATCTCACTACACGTCTACAGTACAGTAATGACATGTTACACACAGAAATGGAAATTGGAAGTGTTCCTGTACCTTTCCTGTGGTTCTGTGTTATTTACAAAGTGTGTAACTCATTACAGGAAACATTGCTGTAATATGAGTACATGTACAGACATCTCACTACACGTCTACAGTACAGTAAGAACAAGTTACACACAGAAATGGAAATTGGAAGTGTTGATGTACCATTCCTGTGGTTCTGTGTTATTTACAAAGTGTGTTACTAAGTACAGGCAACATTGCTGTAATATGAGTACATGTACAGACATCTCACTACATGTCTACGGTACAGTAAGAACATGTTACTGTACACACAGAAATGGAAATTGGAAGTGTTCCTGTACCTCTCCTGTGGTTCTGTGTTATTTACAAAGTGTGTAACTCAGTACAGGAAACATTGCTGTAATATGAGTACATGTACAGACATCTCACTACATGTCTACAGTACAGTAATGACATGTTACACACAGAAATGGAAATTGGAAGTGTTCCTGTACCTTTCCTGTGGTTCTGTGTTATTTACAAAGTGTGTAACTCAGTACAGGAAACATTGCTGTAATATGAGTACGTGTACAGACATCTCACTACACGTCTACAGTACAGTAATAACATGTTACACACAGAAATGGAAATTGGAAGTGTTCATGTACCTTTCCTGTGGTTCTGTATTATTTAAAAAGTGTGTAACTCAGTACAGGCAACATTGATGTAACATGAGTACATGTACAGACATCTCACTACACGTCTACGGTACAGTAAGAACAAGTTACACACAGAAATGGAAATTGGAAGTGTTCATGTACCTTTCCTGTGGTTCTGTGTTATTTACAAAGTGTGTAACTCAGTACAGGAAACATTGCTGTAATATGAGTACATGTACAGACATCTCACTACACGTCTACAGTACAGTAAGAACAAGTTACACACAGAAATGGAAATTGGAAGTGTTGATGTACCATTCCTGTGGTTCTGTGTTATTTACAAAGTGTGTAACTCAGTACAGGCAACATTGCTGTAATATGAGTACATGTACAGACATCTCACTACACGTCTACAGTACAGTAATGACATGTTACACACAGAAATGGAAATTGGAAGTGTTCCTGTACCTTTCCTGTGGTTCTGTGTTATTTACAAAGTGTGTAACTCATTACAGGAAACATTGCTGTAATATGAGTACATGTACAGACATCTCACTACACGTCTACAGTACAGTAAGAACAAGTTACACACAGAAATGGAAATTGGAAGTGTTGATGTACCATTCCTGTGGTTCTGTGTTATTTACAAAGTGTGTTACTAAGTACAGGCAACATTGCTGTAATATGAGTACATGTACAGACATCTCACTACATGTCTACGGTACAGTAAGAACATGTAACTGTACACACAGAAATGGAAATTGGAAGTGTTCCTGTACCTCTCCTGTGGTTCTGTGTTATTTACAAAGTGTGTAACTCAGTACAGGAAACATTGCTGTAATATGAGTACATGTACAGACATCTCACTACACGTCTACAGTACAGTAATGACATGTTACACACAGAAATGGAAATTGGAAGTGTTCCTGTACCTTTCCTGTGGTTCTGTGTTATTTACAAAGTGTGTAACTCAGTACAGGAAACATTGCTGTAATATGAGTACATGTACAGACATCTCACTACACGTCTACAGTACAGTAAGAACAAGTTACACACAGAAATGGAAATTGGAAGTGTTGATGTACCATTCCTGTGGTTCTGTGTTATTTACAAAGTGTGTTACTAAGTACAGGCAACATTGCTGTAACATGAGTACATGTACAGACATCTCACTACATGTCTACGGTACAGTAAGAACATGTTACTGTACACACAGAAATGGAAATTGGAAGTGTTCCTGTACCTCTCCTGTGGTTCTGTGTTATTTACAAAGTGTGTAACTCAGTACAGGAAACATTGCTGTAATATGAGTACATGTACAGACATCTCACTACATGTCTACAGTACAGTAATGACATGTTACACACAGAAATGGAAATTGGAAGTGTTCCTGTACCTTTCCTGTGGTTCTGTGTTATTTACAAAGTGTGTAACTCAGTACAGGAAACATTGCTGTAATATGAGTACGTGTACAGACATCTCACTACACGTCTACAGTACAGTAATAACATGTTACACACAGAAATGGAAATTGGAAGTGTTCATGTACCTTTCCTGTGGTTCTGTATTATTTAAAAAGTGTGTAACTCAGTACAGGCAACATTGATGTAACATGAGTACATGTACAGACATCTCACTACACGTCTACGGTACAGTAAGAACAAGTTACACACAGAAATGGAAATTGGAAGTGTTCATGTACCTTTCCTGTGGTTCTGTGTTATTTACAAAGTGTGTAACTCAGTACAGGAAACATTGCTGTAATATGAGTACATGTACAGACATCTCACTACACGTCTACAGTACAGTAAGAACAAGTTACACACAGAAATGGAAATTGGAAGTGTTGATGTACCATTCCTGTGGTTCTGTGTTATTTACAAAGTGTGTAACTCAGTACAGGCAACATTGCTGTAATATGAGTACATGTACAGACATCTCACTACACGTCTACAGTACAGTAATGACATGTTACACACAGAAATGGAAATTGGAAGTGTTCCTGTACCTTTCCTGTGGTTCTGTGTTATTTACAAAGTGTGTAACTCATTACAGGAAACATTGCTGTAATATGAGTACATGTACAGACATCTCACTACACGTCTACAGTACAGTAAGAACAAGTTACACACAGAAATGGAAATTGGAAGTGTTGATGTACCATTC
The DNA here is from genome assembly GCF_037975245.1 of Apostichopus japonicus. Lineage (NCBI taxonomy): Eukaryota > Metazoa > Echinodermata > Holothuroidea > Aspidochirotida > Stichopodidae > Apostichopus > Apostichopus japonicus. The sequence continues at coordinate 45,251,542 of NC_092576.1, forward strand.
CTGTGGTTCTGTGTTATTTACAAAGTGTGTTACTAAGTACAGGCAACATTGCTGTAATATGAGTACATGTACAGACATCTCACTACATGTCTACGGTACAGTAAGAACATGTAACTGTACACACAGAAATGGAAATTGGAAGTGTTCCTGTACCTCTCCTGTGGTTCTGTGTTATTTACAAAGTGTGTAACTCAGTACAGGAAACATTGCTGTAATATGAGTACATGTACAGACATCTCACTACACGTCTACAGTACAGTAATGACATGTTACACACAGAAATGGAAATTGGAAGTGTTCCTGTACCTTTCCTGTGGTTCTGTGTTATTTACAAAGTGTGTAACTCAGTACAGGAAACATTGCTGTAATATGAGTACATGTACAGACATCTCACTACACGTCTACAGTACAGTAAGAACAAGTTACACACAGAAATGGAAATTGGAAGTGTTGATGTACCATTCCTGTGGTTCTGTGTTATTTACAAAGTGTGTTACTAAGTACAGGCAACATTGCTGTAATATGAGTACATGTACAGACATCTCACTACATGTCTACGGTACAGTAAGAACATGTTACTGTACACACAGAAATGGAAATTGGAAGTGTTCCTGTACCTCTCCTGTGGTTCTGTGTTATTTACAAAGTGTGTAACTCAGTACAGGAAACATTGCTGTAATATGAGTACATGTACAGACATCTCACTACATGTCTACAGTACAGTAATGACATGTTACACACAGAAATGGAAATTGGAAGTGTTCCTGTACCTTTCCTGTGGTTCTGTGTTATTTACAAAGTGTGTAACTCAGTACAGGAAACATTGCTGTAATATGAGTACGTGTACAGACATCTCACTACACGTCTACAGTACAGTAATAACATGTTACACACAGAAATGGAAATTGGAAGTGTTCATGTACCTTTCCTGTGGTTCTGTATTATTTAAAAAGTGTGTAACTCAGTACAGGCAACATTGATGTAACATGAGTACATGTACAGACATCTCACTACACGTCTACGGTACAGTAAGAACAAGTTACACACAGAAATGGAAATTGGAAGTGTTCATGTACCTTTCCTGTGGTTCTGTGTTATTTACAAAGTGTGTAACTCAGTACAGGAAACATTGCTGTAATATGAGTACATGTACAGACATCTCACTACACGTCTACAGTACAGTAAGAACAAGTTACACACAGAAATGGAAATTGGAAGTGTTGATGTACCATTCCTGTGGTTCTGTGTTATTTACAAAGTGTGTAACTCAGTACAGGCAACATTGCTGTAATATGAGTACATGTACAGACATCTCACTACACGTCTACAGTACAGTAATGACATGTTACACACAGAAATGGAAATTGGAAGTGTTCCTGTACCTTTCCTGTGGTTCTGTGTTATTTACAAAGTGTGTAACTCATTACAGGAAACATTGCTGTAATATGAGTACATGTACAGACATCTCACTACACGTCTACAGTACAGTAAGAACAAGTTACACACAGAAATGGAAATTGGAAGTGTTCAATGTACCATTCCTGTGGTTCTGTGTTATTTACAAAGTGTGTTACTAAGTACAGGCAACATTGCTGTAATATGAGTACATGTACAGACATCTCACTACATGTCTACGGTACAGTAAGAACATGTAACTGTACACACAGAAATGGAAATTGGAAGTGTTCCTGTACCTCTCCTGTGGTTCTGTGTTATTTACAAAGTGTGTAACTCAGTACAGGAAACATTGCTGTAATATGAGTACATGTACAGACATCTCACTACATGTCTACAGTACAGTAATGACATGTTACACACAGAAATGGAAATTGGAAGTGTTCCTGTACCTTTCCTGTGGTTCTGTGTTATTTACAAAGTGTGTAACTCAGTACAGGAAACATTGCTGTAATATGAGTACATGTACAGACATCTCACTACACGTCTACAGTACAGTAAGAACAAGTTACACACAGAAATGGAAATTGGAAGTGTTGATGTACCTTTCCTGTGGTTCTGTGTTATTTACAAAGTGTGTAACTCAGTACACGCAACATTGCTGTAATATGAGTACATGTACAGACATCTCACTACACGTCTACAGTACAGTTATGACATGTTACACACAGAAATGGAAATTGGAAGTGTTCCTGTACCTTTCCTGTGGTTCTGTGTTATTTACAAAGTGTGTAACTCAGTACAGGAAACATTGCTGTAATATGAGTACATGTACAGACATCTCACTACACGTCTACAGTACAGTAAGAACAAGTTACACACAGAAATGGAAATTGGAAGTGTTGATGTACCATTCCTGTGGTTCTGTGTTATTTACAAAGTGTGTAACTCAGTACAGGCAACATTGCTGTAATATGAGTACATGTACAGACATCTCACTACATGTCTACAGTACAGTAAGAACATGTTACTGTACACACAGAAATGGAAATTGGAAGTGTTCCTGTACCTCTCCTGTGGTTCTGTGTTATTTACAAAGTGTGTACTGTAACTCAGTACAGGAAACATTGCTGTAATATGAGTACATGTACAGACATCTCACTACGGGTCTACAGTACAGTAATGACATGTTACACACAGAAATGGAAATTGGAAGTGTTCCTGTACCTTTCCTGTGGTTCTGTGTTATTTACAAAGTGTGTAACTCATTACAGGAAACATTGCTGTAATATGAGTACATGTACAGACATCTCACTACACGTCTACAGTACAGTAAGAACAAGTTACACACAGAAATGGAAATTGGAAGTGTTGATGTACCATTCCTGTGGTTCTGTGTTATTTACAAAGTGTGTTACTAAGTACAGGCAACATTGCTGTAATATGAGTACATGTACAGACATCTCACTACATGTCTACGGTACAGTAAGAACATGTTACTGTACACACAGAAATGGAAATTGGAAGTGTTCCTGTACCTCTCCTGTGGTTCTGTGTTATTTACAAAGTGTGTAACTCAGTACAGGAAACATTGCTGTAATATGAGTACATGTACAGACATCTCACTACATGTCTACAGTACAGTAATGACATGTTACACACAGAAATGGAAATTGGAAGTGTTCCTGTACCTTTCCTGTGGTTCTGTGTTATTTACAAAGTGTGTAACTCAGTACAGGAAACATTGCTGTAATATGAGTACGTGTACAGACATCTCACTACACGTCTACAGTACAGTAATAACATGTTACACACAGAAATGGAAATTGGAAGTGTTCATGTACCTTTCCTGTGGTTCTGTATTATTTAAAAAGTGTGTAACTCAGTACAGGCAACATTGATGTAACATGAGTACATGTACAGACATCTCACTACACGTCTACGGTACAGTAAGAACAAGTTACACACAGAAATGGAAATTGGAAGTGTTCATGTACCTTTCCTGTGGTTCTGTGTTATTTACAAAGTGTGTAACTCAGTACAGGGCAGGTCCAAGCTATTTGCACTGTGACGTACGGGACATTTCAGAGACTTAAATGTGTCTAAAAGTTATAAAAAATCTATTTTCCAGAAACTTTTTCAGGTTTTCATATTTGTTATTGCTGCTACTTTATTACAAACTTATGAAGATTTCCTACACTTGCTTTAATTAGGTCCCATCTTAATTAATGTACAGTGTGACGTACGGGACCAGAGAATTTTGTGTTTTTTTTGCTAAAGAGCAAAGCTGAAATCGCTCTGAAATTAGGAGGGCAGTGATCAAGCTGTTATAACTAGTGAATAGCCTAACCTTCCAAGAGCTAAGCTGTAACATATTAGAAAAAAATATGAAGCCATTCCAGTTCAGTGATTACACAAATGAAAATTGTCCTGTGACGTACGGGACATGTGACGTACGGGACAATTTGTCCAAATAAAAATTGACTATGAAAACTCATATTTTTATTCCTGAATATACCATAACAAGCTGATTTCTACATAAAAACATTAATTTGGATATGTCAGAACAATGTCATTGGTAATTTCATGCCATATTTCCTTCTTTCGGGGATCGAAAAGAGCAGTGACTGTACTTGTGAGATCATTCCACTACATAAAACATGGAATGTGTAAAGTATACTGTAAATCTACTCTACACATTCATCAAATACTCATAACATCAATTCTAGCTTTGTTAGACAACAAATCATCCAAGATGCAAAGTTTTGGTGCAAAACTGTCTCGGTATATACTGTACAACACTGTATCATACTCCCCACTATTGACCCTGAAGTTGAAATATGATCCATCCCATTCAAAACATACCAAAATGTCCACAGTAACATCCACATAATGTCCATCTATGAAACTAGTACAACAAAGAAAACTCTATAGACCTAATAATGGTTACCAGACCAAATGCTCATAACATCAATTCTAGCTTTGTTAGACCACAAATGATTCAAGATGCAAGTTTTGGTGCAAAACTGTTTCCGTTGTATACTGTACAGCACTGTATCATACTCCCCACTATTGACCCTGAAGTTGAAATATGATCCATCATATTCTACCAAAATGTCCACAGTAACGTCCACATAATGTCCATCTATGAAACTAGTACAACAAAGAAAACTCTATAGACCTGATACTGGTTACCAGACCAAATACTCATAACATCAATTCTAGCTTTGTTAGACCACAAATGATTCAAGATGCAAGTTTTGGTGCAAAACTGTTTCCGTTGTATACTGTACAGCACTGTATCATACTCCCCACTATTGACCCTGAAGTTGAAATATGATCCATCATATTCTACCAAAATGTCCACAGTAATGTCCACATAATGTCCATCTATGAAACTAGTACAACAAAGAAAACTATAGACCTAATACTGGTTACCAGACCAAATACTCATAACATCAATTCTAGCTTTGTTAGACCACAAATGATTCAAGATGAAAAGTTTTGGTGCAAAACTGTTTTGGTATATACTGTACAACACTGTATCATACTCCCCACTATTGACCCTGAAGTTGAAATATGATCCATCCCATTCAAAACATATCAAAATGTCCACAGTAACGTCCACATAATGTCCATCTATGAAACTAGTACAACAAAGAAAACTATAGACCTAATACTGGTTACCAGACCAAATAGTCATAACATCAATTCTAGCTTTGTTAGACCACAAATGATTCAAGATGCAAAGTTTTGGTGCAAAACTGTTTTGGTATATACTGTACAACACTGTATCATACTCCCCACTATTGACCCTGAAGTTGAAATATGATCCATCCCATTCAAAACATATCAAAATGTCCACAGTAACGTCCACATAATGTCCATCTATGAAACTAGTACAACAAAGAAAACTCTATAGACGTGATACTGGTTACAAGACCAAATAGTCATAACATCAATTCTAGCTTTGTTAGACCACAAATGATTCAAGATGCAAAGTTTTGGTGCAAAACTGTTTTGGTATATACTGTACAACACTGTATCATACTCCCCACTATTGACCCTCAAGTTGAAATATGATCCATCCCATTCAAAACATATCAAAATGTCCACAGTGACGTCCACATAATGTCCATCTATGAAACTAGTACAACAAAGGAAACTCTATAGACCTGATACTGGTTACCAGACCAAATAGTCATAACATCAATTCTAGCTTTGTTAGACCACAAATGATTCAAGATGCAAAGTTTTGGTGCAAAACTGTTTCCGGTATATACTGTACTACACTGTATCATATTCCCCACTATTAAACCCTCATGTTGAAATATGATCCATCCCATTCAAAACATATCAAAATGTCCACACTACAGTAACGTCAATGTAATGTCCATCTATGAAACTAGTACAACAAAGAAAACTCTATAGATCTAATACTGATTATTGAACAAACTCATGAGTGTTTGTCCTCTGCAAAAATTGGGCGAGCAAAACTCTACACTTGTAACTAAAAATCTCAATGTCTACTATCTAAGTCTGGACACAAGAACATTGTTGCACAGTCATGATAGTCACACTTCACAATAGGCCTACGAAATGTGGAAATGCAAACTCAACATTCTTGAAGTTGTTCTCATTCAATGTCAATGTTGAATAGCATTGTAGATGATTCTGTATCCCACACACACACACAATTGACTTCCCGATAGTATATTGAACAACACCTGGGCTGTTGGTGGTCATCAGTCAATGGTTTATTTGAAGCCATGTTGTGCTCTTCAGGCATGCAGGGATTATAAGTTGCAACTACCATCTTTCAACAAAATAGATTTGCAAGCATTGAAAGGTTTCCAGTAGAGGTCCCCATTGGAGCCCATGCATGTTTATTATGTATAAATACAGGGTTTCCCCCACACTATGTCCCGTACGTCACATTTTGTCCCGTACGTCACATTTTTAATTTTGATAATTAGATTTGCTGTGAATATTTTTTCAATTTTTTGGGGATGGATTTTGTTGAACAATGTTCTTAATTAGAACTTTACAGAATATCACCAAAAAAAAATTGATCTTCCATATCAAAACTTGAAAAAAAGTGCTGAAAATTGTGACGTACGGGACATCAGTATTTGGACACTAGCTAATTAGCATATTTAATTGATGAACCCCCAAACATCATATGTTAAAATTATTGGAAGGAAGGGTGTATCATGTCCCACATAACTAATATTCAATAAGTTCATATTGCTGGCAGGGAAATAGGATTCCAAATGTCCCGTACGTCACGCTGCAATTTGAATTTATGCAAATTAGCCGGCTGTAATTGTTCGAATAGGCAAAACAATTAAAAAAAATTATGAAAATCTGAAACTTCAATAATTCAGCTTTAACATGACACCACATTTAGGGAGCTTCAGTAAAGTTTGAAATTTGGCTTCTAGGGATACAATAGCTTGGACCTGCCCTACAGGAAACATTGCTGTAATATGAGTACATGTACAGACATCTCACTACACGTCTACAGTAGGGTCAGATCCAAAACCTCTGCCAATGTTATGGACGGAATTCACAGAGATAAAGTCCCATCAAAAATAGTGTGAGAGTTAGTATTTGGTAAGGTATGCATGATTGATCCAAGTTGGGATACCTCTACCATATAACGGAAAAAAATTAATTGGGTAGTGCAATATTAGTCTGAATATGCAAATTAGGTGTTCGTTATGGACGGAATCAGAAAAATGATCGATATCCACCAACCTTCATAGTGGGTCAAAACTCTGTGAAGTGTTCAGGATTTCAAAGTATCAGGTACTTTTCATCACAGGCCTGGTACCTTAGCTTTATCATACTCCCACTCATAATCTTCAATGTACCTCTATTAACCCACTACCCCAAACCAAAATTCTGTGTTATGGACGGAATGTACAACGTTATGGACGGAAGGTTTTGTCCTGATTTAGGATCAACTCTTGAATTGTGAAGTGTGTGTTATAAGTTAATACTTATGGCCAATATGTGTAATAATATCGAATAAAATTGAATTTATTATAAGAAGGGAAAGAGCTAGTCCTGAAATAGGAATTGTTATGGATGGAATGTTATGGACGGAAAGTATTGAATTAGCCTGAAATGAATTGCTACAGCACATGAAAAGTTTCACTCTTGCTGAAGGTACTCATCAGGTGGCTTTCAGCACTATAAGCAGAGGCTGTCAGTACTTTTCCCATTTGTTTTTTTCACTTTTGTGGCTTCACCTCCTTCAAACAATGCCAATGCAATCAAAGTTTCACCAGTCTGCAAAGCTTGTATGAAAGAAAACAACACATGCAAATAAAACTGTGGACATGGGAGGCCTGTATGGTTGAACAGTCATGAAAATTTGAAATAGACTTTTCAATCTCAACAAAATACATCGATTCATATTTGTCAAAATTTTTCGTCACCATCACGGCTCACAATCTCTTTGAAACTTGTCCCTAATATATTCAACCACCTTTGTTGCAATTCCCACTTTGCTACTTGAAATTAGGAGGACAGGCTGTTCTAGTTTCCCCATGATCATTCCTAGTGGGATATTTGTCTCAGGTGATGGCCAGAAGAAAGTATTGGTAGGGCCCTTAGGGTGTAGGAAGGAGACATAGACATCATTACTGTCAACTGATATTTGGTCCACGTTTTCCAACCACCAGTCTCCTTCATACACAAAAACCACGTTGCATAAGGATGACAACTTGGATTTATAAGGGTCATTCCGTGTCAAATCAAGAATGGCTGTTGCTGCACCCTCTCCAAAAATTCCCAAATTTTTTGTATGATTGGACCATCATGAAATAAGCATATTCTGAAAATTTCAGTTGCATTGCTTTCCAGCCGATTTATCACACTTTGAAATTCCGCAATTTGTCGCCACCATGGCATTTTCTTGACTTTTGAGGTCTCATTTCTCAGCAATTAACCATTCTACTACCTTTCTATTACAGATGCCTATAGAGTCTATCCCATAGAATAGGAAAATAAAAAATTAGGCTACAAAAATATTGTCTTGTGGAGTTAGGTCCACTTAAAAGTGTCAAAATATACAATTTTTGTACTTTTCACTAAAAAATGTGCTATTTTTAGTGATGAATTGCTCCTAAACCATTGCTTCAGGGTACTTGATTCTTTCAGAGGTTATTATGTCTGGTACAATCATTACAAAATAATGATTACAATGCTTTCCTATGATATGTTTGCAAGTTGTGCAACTCTAAAGTTGCTATTTCATGCTGCGATTCAGCATGAGGTAGGAGTTTTGATGCCAATTTTTTACCAAAGTAACCATGTTAGAGCTGTCAGGGTTTTATACTTCAACTATAAGTATAAAGTTCTTACCCCTAAACAAATTTCAGGGTTCTAGCTGTTCTCAATAATAATTTAAGAAGTTGTTAAGCTGCTCCGATGTACAAAAGAGGTCATCTTTGACGGCCAACACCTCAAAATGCGTAATGTTGAAAAAATCTGATAATTTTTTCTGGAAGAGATATAGTACCACCCTGTTTGTACAAACAATTTCAGGAGGGTGTTTTGCCTTATTTTGAAATGAAAAATCCTCAAAGTTTGGGATTTTTACAGAAATTTCTTCTTTTCTTTTTTTTTTTAAATTAGGGAAAACATCACCTGAAAGCCTAGAAAAATACTGTAATGTACATGTAAAAAAAGGTTTTCCATCCTAAATAACATTCATTCACATTTGATTGCTTTGATTTAACTTAATAAAAAACATTCTGCATAGTTTTTCCAAAGAAAGTAATTTCAATCAATAACATACACATTCCGTCCATAACGTTTTCCTAATTCCATCCATAACACAAATGTTTCATTGAACCCCAGCTTATCAATATGCAGGAATCTGGTAATTTTTCACTTCATCCTTAATGGCATTGATAACCTTCAGAAGATTACATGCAAATTTTATCACTGAAGTGAACTTTAAAATTGCCAGGAGATTAATGACATCAGGTAGCGTTATGGACGGAATTAATGATTTTCTTCTCGATTAGCATCTTAATTAGGGATGCCCTACTTAATTTTTTCAAAAACTATTTTGGAGAGATCAGTACCATAAACAATTATTCAGGTGCAGATTCCTGTGAATTCCATCATTCCTTGCAGTTCAGTGGCACAAATTGCTGTTTCCGTCCATAACGCTGGTTTAAGTGCATTGTTGATATAATTAAGCAGTACTCGTTAACAAAGAAACATACAAATTTAATTTTTTGGCCAAGCAAGCTTAAATTGTTCTTCTTTTGGACAAAACTATCAAAATTGGTAACTATGATCATGGGCAATTCCATGGTAACGGAAGGACATTGGGACTAATTTTCTGACATTTGAACAAGTATATCATGAATATCCCCATTAATTACAACAAATAATTGTCATCATTGACTAGCTATAACTACATACTTCAATTTCCACATATTTTTTTTTACACAAACCCTTCCCATTTTTGAAATATGAATATTAATGAGGTCGGTAACGGAAGGACAGCAAACGGACAAGGGTTTTCACACGTCTTGAGTTTATTGTAAAACTCTGTGAATTCTATGGAGTAATCTTATTTTAGAGGTGAGAAATGTTATCCCAATACTGTTTCCTATACTGTACCACTTTCAATTCTGAAATTGTTGCTTTGGTTTTCTAGAAATATAGTGCTAATTAAAGTTAAATTTGGTAACGGAAGGACGGTAACGGAAGGAAAATATGTCCACTCAGTTACAAAGAAGAGTATATCACATGTTGACACAATAATAAAATTGTCAGAACCAACATTCCAATGTGAACTATAACAATGTATTGACCATCCAAAGCAAAAATATGGAAGTTATTTCTAATTATCAACTAACCACATTATGTTAATTAACTGTATGTCAATAACTGAAAAAGCAAAACTGAAAAAGTTGAAGCAACTATCACTATATTCAACTGAATTTATTCTAAAATGATAATCAACTGAAGCTAAAGTCCTACTACTTAAGGAATAATCACCTGCTAATTAATGGGAAGTGATTGTATCTGAAAGTACAAACAAATTATAACGTTAATTAACGGTATCAATACCTGAATTTTGAAAAAGTGAATCCGAAAAAGTCGAGGCAACTACAGTGTATTAATATACTCAACAAAATTTAATCTAAAATATTAGTCAACTGAAGCTGAAATCCTACTACTTTTGGAATAATTAATGAGAAGTAATTACTGTATATCTAAAGGAACAAACAATCACACAATCTTCATGCATAAGCATGCAACGTTACTCAGTGATACTGTACTCTGGACAACCTAATTCCCCTCTGGGATAGCGTCACTGAAAATGTATCTCTCCCTGTTGTCCATGAATGGTGACGGTAGCAGCTTCACAATTTGATCCTCCGTGACCACTCCATATTTGTCTGTGAGATCCCTTGCAACAAACACTTTGCCTTCCTTATCACCCTTGTGGAGATGGGTCCCACACACTTCATTTTCATGAACTTCTGTGACAAGTGCTACAAACTTGTATGATTTGATGACTTCATTTCCCCCCACATGTTCTACAAGAATGAAGTCCCCACACTGTGTTGGTCATTGAACTGTAGGGGATTCAGGGGCACTACAAAGCTTGGACCCCATCAGTCTATGTGAAGAAGTGGATAAACTGTGGCAAGTTGAACGCTAAACTGTACACATTTAGCATTGAGACATGAAATGAATTGTTGGCTGCCCTAGTCCAGACAGTCAACAATAGAGTATACAATCACACCGCCTTAGTAGATATAAACATCATTCTCAGAGTCAACAACTCCCACAGGATGCTGTATACAATATATATGTATGCATGCAATGATATTTACTTTTAATCATAGGCAAATGACTCAATTATCTGACTGGAAAAAAAAATTGTCCTTCCGTTACTGTCCTTCCGTTACCAAAATGGTAACGGAAAGACAGGTTTTAATCAATCATAATGAACAAACGAAGAGGACCAGGGTGAAACTAATTATTTCATTTTGTTGGCCAATCTAAACTTGCTTTGAAGATGAACTTTCATTTTAATCATGCTGCAACTTTTCCTGAAAAACTAAAAAAAGTTATATTTTCGGTAACGGAAGGACATTTCAAATGGCAAAAATACCGAAGGCCACTGAAGCGGAACCAATGAAGAAAAGGGGCAAAAATATTATCCATTCAGTTTTCCATTATCTATACTCTGACATGGTAGTGGCTGATATCATTTATATACTTGCTATCAATTAGCAGTGACGAAATAGTTTTTACTACCAATCATCCAATTTTCTGTATCAACTGATGAATATTCAATTACCCATATATTTTCATTCCAAAATGCATGAAAATTGCATTTCTGAACCTGATTCTGGAAAATATGGACTCTTAGCTTTCATTTGACACCAAATTTACTATTGTCACACACTTTTAATTTTTTGGGTATCATGTCCACTTTCTCATGGAATTGCCCTCATCTAAATTTTAGCCCTGAGGTTGACAGGTTTTGGATCTGACCCAGTACAGTAAGAACAAGTTACACACAGAAATGGAAATTGGAAGTGTTGATGTACCATTCCTGTGGTTCTGTGTTATTTACAAAGTGTGTAACTCAGTACAGGCAACATTGCTGTAATATGAGTACATGTACAGACATCTCACTACACGTCTACAGTACAGTAATGACATGTTACACACAGAAATGGAAATTGGAAGTGTTCCTGTACCTTTCCTGTGGTTCTGTGTTATTTACAAAGTGTGTAACTCATTACAGGCAACATTGCTGTAATATGAGTACATGTACAGACATCTCACTACACGTCTACAGTACAGTAAGAACAAGTTACACACAGAAATGGAAATTGGAAGTGTTGATGTACCATTCCTGTGGTTCTGTGTTATTTACAAAGTGTGTTACTAAGTACAGGCAACATTGCTGTAATATGAGTACATGTACAGACATCTCACTACATGTCTACGGTACAGTAAGAACATGTAACTGTACACACAGAAATGGAAATTGGAAGTGTTGATGTACCTCTCCTGTGGTTCTGTGTTATTTACAAAGTGTGTAACTCAGTACAGGAAACATTGCTGTAATATGAGTACATGTACAGACATCTCACTACACGTCTACAGTACAGTAATGACATGTTACACACAGAAATGGAAATTGGAAGTGTTCCTGTACCTTTCCTGTGGTTCTGTGTTATTTACAAAGTGTGTAACTCAGTACAGGAAACATTGCTGTAATATGAGTACATGTACAGACATCTCACTACACGTCTACAGTACAGTAAGAACAAGTTACACACAGAAATGGAAATTGGAAGTGTTGATGTACCATTCCTGTGGTTCTGTGTTATTTACAAAGTGTGTTACTAAGTACAGGCAACATTGCTGTAATATGAGTACATGTACAGACATCTCACTACATGTCTACGGTACAGTAAGAACATGTTACTGTACACACAGAAATGGAAATTGGAAGTGTTCCTGTACCTCTCCTGTGGTTCTGTGTTATTTACAAAGTGTGTAACTCAGTACAGGAAACATTGCTGTAATATGAGTACATGTACAGACATCTCACTACATGTCTACAGTACAGTAATGACATGTTACACACAGAAATGGAAATTGGAAGTGTTCCTGTACCTTTCCTGTGGTTCTGTGTTATTTACAAAGTGTGTAACTCAGTACAGGAAACATTGCTGTAATATGAGTACGTGTACAGACATCTCACTACACGTCTACAGTACAGTAATAACATGTTACACACAGAAATGGAAATTGGAAGTGTTCATGTACCTTTCCTGTGGTTCTGTATTATTTAAAAAGTGTGTAACTCAGTACAGGCAACATTGATGTAACATGAGTACATGTACAGACATCTCACTACACGTCTACGGTACAGTAAGAACAAGTTACACACAGAAATGGAAATTGGAAGTGTTCATGTACCTTTCCTGTGGTTCTGTGTTATTTACAAAGTGTGTAACTCAGTACAGGAAACATTGCTGTAATATGAGTACATGTACAGACATCTCACTACACGTCTACAGTACAGTAAGAACAAGTTACACACAGAAATGGAAATTGGAAGTGTTGATGTACCATTCCTGTGGTTCTGTGTTATTTACAAAGTGTGTAACTCAGTACAGGCAACATTGCTGTAATATGAGTACATGTACAGACATCTCACTACACGTCTACAGTACAGTTATGACATGTTACACACAGAAATGGAAATTGGAAGTGTTCCTGTACCTTTCCTGTGGTTCTGTGTTATTTACAAAGTGTGTAACTCAGTACAGGAAACATTGCTGTAATATGAGTACATGTACAGACATCTCACTACACGTCTACAGTACAGTAAGAACAAGTTACACACAGAAATGGAAATTGGAAGTGTTGATGTACCATTCCTGTGGTTCTGTGTTATTTACAAAGTGTGTTACTAAGTACAGGCAACATTGCTGTAATATGAGTACATGTACAGACATCTCACTACATGTCTACGGTACAGTAAGAACATGTTACTGTACACACAGAAATGGAAATTGGAAGTGTTCCTGTACCTCTCCTGTGGTTCTGTGTTATTTACAAAGTGTGTAACTCAGTACAGGAAACATTGCTGTAATATGAGTACATGTACAGACATCTCACTACATGTCTACAGTACAGTAATGACATGTTACACACAGAAATGGAAATTGGAAGTGTTCCTGTACCTTTCCTGTGGTTCTGTGTTATTTACAAAGTGTGTAACTCAGTACAGGAAACATTGCTGTAATATGAGTACGTGTACAGACATCTCACTACACGTCTACAGTACAGTAATAACATGTTACACACAGAAATGGAAATTGGAAGTGTTCATGTACCTTTCCTGTGGTTCTGTATTATTTAAAAAGTGTGTAACTCAGTACAGGCAACATTGATGTAACATGAGTACATGTACAGACATCTCACTACACGTCTACGGTACAGTAAGAACAAGTTACACACAGAAATGGAAATTGGAAGTGTTCATGTACCTTTCCTGTGGTTCTGTGTTATTTACAAAGTGTGTAACTCAGTACAGGAAACATTGCTGTAATATGAGTACATGTACAGACATCTCACTACACGTCTACAGTACAGTAAGAACAAGTTACACACAGAAATGGAAATTGGAAGTGTTGATGTACCATTCCTGTGGTTCTGTGTTATTTACAAAGTGTGTAACTCAGTACAGGCAACATTGCTGTAATATGAGTACATGTACAGACATCTCACTACACGTCTACAGTACAGTTATGACATGTTACACACAGAAATGGAAATTGGAAGTGTTCCTGTACCTTTCCTGTGGTTCTGTGTTATTTACAAAGTGTGTAACTCAGTACAGGAAACATTGCTGTAATATGAGTACATGTACAGACATCTCACTACACGTCTACAGTACAGTAAGAACAAGTTACACACAGAAATGGAAATTGGAAGTGTTGATGTACTGTACCATTCCTGTGGTTCTGTGTTATTTACAAAGTGTGTAACTCAGTACAGGCAACATTGCTGTAATATGAGTATAGTAAGACGGGGTAAAAAAAAAACGTTTCCTTAAAGTTTAACATAAAACTCGTTAGGTAGATGCTTAGGTAGATATTTTAGCATTGTCAGTTGACAAGTGGGAATACCTTCCTAAATAGCCATAATAAAAATTTCAATCACAATGAGTAAAGGAGAAATTCCAGAAAAGGGGTGGTTTTTTTTTACCCCGGCTGTTTGTCATTTTTGGGGTAAAAAAAAACCCTGCTGGGGTAAAAAAAGTCCACACTGTTAAAACAACATACTACCAAAGAAAATGTGCAAAACCACCAGAAATATTTTCAGCACACTTTAGAAAAGCTTTATTTGGGCATTTTCAATCAAGTTCTGCATGAATTAACCTATTGCCAAACGATAAACTCCGGGAAACAAACCCCACCTTCCGAGACTAAGCAAGATTCTATCAAGACTGTTTAATACCCCCTAAAACATAATTGACCATGTTTTATGAGTTTTATTCTATATATTAGTATCACATCCAGCTGTGGGGTTGGGACTTAGGGTAGAGAATAATTTAGGACTCTAAAAATAACAAGATAACCATATACAGCAGACATATATTGTGTTAGGCTATAACACTAGGCTAACATAGAAATAACTTAGGTTAAGAACAGGCAACAGTTAGTTATAAAAAGGTAAATTATTATAATGGTAGAAATTAGAGGAGCATAGATGTACTCCCTGTGTCAATCATATAGCAATTCTAACATTCTGTGATAAATATAAACCATTTTGGGAGGAAATTAGGACTGGTCTTTTTTTACCCCAAACGGACACTAAACCCTGGGGTAAAAAAAAATCACGTCATTCGAGAAAACTGGCAGATCGTGCGGGTAATTACATTACTGATTCATGTAGGTACGCCTCTTGTTATCATAACCAAGAAACAAAAACCTCTATATCAGTTCTAATATTTTTGCAGGATAAAGTTAAAGGACAGTGTTCAGAACTTAAATATTTGCTATTTTTAGAGTATGGGAAAAGTCGGCGCTAAAAGTATCGGTACGCCGATGGAAAAGAATAGTAACAATCAATAAAGTATGTCAGAATTGACTTGGGCACCATGGTTTTCAAAAACACCATACAAAAATGTGCTTCTATTTCTCACGACTTGTAGTTGGGGGGTGGTTTTTTTTTACCCCAACTACCCTGTGGTTTTTTTTTACCCCGTCTTACTATACATGTACAGACATCTCACTACATGTCTACAGTACAGTAAGAACATGTTACTGTACACACAGAAATGGAAATTGGAAGTGTTCCTGTACCTCTCCTGTGGTTCTGTGTTATTTACAAAGTGTGTACTGTAACTCAGTACAGGAAACATTGCTGTAATATGAGTACATGTACAGACATCTCACTACGGGTCTACAGTACAGTAATGACATGTTACACACAGAAATGGAAATTGGAAGTGTTCCTGTACCTTTCCTGTGGTTCTGTGTTATTTACAAAGTGTGTAACTCAGTACAGGAAACATTGCTGTAATATGAGTACATGTACAGACATCTCACTACACGTCTACAGTACAGTAAGAACAAGTTACACACAGAAATGGAAAATTGGAAGTGTTCCTGTACCTTTCCTGTGTTTCTGTGTTATTTACAAAGTTTGTAACTCAGTACAGGCAACATTGCTGTAATATGAGTACATGTACAGACATCTCACTACGCGTCTACAGTACAGTAAGAACAAGTTACACACAGAAATGGAAATTGGAAGTGTTCATGTACCTTTCCTGTGGTTCTGTGTTATTTACAAAGTGTGTAACTCAGTACACGCAACATTGCTGTAATATGAGTACATGTACAGACATCTCACTACGCGTCTACAGTACAGTAAGAACAAGTTACACACAGAAATGGAATTTGGAAGTGTTCCTGTACCTTTCCTGTGGTTCTGTGTTATTTACAAAGTGTGTAACTCAGTACAGGCAACATTGCTGTAATATGAGTACATGTACAGACATCTCACTACACGTCTACAGTACAGTAAGAACAAGTTACACACAGAAATGGAAATTGGAAGTGTTCATGTACCTTTCCTGTGGTTCTGTGTTATTTACAAAGTGTGTAACTCAGTACACGCAACATTGCTGTAATATGAGTACGTGTACAGACATCTCACTACACGTCTACAGTACAGTAAGAACAAGTTACACACAGAAATGGAATTTGGAAGTGTTCCTGTACCTTTCCTGTGGTTCTGTGTTATTTACAAAGTGTGTAACTCAGTACAGGCAACATTGCTGTAATATGAGTACATGTACAGACATCTCACTACACATCTACAGTACAGCAAGAACAAGTTACACACAGAAATGGATAATTGGAAAGTGTTCCTGTACCTTTCCTGTGGTTCTGTGTTATTTACAAAGTGTGTAACTCAGTACAGGAAACATTGCTGTAACATGAGTACATGTACAGACACTTCACTACATGCATACAGTACAGTAATAACATGTTACACACAGAAATGGAAATTGGAAGTGTTCCTGTACCTTTCCTGTGGTTCTGTGGAAAAGTATGGTATGAAATATGCTGTTGACAACCTCCTCTAGCTGCTTGCTCTCAACAGTCTGAAAAAAAGAGGAGAAATGAATGAGAAAAAGATCCACAATAAAATGGAAACCAATGCAAAACAAGAAATTGTTGGACAAATTATCAGCTCGATTAAGATGAGAAGGATTGGCTAACAAATTACCGACAATGTGTCTTTTGGACCAGTACGGTGTCTCACACTGACAGAAAGGAACATACAGTACAGTACAACCATTGGTTCAATGTGATGATCATACAGAACTCCCACTGTTACCTCATTAACAGTATTACATGACAGTATAGAATGACTGCATTCCCATTGAGGTAGTTTCCCCTATCACCCCTCCCCCCTCACCCATAGGTACTGTATTGTTTTTATTTAAATATAAACTAAAGAATAACATGTGATGAGCCTCCAGTCCCGATGCACCCTCCAAAGCTAACAACTACAGTACCCAATCGCAGTGAACCCTTTTATTGCACAAATAAGCACCAGCCCAGTTTGTTCAATAAATAAGCACAAGCTAACCTAACATAGCATTATTCATATAGGCCCTTCTGTTACGTGTATGGCAATACTTCAAATAAGCACAAGCTAACCTAACATAGCCTAGACCAAAGGTTATTCAAATAGGCCCACCTGTTATAAAAGTACAGCAAAACTGTACACGCGATACAACATTAGTCAGATTAAATATGGTTGCAAATAAAGGTGGCCGAAAACATAATTTCATGGTCTATCGATATTTGCTGAAACTTACAGAACTGTAAAGCAACATTCAAGGTGCTTCTTGTACATCACGTTCACATACATGTTAATTGAGGGCAGTGTAACTTACTGCAGGGAGGTATTAAAAAGGAAAAGTCAGTTCCAGGGAGGAAGGGCCTAAACAATTGCAGGTGGTGTATGTCAGTATTTTTCTAAAAGTGTACATTCAGAAGGGAATAATTTGTACTTTAAGCAATTAAATACTCTGCACATATTTAAACTTATTGATGTCAACATGTTAACTCTCATACCTGCAATGCTTTGAAATGACTTACAGTTAACAGTATCATGGTACTGGATATTGTGTAATTTATATCACCAAGTAGTAACTCCTAAGTAGGTTTCATAACAACCAATTAAATCAATGTATTGTTCTCTTACTAGTTCAAAGACTTGAGATCTGGCATTCATCCTTCTATTAAGTTTTCTTCTCAACTACTCGCCATGTAAGTCTAAGTTAGCTGTGCTGCAATACAATAGTGCAAATATAAAATACTTGCAGACATAAACATGGTAGAACACATCTAGGAATTATATAACAGTACATCAAAACCGGGTTCTCAAAGAAGATAATCCATCTATAACATATAATATATCTAGAGTCATCAAACCAGTGCCCTACAGCTTACCCTATGGGTCATTATGATCATATAGACCTATACCCTACACATCTATACTAAAAACACCCTTCTACTTCTCATAAAGATACAGGTACATATATATTGTCATCCCACCAGTGGCCTACATCATACCTTGTGAGCCATTATGATCCTTTACACATCTATACTAAACAAAACAATACACTTCTACTGTACTTCTCATAAAGATACAAGCTGATGAGAAAGCCAGCCATATTACAGTGCAGTATATACGTGTACATTAATTTCTTTTGAAGCCTTTCTCCCAACCACTTTCTCCCATTATGAGAGCTGAACACATCTGCAGTATACACATTAATCAATCGCAAAGTATAAATATTCTAGTTCTAGCACGGGATAGGCCTATCCTGTAACTGTGCTAGACCTAACTTAGGCCAACCAATATTTGACATTTGATTTTGAATGTTTCTACTTGGACCTGAAACGGTAGACTTCCTTACTATAAACACTAGCCAAGTGTCAACTTAACTTAACGCTACAGATGCTATGCTAATTCAGCCTGTTTTTTCGTACTGTAAATGCACTACCCGTTACCGTTACTCTTGTGCGAAGCGTAGCTGCTCGCTGAACTAGTATCTGTACACAGCCTACTATCACCAACGAGGTAAATGAATCATTTACCTCGTTGACTATCACCGTATCGGCCTAGTCTAGATGTAGGCTAGGCCTGGTTTGTATACACTAAGCAGTCGCATTGTACAGGAATGCATTGAACACGCCGACTTTATGTTAATTACCCCACAACCATCCTGGGGAAAAAAATCACGCGGCCAGGCATACCGAGTGAAAGAGCTAACGTTAGTTTTTAGTAACTGTTAGGTTAACATATCCTCTGCAAAAGCGAATATGTTTTAAGTGAAAGTGAAGCTTAATGGTTACTTACATATATTACAAGCTTCACAAATCACTAATCAAAGCGCTATCGAGGGGTATCTTCCATAGTACCGAGATAAAGTACAATTGCACCATACAGACAAACATAAACATTGGCCTATGACGTAAAAAACAATAATTTTTGTTCGTTCGAAGTTGTTCGTTATAGAACGCCGAAAGGGTAACAAATTATGGGAACACAAACTTGCTGTAATTATATGTATACAACTGGTTGTAGCTGCATGCTGCAGTTTAGTTACATTGATATATACACAGTGGCGGCGGAACCGGGGGGGGGGGGGGGGGCTTGGGGGGGGGGGGGGGGCTCAGCCCCCCCAATAAAAAAGTTGAGGGGGAAAATGCATGATAAGCCCCCCAATATTTACCAAGGCTCCGAAACGTGCATCTGCCCATTTTTCAATGCATACTTGTCGATCTGTCCGATGCACACGTAAACTATATAGGTGTAATCATTTTAGTAAATGCTGGGGGACCCTCGGCCCGTCCCCTGGCTATAGACCACATTGTCACCCCAACCGCGTCTTCACGCCCCGTGAAAAGTGGAAGCAGTGAGTGTGAGTACCGGTACACTACGAGTACACGCAAGGCGTGGAACATGGCTCTTTGTTTAAACGCAATCAATTATTAAACGAACAAACTCACAATATTAGCATTTCACCTGTACTGTATAGGGTACTAAATCGCGACAGTGCGTGGTTCATAGAAATTTGTTGGCAACTGCACATAGTTTTGGACTTACCCATTTGTTGACATTAAGAAATGCTTTCTGTTTTTTCTTATGACATTTATTTAATTATTGCATTTAATTGCAAGTAGTAATTTACTACACTCAAAAACGTCTTTGCGAGTACACTACGAGTAATAGCTACTCTCTTAAAACACCATCGAATATACAAATTACAATGTTTTTTACAGATTTTTACGTGCAATCTGAGAAATTTCAGGCTTGAGACCAGGGGCGTAGCGAGCGGGGGGGGGGGGGGGGAAGGGGGGTGGGGGTGTCACACCCCCCAATAATTTGGTCGCTGTCGGCAAATTTTGGGTCTGTCGGCAAAAGAAGAATAGGTGAAGAGAGCGGAAGGGGAAGAAAGAAGGAAAGCTGAATAGAGAAAGGAGAACGGGAGCTTCTTCCGTGCTAAATTTGACTTAAAATGTGCACCAGATTGCATCTAAGAACGTTTCAAAACTAAAAATTTTCCAAAGGGGAGATGTAGACCCCCTACCCTTAGACCCCTCCCCCATTTCAGTCACCACTTCCAGATCCGTCGGCAAATCAAATTTGACTCAAAATATGCACAGATTGCATCTAAGGACGTTTCAAAACTAAAAATTTTCCAAAGGGGAGGGGTAGACCCCCTACCCTTAGACCCCTCCCCCATTTCAGTCACCACTTCCAGATCCGTCGGCAAATCAAATTTGACTTAAAATATACACCAGATTGCATCTAAGGACGTTTCAAAACTGAAAATTTTCCAAAGGGGAGGGGTAGACCCCCTCCCCTTAGAACCCTCCCCCATTTCAGTCACCACTTCCAGATCCGTCGGCAAATCAAATTCTCCACACCCACCAACAAAAACCCCTTCGCTACGCCACTGCTTGAGACCCATATTTTAGGGCTAGGTATTCACAGCATAAAACACACGGGAAGTGCCGTTTCCGGCCACCTGGGGATTTGAAAAACCCTTGTACGCTCTGCCCCAACCGATGGTGGCGCTCCTTTTAGATTGTCTCCACACATTAGCCCCCCCCCCCCCAATAATTTTCCCGTTCCGCCGCGCCTGTATATACATAATGATCCTCACGTGATACAAGTTACGTCTTCAAATAACGGCCAACAGAATGTTTTATAAAGCGTGCAGTCTTTAACACGAATTATGTATTTGCATTTATGTTAAAGCCGGGGAAATGGATTGTCCTTTACATGCAAAATTTCACGTCCCACGTACAGAAGCTCATACAACCATCGCATCACCAAAAAAAAAAAAAAAAAAAAACATACATTTCTAGACTCTAAGAATAACATTTCGATTTCTACGCAATATGAAATTATAACGTTTGCAAAACGATATGTTGCCACGTTGTATCAATTACTCTGCGAAGTGTTCAACGTTATATAGCAACCTTCATCTAATGAAACTTCGCGAATTGGTAAATAGAGGTGATCAGACGGTCCACATCATTACCATACTTCATCAAAATAAATACTGTCGACATAATTTAGGGATTTAGCAAGGCCGTAGAGTGCGGGTGGGGCGGGGGAGGGGGGGGGGCAACAGCCCCTTAGATTTTCACTTCCACAAAGAAAGAAGGCATATGATTATGTGAACACTTGGACAGT
This sequence comes from Apostichopus japonicus, assembly GCF_037975245.1. Taxonomy (NCBI): domain Eukaryota; kingdom Metazoa; phylum Echinodermata; class Holothuroidea; order Aspidochirotida; family Stichopodidae; genus Apostichopus; species Apostichopus japonicus. Next base: position 45,273,751 of record NC_092576.1, read on the forward strand.
ATGCGCTTTTTCAGTTAGTATATAGCGAAATGTTCAGATCATTTATTCCGATTTCATTAGTAAGTAGAGTGCAATTTCAAGAATCTAGTCACGTTTTTTCAGGAATGTCGTTCGAAAAGAACACAAGATTAATTTTAACCGCTCATCACATATATTCAAAATTGTGCTTGTTTTGTAAATTTCTAAAGGTGAGATCTCAAAATAACTTGACGAGTTTTAAGATGCAACTTACAGGGCCTGGGAAGTGGGGCATTTCTGGTAATCTGGGAGGCTTTTTTTATTGGCAAAATTGTCCTTGCTAAGCTACGCGCCAGCTAACGCGATGTTGGCGCTCCGGTTAGATAGTGTCATCATTGTCCCTTTTCGGAAATGCCACTCCCAACCTTCTATCCCCCCCCCCCGCACTAAAGTATTCTTTAAAAAGGCTCTGTTATATGCGCACATCAAAAAACATATGAAACATTGTATGTTTCTCGATGTTCCTCAACTGCCCACCCCTCCCCCTAGGGTGTTCTCCCCAAACAACATTTATTGAGCAGTTCGACCAATGAGATCACGTCTTCAAACTGTGTACCGCTGTTTTTTAATTGAGTGATGTCAGATATAAAACACGTTCTAGCATTATGCGGTTTAAGTTATCTTTTGTTCAGTAATACCTAATTGGATGTAATACAATCAGATTTGATTTTCTTCATTTTCATTTTCCACTTGTTTTCATTGTGTCTCTATGGCTACGATGAACAGTTTAATAACTTCCCAGTGTCCTCTGTATTGTAACGCTAACTCAGTCTAAGATTCTGGGGCGTCCAAATATTCCCTGCTGAGGACTGGTGGTGGTATGGAAACAAATGCGGCTTGGATGGTTGTATGTTAGTAAACGACGAGCCTTAAATCTCGCTATTACATGCAAAAGATATAACACATAGATAAACGAGTAAAGAACAAGCGCTGTGTAGATTTCGCAATCTATTACTATAAACAGCCACGGTACAAACAATACATCGGCACGAAGCCCTCAAAAATAGATAGAAAAACATGCACTTAACGATAATGGTCACAAACGAGGTCTCAATACCGAAGTAGAGTCCTATAACGATACGTACAAAAGTGTATAAAAGACGAATACAAGACAGATACAAGTACGACCACAATGGTCGGAGCCAGGGCTACTACCGAACCGAACGATTCAGATCGGGAGCGAAGACTGGTCACAATTCTTGAGGTCTGCTTCAGCTGAGCTGGTGAGCAGACATCACGTGACCTGTAACAATTACGTAATGTAGCCTACGACAAATAGAGGGCGACATATATGATGACCAACGGCATCACACTATCCCCTTCTCAGTCCTTAACTTGTCCCCAAGTTATGAAAACAAAATAGTATAAGGATCGCTAATTAGACACAAATCTAAAATCATACACATACTAATACAAAAGAAATCCAAAATACATGAATACGTTTAAAAGCAAAGTATAGCTAATAGTGCCTGCCATGCACGAGAGCCTATACACACAATAACATTTGATATGAACTCTTAATATGGGTTCAGAACTAAAAACGTATCACATTTCAATCTGTACCGACTAAAAAAAATATGTCCTAGCTCGACTGCGAAAGAAGAAAGTTACGCAATACGAAGAGTAATAGAAGAGTAATATGACCTTACATGCACGTGTTCATACCCTAAAGGAATAACGCGGCTCGCGCGAAAGTGCAATTTGGACTCATGTGAGGTCACATTCCAGATACAACTGATAAAAGTAAAAACAACTTACGGTGCCGTACATAGATATAAATACATGAAAACAATCCAAGTGAATCAAACCATAACACTCATGATGTAACACAGAGATCCAAACCACAAAATAACTTGATTGAAAGTCCGCATCAAAATATGAAATGTCCACAAGATTTCCAAAGTAAATAGATATAATAACGAAACCGGGAGTCCATATCAAAATGTGAACTGTCCATAGTAATAAGGTGAAATGTCCATAGTAATAAGGTGAAATGTCCATAATAATTCCACAGTAAAAATATATAATAAAGAATCACGTTATTTAACACAAAAGTCCTGATCGAGGGCATCTCTATGGATTAACGGTAAGTCAACAGTTCCCTGGTCTGTGGGGGTAATTCGAATCCCTCCTTCTCCGTGGTAAGGACTGTACCATCTGGGTATTGGACCGTATGTTTTTCCTTCCTGTAAATAACTCCAAGACCAAGGTTTTTTACTTCCGCGTTGATGATGAGTGGAATCCTTGAAGTAACCATCAGGTTCCGCAGACGGGTCAGTTCTTTATCATCCAGAGTTGAATCCGACGATGCTGTTGAAGGGGTTGATGTTGAAGTGGTTGGGGAAGGTGTAGAGCTATCCTCAATGGGTGATGTCAGGGGGGTTGGCGCTCGTCTATCACTGGGTCCAAACGAAAGGTCGATAGGTCCACACGAAAAACAATCTATATACTTGTGGTCTACCAATACAACGCCCGAAAGGAAGGTTTGCGGACATTGCTCTATCTTTACAATAAAAACAATAAAGTAACTACGAGGCCTCACCAACCCTGTTGGTCTCAACATTCTCTCCAGATGCTAAGCACAGTTTAAGACGATCGTGGTGAACGACCTTCGGCCTCGATCGTTCCGACTGTTTTATGCGATAAGTTACATCGGATAACTTATTAACTATTAAATATGGGCCTTCCCAATATCTTTGCAACTTAGGAGACAGTCCCTTTTTCTTACTGGGGTTATACAGCCAAACTTTATCCCCGACGTTATAATTTTTGGCATTGCTAAGCCTATCATAGGACTTCTTCTGCCTTTCAACTGACGTATTTGTTTCGATTCTAGCCATTTCATGAACTGTCCTAAGTTTTTCTTCCAATTTACTTACATAACAAATACTTGAACTAATTTCAACATGGGGAGGGGGTACTAGGAGATCAACTGGGAGATTCATCTCCCTTCCTAACATCATTACACTGGGTGTCTCTCCCGTGGTCTCGTGAACAGAGGAGCGGTACGCCATGGTAACATGGGGCAACCATTCATCCCAATCACGTTGGTTTTCCGAAACAACGGCCGATAACATTGCCTCTAAGGTTCTGTTAAAACGCTCCACCATGCCATCAGATTGGGGGTGAAAGGCTGTGGTACGAGTTTTATCAATACCAAGGAGCTGTGCTAATTCTTTAAACAAATTTGACTCGAAATTTCGGCCCTGGTCAGTATGCAACTGTAGGGGAACACCGAACCTCAACACAAACTGTTCTACAAAGACTCTGGCCACAGTAACTGCCTCCTGGTTTGGGATCGCATAAGCCTCGGTCCACTTAGTAAAGTAGTCCGCTACACACAAAATATATCTATTTCCCGTGTCGGTAACTGGTAAGGGTCCCAATATATCCATGGCCACTCTTTCCATGGGGGCTCCTACCACGTACTTTTGCATACGTGCTCTATGAGATTTAATTGGACCCTTCCTTGAAGAGCATTTTTCACATTGCCGACACCATCTCTCTATATCCTTATGATATCCAGCCCAGTAAAATCTAGATTGGACTCTCCTCATAGTTTTCTTAACACCTAGGTGACCAGCTGTGGCATTACTATGTAACAAAGACATTACCTCATTACGCATGCTTCTAGCCACCACTAATTTCAAGGAGATCTCATTCCCCGACTCAGATTCCCATTTTCGATAAAGAATACCGTTTCTGAGACATAAGACCTTCCACATACCCCAGTAAGTTTTGAAAGTCTTGTTCTCAGCTGAAATCAGCGACCATTGTGGCCTTTCTTTGGAAATAACCATCCAGTCTATGATTCGACTGATGTCGTTATCACCCTGCTGTGCCTTCTTAATGTCTTCTACAGACCACTGGTCCACCCAAGCACCATCTAGCTCTAGCCTGGGAGCAACTATCTCTGGCACAACCTGTCCATTATCTTTTCCACTTTGAGTTGGACTTTCTACTGATGTAGCGGGGTCCATCCCCTTCTCAGCATCTGTCCTAATTTCGCCCAGCCTATCAGTTTGACTCCCACCCTGTTTAGTTTTACTACGGGTTACAACCGTACATACGTGGGTGTCAAGGGTACCCTCACTTTCACTGAGTTGTTGTCCAGTAAGATTTCCCCCAGTATCCTCTACTGTAATTAATTCCGTTTCCTCTAAACGGAGGCAATACCTACAGTCTACGCACGGGCGTCGGGAAAGCGCATCTGCATTCCCGTGTTTACTTCCTGGACGGTGCTGAATTTCGTAGTTATAAGTGCCCAGCATTTCAAGCCATCGCGCAATCTGCCCCTCGGGTTGTTTAAAATTAAGTAACCACCTCAAAGCACCATGGTCAGTTCGCACAAGAAATTCAGCACCGTACAGATAATGGTGGAAGTGTTTAATTGATGCTACTATAGCGTACAACTCTTTTCTTGTTACGCAATACCTTCGTTCAGCCTTACTAAACGATTTACTAAAATATGCGATTACTCTTTCTTCTCCTCCCTGGATTTGAGAGAGAACACTACCCAAGCTTTCATTGCTTGCATCTGTGTCAAGAATATACTTGTCACTGGGGGTGGGGAAGGCTAATATAGGAGTAGAGGTTAGGGCTACCTTCAAGGCGTTAAATGCTTCTTCGCATTCCTCATTCCACAGAAATCTTTTCCCCTTTTCTGTCAAAAGATGTAAAGGACGTGCAATAAGAGTGAAGTTTTTAACAAACTTCCTGTAATAAGAGCATAAACCTACAAATCCTCTCACGTCACGAACACAATTTGGCCTTGGCCAATTTTTAACAACAGCCACCTTTGACGGATCAGTCGAGACTCCGTCCTTGCTAACTATGTGTCCGAGAAACTCCACTTTTTGTTTGAAAAGAAAACATTTCTTAGGCGACAGTTTCAGTCCCGCTAATTTGAACCTCGTAAAAACATCATCTATGGCAGCAATGTGTTCCTCGAAATTCTTTCCAAAAATAATTACATCGTCTAGATAGACTAAACATGTTTGCCACTGCAAACCAGATAAAATTTTCTCCATCAATCTTTCAAAGGTGGCTGGTGCATTGCAAAGCCCGAACGGCATGACACAAAATTGATATAGACCACTGTGGGTGATAAAAGCGGTCTTTTCCCTATCAGACTCGTCCATTTCGACCTGCCAGTAGCCACTCGCTAGGTCGAGGGTCGTAAACCAGGTGGAGCCATTAAGACTATCTAAGGAGTCATCGATTCTAGGGATAGGGTAGCTATCTTTAGTGGTAATATCGTTAAGCCTACGATAATCTACACAAAAACGAGTTGATCCATCTTTCTTTTTAACTAAAACAACTGGAGACGCCCATGGGCTAGATGAAGGTTCAATCACCCCCCGCTTTAACATATCTGAAACCTCGTTAGCCGCATCCTCTCTTTTATTCAGAGGCAGTCTTCTAGCATGTTGTTTAATAGGGGCCACCTCTTTAGTTGGAATTTTGTGTTTCACAATACCAGTCCTTCCTAAATCCTCCTTACATTTTGCAAAAATACTCTCATGCTTCAGAAGAAGCCTCCTAACTAAAGCTTTTTGATTTTCATCAAGTGATCCCTCCAAAGAGTTGTACAGCCCTAAAATGTGATGTGGTAAGTCAGTGACTCCCCCACCCTCATTGGAAGTGTCACCCTCCGTGTTTTGTACCGATAAAACTTCTTCTACAGGCTCACACGTGGCCGCCGTAACTCCTTCATACACCGTGACCGGCCCTGAATCTACATTAATCATGCGGATTGGTACCACGTGACTCTGGGGATTAACCACAGCTTTAGCTACCATAATCGAGTGTTTCTTTACAAAATTTTCACAAGGCTCTACAATAAACTCTGTTCCGTCTAATTTATTGGCAAGTTTACCTGGTACTACAATTTCCTGGCCTGGACTTATGCAGACTGTCTCAGCTACCGTGATTCTATTCACTACGTTACTAGGGGCATTCAATCTCTCGTTGCCGAAACATTGAACCACAATATTCCCAATTTTTATCTGACCAAGGCCTAGATCTATTTGGCACTTGTATTTTGATAGGAAATCACACCCTAATATGAAATCAGAAGATATGTCTGCAACCCACACCGGGTGGTTCGCCGAAAAATCTCCCATCTTCAATGAAAAATTACCACAACCGAACAACGGTATACTTCGATCATCGGCCATAACCAAGTCCTCTCCAGTTCTCTCTAACTTTGGCCGTGCAGTCTGAACAATTTCCTGATACATACTACGTTTCACCACACAAATATTTGCTCCCGTATCAATCAAGCTATCTAAAGTCCTACCATGGATTTGTATTCTTGCGTACAATCCATCTCTATTATTCTTTTCACTAAGTGACGTAACAAAGGGCCTTTTGTGACCACTAGCCGACTCATGGCCCGCTGAACCGGCTTTTACTAGTTTCCCGAGTTATGACTTGTCCCATTGTTATCAGATACTTTAGGTTTTGGACAATTACGAGCAAAATGCCCAACTTCTTTGCAGTTGTAACATTTGTTGTCCTTGATCATATTCTTACCCTCTCTTTTATGAGGCTTTTCCGAATTCCCGTGGCTCTTCTCTAGCGATTTAAAACATTCCTGAATTTTAGCTACCATTTTCTCTACAACTTGGTCTAAATTACTCTGTACCTCTTTCGCCGGTTTCTGGTCAGTATCAGGGGGGCCTGACACAGCTCTAACTAACCTTCTGCTATTTCTCTGATTTTCAGCCTGTTGAAACGTTTCAAATTCAATTGCTGTTTTTACAGCGCTGTCCAAACACTTTGGGCGAGACTGATATATTCCCCATCGCATGTCAGTATCAGACAGCGCATCAATAAAATGATCTTTTGCCAAGGTCTCTTGTAGATCATACTTAGCTTCAGGGTAGGCTAATTTAACCAATCTCCGGACTGACTGCGCTAATTCTGGAAGGTTTTCACCTTTCTTTCTTTGTTTATTCTTTAACTGAGCACGGAATAATTCCGTTTGATTTTGTGACCCAAAACGTTTGGACAGGGCGGCAACAAGCGAATCGTAATTACGACGCATCGAGGTATCAAGGTCGCCTAATACTGACAGCGCTTCACCTCTTAAGGAAGTGGCAAGATGCATTCCTTTAGAAAGGGGATCCCATCTATTCATTTCTGCTATCAATTCAAACTGTACAATGTAATCATTCCACTCACTACTCCCGTCAAATGCTACGGGGCGTACTTCCGTTCTCTTTGGGTATATACGGGAATCTGAGGGAGGTACAGGCAAATCATTAGAATGGTATCTAACGGGCGGGGAATATTCCCCCAACTGCACATTTCTATCCGAGTTGTTGACAACTTTTCTATCATTAAGTTGATCATCTTCAATTCTCCTATAACTTCTACCAGCCTCCCTATTCACATAATGGCCAGCTCCATGGCGACTTACGGAGGGACGGTGGTCCAAGTCGTAACCATAATTATTACATTTACGCCATTCGCCTACACTAGGATAACGTTTCTTATCGTCTGCTCTATCTAACCCCTCTAGAACTGACCTAGAATTACCTGCACCACTGATCAAATATTTATCTCTATACACTGTATCCTCACTAGGGTAACGGATCCTAGAGAGGGAATCACCCCTCGAAATTCCACTTGGCCCCGGGCCAGTTACACCACCCCATGGCATACTGTCAGTCCCAGACTGACGAATTTCGTAACGCGCAGCCCTTGGCTGCAAGTCCTCCACCCCATATTGGGTCGCATTTCTTGTATCAATTTCCCTGGAACCTCGTCCAGGTACGCCCCCTAATGGCATATGATCAGCCCTAGACTGATATAAATTGTACCCTGCAGTCCCTGACTGCGAATGCCTGACCCCCATATGGGCGGGACTTGACGTGTCCCTTTCTCTATCCGATAAGCCATCACCAAAATTGATCAACGGTGCATTCTCCCTATTAGACACAGTTCTACTGAAACCATTTCCCAGATCAAGTTTAACTACACTATTTGAAATAAAATTACGAGGGCATTCAGTAGGGGGCACATTTGCCCTCCTCTCACTCACACCATCGTCCACATGTCGGGGCTGCTGGTTTCGTTCTCTCTCCTCAAAATCACTAGAAACCCTCATACGTATGTCACCCGTCACAGACGGAGACCTAGCAGCCCCGAAGTTTGGTTCGCTATAACGCATAGGCCCATTTAAGTAATGATTACGAGAATTTGAAAAATACTCACGTGGTAGCGTACTGCCATCCAAGCCGCCGTCACTAGGGACGCACTCATCTACCACCATCCAATCCTGATTACACAAAACATTCCCATTCTGAATCTCACTAAGTGTGGGTTCTTCGCGAACTCTGTTTTCAAACTGTGAGCCCGAACAGGGTGCAACACTCTGTTCCCTACAGGAAACCAGTTCCTGCCTTGACACACAGGTGTCCGAATCAAAGCTAATTAAATCATTCATGCTCAACAGAAAACAGAATCCGATCGCTTGCCACCAATGTAACGCTAACTCAGTCTAAGATTCTGGGGCGTCCAAATATTCCCTGCTGAGGACTGGTGGTGGTATGGAAACAAATGCGGCTTGGATGGTTGTATGTTAGTAAACGACGAGCCTTAAATCTCGCTATTACATGCAAAAGATATAACACATAGATAAACGAGTAAAGAACAAGCGCTGTGTAGATTTCGCAATCTATTACTATAAACAGCCACGGTACAAACAATACATCGGCACGAAGCCCTCAAAAATAGATAGAAAAACATGCACTTAACGATAATGGTCACAAACGAGGTCTCAATACCGAAGTAGAGTCCTATAACGATACGTACAAAAGTGTATAAAAGACGAATACAAGACAGATACAAGTACGACCACAATGGTCGGAGCCAGGGCTACTACCGAACCGAACGATTCAGATCGGGAGCGAAGACTGGTCACAATTCTTGAGGTCTGCTTCAGCTGAGCTGGTGAGCAGACATCACGTGACCTGTAACAATTACGTAATGTAGCCTACGACAAATAGAGGGCGACATATATGATGACCAACGGCATCACAGTATATAGCCAATGTATATATGAATGTTTGTCACGTATGTACATGTTATGTATGTAGTCTGTGTATTTATGTGCATCATGATATGTACATATATGTATTAGAAATATTGGAGTCATCAATGACAAATAGTGGGTCTACAAGACATCCGGGGTTGTAGTATTTTCTGAGGACGTTTCTTGGCTTTATTACCAATCTATGTACGTTGTATAAGTAGGCCTACAATCAATATTGTCGGGTGGGGTGGAGGAGGGGACGGGGAGGGGGAGGAGGGAACGACGAAGAAATGGATTAGAAGGATATACGTTGCAAAACGGTAAGACCCCGCCTTCACTCCCCCGAATGCTACACCTGTGAAACTATACAAAATGCTTTCATTGCATGACGTAAGAGTCAAGTTATTGTGTTTTGACACGTGGTTTAGCTAGTTAAATGAATTTACTGTCCCTCAAACAGTCACACATCTTAGTAACACCATTTTTAGCAACATACTGTTTGTCTGAACGACACGACATTTACAACCAGTTATGAAGCACATATGAGCATGGGTGGGGCAAATTCAAAATCTCTTCCTTCCGAATGTTTTTTTTTTCTTTCAATGGGTATGAACCTTTACGGGAGTTGAAGTACGGCTAGTGACAAACTAATGACTTTATACAGGAGGGGTGCAACCTTTGCATCTTTAAAGCCTACTCATTATGTAAGGGCTATAGTGACCCTTCCCCAACCCCATCCAGCAGAAATTCAAAGTTTAGACGTGCAATGGTGCATTTAATCAAAGAAGTTAGTTCTAAATTAATATATTTATTAACCCAATGTTATGATAATTAATTTTCTGTGTGAGGTTGAAAAGGGGTGGGTAGGTGGAAGGGGTGCACCCGGAGTTGGGAACTAATTTTCCCTGGCTGAATGTTTAAATACCCGACTGCAAAAAAAAACTTCCCAGACGTACGATATGTGGCGATGGAATTTCCCATGTGCTCCTTTGCGCACGGCACTGAAAGAGTGTAAAAGTGTCACGTGATAACACAATGAGGAAGCCGCGCATCACATTATCAATGTTGCCCATGTATCTCTTCGCTACAACGACGGTGTCCGCCACACCACGAATTCACGAGATCCGTTATCTCGTCAAAACGTCAATTTTCTGAATTTTGTCACGTTAGCATCTCGTCAACTCGTCAATTTGCAGATAATTGTCGTTTTGTCAAGTCGGTAACTCGTCAATGCAATGTCCCTTCTACGCTTCCGTATATATGAAGTCGGGTGAATTTGCTTAATACATTTTATCTCTTTGAATTTCAGGACAAATTTGATACAGCACCATTTAATTTGTTTCTAATCCCCGGCCTATCCAAAAGGAAAACTTTCACAAAGGAGGGGGGGGGGACCCCTTCCACTAAAACCTCTCCCCACGACGACCGTCCAGTAACGCTACATCAGTGATAAATATTGGATACGTCAATGCTCTCTCCTTCACAATATTGATACAACTTTACGTTTTGCACGAATTCACTAGTTCGTATACCTCCACGTGCGATTATGGAAGGCAAGTTACCATGATTGTTATTATTATGTGTAAGATATATGTAGTCAGCTACGTCATAAGAGTGAATCATTATTCATGACTTATTAATATATCTCACAACGCCTACCCAAGAATGCCTTGAAAGTAGGGTTACCATTTTTCTTTGCGCTGAAAGTGGGACTGATCTGGGGGAGCGGTCTAATGGGAGGGGGTGTCCCCCTCCCCTTTGAAAAAAATTTGATTTTGGGAACTACCTAGAAGCCAAATGGTGCAATATTTAAGGCTGATTTCCACTAGTTTTGTTTGCCTAATATGTAGCCTATTTCAGAAATGTAATTCATGCTATTTCTGGTTTGCACCACATTTACTCCATGCGGACTGGTGATAAAATTAATACCATGGTTGCACAACTACATCATCATGAAAAATAGCCAAAAATGAACAGCACAACTCAAACTCAGTTCAGTCATGAATATTTGTCCCCTCCACTAATCTGCTTGAGGAATCCCGGATTCTTCAACAGGTATGAGTGAAGAACATTGAACGTCCAACGTCAGTAACGATACTCAATTCTATCGCAACGACGCACGTGGATTCGTATTCCCGCACACTACAGGGTTACCATACCGAGTCGTCGTCTGCTACAGCAGCTAACGAGCTGTTTATGTACACATAACTTGGCGATTGCGAGTCTGATCTGAAAAACTTGTACTGCGTATATTCGTTTCCGGGAAAATCGGGACAATTTGTCTTACCGGCCGGACCGCTCACTTTTCATTTCAAAAACGGGACAATCCCGATTAATCGGGACGGATGGTAACCCTACTTGAAAGCTCCCTCACGCAGGTCCCTCCTGGCACTATGCGATTTGCTGAGGCCTTCAATCTCAGACTGGCGAGTAGTCATGGAGGGGGGAGGGGGTCAAATTTGGACGGAATTTTAATATAATAGATAAACTGAAGTAAAATATTACTCAACAGTTAGAACAATGTTACTTTCTCAGCGCATCGCGAGCACCCATCGTAGCTAGAATTGTCTAATAATTACTTCCTGTAGGACAGCTTGTGTGGAACCAAGTCCCTTGCAACCCCCTAACATTATATAACAAATCGACCGGCCGTTAATCTGAATTTGGCTATATATATATATATATATATATATATATGTTTAACAGTTTAACAGTTTTTCCGTTATTCCTATATATATATATATATATATATATATATATATATATATATATATATATATATATATTTAAAAAAAAAACTCAACTTGTGAGTTTTATGGTCTGTTTAGAGCGCATGCAATGCCATTTGAAGATAGAACAAACCTTCATTATAATTCACACATCTCTTTAAATTCCCTAGAACTTCCGGTGCTTTGCCCCCTGGTCCCCCATCGAGCGTTTTCCCTTGACCTCAGGCCCTCGGAGGTACGCTTCGCGCTCCCGAGGCTCCGTTGGGTTAATCCGACCTGAAAACAAACTTCTGGCTGCACACACCTGATACCAGCCCCCTCCCCCAACAATGTTTAAAATGTTCCTAAGCGTATATGCATAGAGTATTTTTGCTGTCCAATATGGCTATTGACGCTGCGCACCAAGTCATTTTCTCCCATACCTCGTCAGGACATATGTGCAGTGGCGTAGCCAGGGGGGGGGGCGTGGGGGCGACAGCTCCCCATGAAAGCTTGTCGCCCCCAGTCGCCCCCCACTGGGATTTTGGGTGTCGAAAAAAAATTACATGTGTGAAAAATATATCATTGGTCTGAATGGTTTCGAATCTCCATGATGACCACTCATGAACGCCCCTTCGACCGCGGACCGGCAGTAGGCTATAGTTGCTGATAAACCGGATGTGACATTTTTTTCACTTCTGGGACATACCCCGATGCTCTTATAACCGCTAAAAAACCTAATTTTCAAGAAAGGAGACAATACTATTGCTGAGAATCAGTCTATCACCCTAATGTTTCAGTCTTTCAATCTTTGATCATGTCAGTTCGACATATAGTTCGGTCATTCAGTATGTTACTTGGCTGAAAGCCCACTCAATCTTTCCTTATTTTCCACGCGCAATTTGCAGATTTGTCGAAAAATGTCAATGCCGGTGTCAAACTCACAATTTTGTGGTATTACTCCCAGGACGGCAAGTCGAGAAACTCAAATGCAGTCGCGGCGGATAGCTTCCTTCGCCTATAGTATGTCCGGGGACATTTTGGGGCATCGTGTCCTATAGGCCTATATCTGAGGCACTGGGGTCATTCCTTGACCTACTTGGTGCAATATAATGTGCCCATTTCGAAGTAAATGAATTCACAGATTGTTAGTTGCCATGGTTTTGAACAAATGAGGGGTATTCTTTCCTGAAACATAGGGCAAAATGGGGCTGGGGTTTCCAGTTCCCTGCATCATTTGTCAACTTTATTGCAGATTTCCTGAGTGACGAATTTGTAATTTTCTCCCAAAATCACGCAACTAGATGGCTGCGCGCCAACTGATGGTGGCGCTCCGCTTAGATAGTACCTGCGACCGGAAAACTCGAATCGATTACGTCCCGCCCCCCCCCCCCCGAACGTTTAAAATCGGATTGACGCACCTGCTTACTGGTCTTGGGAAGTGTCATTTCCAACGATCTAGGCCTTTTTAGCTTAAAATTTCGGTACGCTGCGCGCCAACCTATGGTGGCGCTCCGCTTGATAGTAACAAGACGCCCTCCCAGGAAATGGTCAAGCCCCCACCGCCGCCCCCACTGAAAAAATCCTGGCTACGCCACTGCATATGCGAGTCCCCACCATGCCGTGTAACCTGAATTGTCCATTACCCTCATCGACTGTTCCGTATAGTTAGGCATCCCTGCTCATGTACACACTTACAATCATCCTTAGAGAACAATTCTAAACGGGTCTATTAAGGGCGTTTGTAGCTTCAACTCCGGTTCAGTAAGGCCTTGGTTTTATGTTTGGTGATATCGTGTCAATGAAGTGTTAATAAAAAAACAACAACTTCACTGATGATTTACTTTACTTTTATAAAAAGTTATGGTTTTACGTACAATGAATGATCGTCGTTGGTGAAATAAAGTTTGCATATATATTCATCACATGTTCACTTCCCACCAATCACAGTAGCATCATACTGAATTTGGTTATCTCTAAATATGACAACAGATCATATAATATCCTAACAAGTGGTTCTAGAAAACCAGTCAAAGCCAAAGGTAAGTAAAATCTACAGGTAAGGCTATAGTACAAATCACATGCAATCACATATTAATATATGTATTCATTGCTGTAAAATGTTTCTACGCAACAAAGACTGGATATGTTACAGAAGCGTTGAGGTTCCGATAAACCCTCATAATAGTTGCACTTCTTAATATTAAGTATGTACTATGCACAATACATAAAAAAATAAAAACAAAACTTTATGTTAAATTAAAGTCTCAATACCTGACTTGATGATGAGTTGAGGAAAACAAACTTCAGAAGTAGATTCAATGTTGTTATTCTACATGCACTCTGACCAGATGGGTTCATAGAGAAAGGCTGTCGCAATCGAAAGAAAGAAATTTATTTTCTGTTACCCTTATGGCGCGAACGATACACCGTAAAATCACTGCAACCGCCCATGCCAGCATGTTCATTACACTAGGCTTAACGGTCGTAAACAAAACAGAGAGGTTTCAATGGCGCATGATCTGGTGGGCGGGGCTTGCACATTTTGATTGAAGTTTGTTTAACCTACGGACTCGTTATAAAAGCTGGCTAATTTTTTTCAGCTCAAATTTTTTAACGACATTTAACTAACAACGTTCATTAAATTCGCCCTCTTTAAAAGAAATATCACGAAGAGCAAAATAATGGACTTGATACTCCATATTATTAATTATTAATTCATAATTGTACAGAAACTGACTTAATTGCTTATTATAATACAAAAAAAAAATACATATCTCACCATTCACATCCTCTGATATCCATATGTCACTATTAATCTTTTCTACAATTTTGTTTCCAAATTTCGCGTCAAGTTTAGTTATTCTATTTGCGTTAAATTATAACATACTTCTAATTGACCAAGAGATAAGAAGACATGCATCAGTCTGGACATTTTGATGACGTAATTAAATCTCCATATCCTCCCCACCATATGCATTATCTCCATTCACTTACTGACACTATCCATAACCACTCACGCATATATTGTCATTATAGAATTACTATATTTACCATGACAACATATGTACCTCTAAATTAATTACCACGGAGGTAAACTCCATAAATACTGCTAGGTCAGTGTTCTTTCTTGCAAGATTCCTGGTTTTATGATGGGTGGTGTTTGTTCTAATGTGACACCCACATTTACACCTCGGAAATGTGAAACTACCGTCTTTCTAATACTATCACGAACCTTAGCATTATCTACAGTGTTGCGTAACCTTCTTTCAAACTATATCTATGTCACAATGTGAAATCTCAAAACCGAGGCATCCAAACTCATCAATATTCCATGTCTTTGTAATTACTCCATCAAGTACAATTTGATGAAAATGTTTTTTTTTCAAATAATATTTTCATCTTTCGGGGATAACTTATTGATAAGCATAAATGGTTCCTTCTTTATAATTGGCAGAAGACATATTCATGAAGTGATACAAGAAGAAATTGCGTAACAAAATAAATAAATTTGAAAATCTCAGCATAAAATCGAGTGAGTTAAAAACAAGTGTGAAGATTTAAACTGAACTACATAACTAAAAGTCCCCTAAGCGAGAAATGCAAACAAATATGGACACATAGTATATGAAAACAGCGATGGTGTTTAAAGCAAAGTGAAAGATTTAAAGAGGACGATGGCCAATGTTGTAACAACGTCACAATTATATAGAGAGACTCGTATTCCCTTTTAAGTTTCCCAGTACACTCCCAAGTTGTTTTGTGTAAACCTCGGGCAAGCAAATTTTGATGAACTGAGTGGTGTATAACTATAACCAGCGGGATCAGAACAGGTTGTCTTCAGGAACATGTACTTGCATAATTCATCTACCAGGATCCAGCCTTCTACAGGACAAAGAAGAATAAAAACCATACAAACAGATTGCTTGGGTATTAGGCCTAGTCATTTACATTACTATTATTTTATTGTTCAGGGCAGGGGTAATGATCATTTTCAGTTTCTTTTTTCCTAATATTATCATAATTTTTAAATATGTGTATGTATAAGAGTGGATTATAATATAACGGAAAATGTTTAATATTAAGTTACTGCTTTTTCCTCTAAACATTAAACCTTATTCAATGCGTGGATAAAAAGCCTAATCATTTTACATGTGTTTTTTTATTGGTGGTAGGGGGGCGGGGGGAATAATCATAACTTTTAGATATTTGGATGTATAACAGTGTATATCATAATTGAAATATTTAATCCTTACCCATCAATTAAATGTAGTTTATTTAGTAGTGAATACATTAATATGACATTTCTACATTAATATGACATTTCAGTTGCTCATTAGATATGTAAATATATGTGTGTGTGTGCGTTTTTTTTTTTTAAATGTACCTTTAGTTACCAAGTGCTTGATTGGTTTGTTATAGATATATGGTTGATTGCTATCACTTTACCCTACTCATTGGATGATGAGAAGTTTGTGTTCACTTCATCATTTAAACCAATATTTTAATGATTGTTTAGTTATAAGTGTTCTCTACATGAATTTATACCTCTTACTGTTAGATGTGTAATATATTATACTAATACGTCATCACGTTACCACGGTGACTGTTACTAGTACACTTTATACTATACCTATTATGGAATGAGTTACATTTTGATGTTCAATAATGTTTATAAATTTTACATCGACCCAATATTTAGCAATGATTGGTACTACATCATTTTAAACCAACCATTCAATGTTAAGTAATATATGTTAAGGTTTATGTTAATCAACCCACTGCCATATATCTTTCTTTCTTTATTACAACATAAATTTATCAATTCAGTGTAAATTTTGAAATATTTGTTGACTACATCACTCTCATCCAAGAAGGGTATGTTTAGTAATATTTGTTGTCTACAACCCTTCAATCCACCCATTGTATGTTTTGTAACACTTTTTGACTACATCCCTTTTATCAACAAAGTGTTTGTTAGAAATATTTGTTAACTACATTACTCTAATCCACCCATGTATGTTTAGAAATATGTGTTGAATACATCCCTCCACTAAGTGTATGTTAGTAACATCTGTTGACTGCATCCCTCCACTAAGTGTATGTTAGTAACATATGTTGACTACATCCCTTTAATCCACTATCTGTTTGTTTACTAATATGAGTTGACTACACCCCTTTAATCCACCCATCGCTTGTTTACTGATAATTGTTGACTTCATCCCTTTAATCCTGTGTATGTTAGTAATATTTGTTGACTACATCCTTCTAATCCACCCAATGCTTGTTTACTAATATTTGTTGACTACACCCCTTTAATCCATTCAGTGTCTGTTCAGTAATATTTGCTAATTACTAAATCCCTTTAATCCACTCAGTGTTTGTTTACTAATATTTGTTGACTACATCACTCTAATTCACCCATTGCATGTTAACTAATATTTGTTGACTACATCCCTTTAATCCACTGTGTTTGTTTACTAATATTTGTTGACTACATCACTCTAATTCACTCAGTGTTTGTTTACTAATATTTGTTGACTACATCCCTTTAATCCATCCATCGCTTCTTTACTAATATTTGTTGACCACATCCCTTTAATCCTGTGTATGTTAGTAATATTTGTTGACTACATCCCTTTAATCCATTCAGTGTTTGTTTACTAATATTTGTTACTACATCCCTTTAATCCACTCAGCGTATGTTTAGTCATATTTGTTGAATACATCCCTTATCATCCACTTATTGTATGTTTAGTAATATTTGTTGAATACAATACTCTCATTCACCCATCACTTGTTTAGTAATATTTTTTGACTACATCACTCTAATTCACCTCTAGCTTGTTTACTGATATTTGTTGACTACATCCCTCTAATCCAATCAGTGTATGTTTAGTCATATTTGTTGACTACGTCCCTTTAATTCAATCAGTGCATGTATGCTAATATTTTTTTTAATACATCGCTTTAATACCTTCATTGCATTTTAAAGTAATATGTGCTTACTGTTTAACAATTTTATCCACCCATTGCATTTTCAGTAATATTTGCTGACTACATCACTTAAGTGCTACTTCAATCCACCTATTGTATGTATAGTAAATTAGTAATATCAGACTTGTAGTACTAAGTACTACTATTTATTTTCTCCATTTTAACATGTAATCCACCACAGAATGTTTTTAAAAAAAAATTGTTTTGCAATCCATCCCATGAATCTCTCGCACAAACGGTGACTCTAGAAAAGTTTGTAATAAATTGAGAAAAGGGTTTCAGGACGCCATTGTGAACTATTCATTTTACTGTGTTTCTATAGCAACAACTAATACTCGTTAACACTGCTAATACAGAAAGTTAACAGGAATGACACAGTACTTACCTTCCAACGACCAGTGTCAAGGTTCAGCAGATATTTTTGATTCCACTTAGTATTATCAGGTACCCAGGCGACTGAAAACAACAAAACAAAGCCGTGTGTTTATGAAACAGTATACTGAAATAATATGAGTATACAACCAGAGGCGTAGGTTGGTATGGTCGATTTCGGTTGAGGATAGGGCGTAAATGTGGGTGCGATAGTCACACTGTTATTGGTTGGACTGCATGTATGTTCGGGTATTGTCATCAGGAGATCGAACAAACTCAAAGGCTTTTCAAAATACGAAAATGTTTTCGAATTTAGGGGAAATTTTGTCGTAATTTCATTATTGCATAGTTATGTGTTTTGTTATTACATCTAACAAAGAACTACTTTTATACACGGTAAAGGATATCATGTATATTGAGTAAGATAGTTTTACGATGCATACTGAACTAATACTGGAATAATTCGCTACCTCAACTCGTTATAGATTATATTCCTTAATTTGACTGCATTCTATGTTTTGTTTATTTGAGTTGTCTGACATCATATTCGATACTAAATTTCCATTTTGTTTTAATCAATTGATTCTCTCCCTTGTCGCACAGTCACATACCATACGTAATGTGTATTATGTAGACTGCTAGAGGGAGAGCCATCTTTAATGAACAATTAGCAAATTAAAAAGGTTGATTAAATGTGTAATATACTGCACCTTTAACACCTCGAGATTTCAAAGCAGATAAAGATGGGTCGATTGGAATAGATGAGGGCAGCAGACACTGACTTAGACTGAAATCTCAGAAAAGGCAGAGAATCATGAATACATTGCGGCATTATATTGCAGCGTTCTTATAGACACAATCAAACTTCTACTAAAAAATCCAAAATAATCTTCAAATTGTAATAAATAAAGGGAAACATGAAACGCAGGTCGATGGCCATAAGTCAATGGAAACTTTAGCTAGGTCATTCAAATAGCTCATGTAAAGGGTGAATGTCATTTCTCCTGGACGAAGGACAAAGCTTAGAATATTCATGATTAAATATTTGCAATCAAAAATAATATTATAAGAACTTTATAAAAAATTGCAATAACCATTAATACTTTGTCATGACAACGTAATCATTTATAATACCAACTTAATAATTCATGATAACAAATTGATAATTTTTATTCGCATGAACCTAATAGGCGCTCATACCTTTGATATTTATTTCCATTATAAAAAAAACAAATTGGCGATGTCTAGTTTAATATTTAAAATATTAAAGCAGTCAAATTAATTTAAGCGAAGTAAAAAAGCAAGTCATCGTAGGCCTTCATGCAATTCAAAGTAACACTTAATCAAATTTTAGTCAAATCACAAGCTAAAATAAATATGACTCGAGTCTTACTTCAGTCCAAGTTATTGACTGGAGTCAACAACACTGACAACCAGTTATATTGCTGTTACCAGAGCACCCCTCCCCAACCCCACCCTCTACACACACATTCTATTGAGTAGACATGATTACTTTCGAATTATGCTGAGTAAGATACCGTAACGCCTACAACGTCTGCGAGGCGTAAACCGGAAGCTTACAACATTTTTAAATGCGATATCGAGGTAAAATAGTATAGTAAGCCACACCCATTTTTAAATTTTTACTTAGCAAATCCAGTCATAATCAGCGATCCCCGAAACAAAAGGTGAATGATAATTAGGTCAACTATGTCTGGTTGTGTTTTAATGATCGTCAGTTTAAAAAAAGAAACACATATTCATATTGCTAACATTATGTAACAGAGACGCAGGTTGACCGATTGTGAAAATGACCTTCAGCACTACATATCATGCATGTATCCATGGTAACCAACATTTGTATATTAATAGGTACTGAAGCTGCTGTCACATGACACATTACATGTTGATTTACTGATCATATATAAAGGATGCAATGAATTTGAGGATTTTTTTTTTATTGATTCAGGTTATGAAAGGAAAGTTAACATTGTTAGTAGGTCTGTGTACAGAGACGTTATACATGTCAGGCGTATACACAACGTAAGGTGTACAGCAGGCCTGTAAAAAGAGGGCAAAACGGGAAGCTCATTGCCGGGAAATCTTGAAAACTAGCGGGAAATCTCACACGCAGCAACAGCAAAAAAGGGTTAGAGAAAGAGCCAAAGAGGAAATAAAATTTAAAAAAATTATAAATAAAAAATCAGAAACACTAACTTTAGTGTCTGGGTGTCTTTATTTTTCACTTGAAATAACCCAAAGTAGCATCATAATTATTTAATACACTTAATGGCATCGCCGCCGCAAGCCCGCTGAATCTCTCAAGCCAATGTTGGAAAACCTTGTTCAATTTCCCGCGAACACACTGCCGATTTCCCGTCGGTGTTCGCGCAGTACCTGGGAATTTTCCCAGGTACTGTACATTGCCAAACAACTGTGAGCGCTTCCCCTGTCTAACACCGGTTGGTTAACCTTTTTTTTTTTTTTGGCACGTTTCCAAGGAACGTTTTATGTAGTACACGAGGCACAGCCCATGCGTTGATACACGCATATCACGATATCAAGGCCCCTATAGCCATTGCCATCTTTATTATGAAAGTGAACCTTGTAATAACTTATGTTTTAGGCCACTTGGCATGATTAACTAAATGCTAAATATTGTTTTCATGTTCTTGTAAAAAACGTCAACTTCGCAAAATACAGTTAGTTGTGTTTTTGTAGTTACGTGAGATCCGTAACCGACAAGGTGGTTAGGCTATTTGATATGCACTTAACTATGGTAGGATATTATTTTTTCCGTATTTTTGGAAATTCTAGAAAATACTTTCTTTTTCCCCCGCTTAACACCAGATGTGGTCTTACGGTTTATTCATAAATGGGTGTACTAGAGCCTTTTTTACATGACATTAGTTGCATTTAAGACGATATGCCAGTTTCGCGTGAATTTTTCGAAAGTGTTTTGCTCGATCTTTCGTAAAATTTGAAAGGTGTACCAACTTACTTTTCGTACACAATTGGTAATTTCTCTACTGATTTTCAGAGTTTTTATCTCCATACAGTCAAGTATATACGTTGTGTATTGAGTATAAACTAATCGAGAATGCAACTTATGCAAGAAAACAATGCGGGGATTTCCAGCAGACCATTTTTTTCTTTGCGGGATTACTGAGTCAGTTGAAGGGATTCCCGCACCTTAGAGGGAACACTGAGCTGAAGTCAAATTCATACGACAGAAAACGTTTACTTTCTAACATACAATATAAATTTTTTTAAATGTGGAATGGCAATATTGTTGTTCAAAACATTTCCCGCCAGGCTAATTTGTTACAGCAACCTTCCCGCGCTGTGCCGTGGGTGTCAGTGTGACATTGACATTGCCCTTGTGAGTGGTTTGGGGACACATCATTACTCGTTATATTGTGACAATGATTGCGCGCACGCAGAACTTTTCGTAGGTAGTGTGATGCACTGATTGTCAACATGTGATTGTCATTTAAAAAAGTTTCGATATTATTTGTACGTGAATGAGAGTGAAGTGAGGAGTGGTTTTTTCCTTCTCGTGCGCTTTGATAAATTGATAGGGGTAGTCGGGTAGGCCCACACGTCAACAAAAATACAAAATGGCTTCGTTTATTTAGTCTTTATCAGAAATATTTGAAGAAGTGTAAAGTCTGCTCAGTTTGATCGATCCAACACAATATAATAATAAAGGCTTACTGGGCGTCCTCTTTGAAGGATTTTTATTTCATTTGTTCGATTTTTATCGTGAACCATATCCAATTTATCTCTCTGCTCCAAGCCATGCGGCACACTGTACATAAAAACTGATGGGATGCATCGCGCACTCCATTGCTAAAATACACGTGCTCGCTCCAGCTCCACTGATGTGTAGAGTTCAGTGGCTCACTTGCATCTCATGTAACTTTACGATGTTTATTTACATTACATATTAATAATTGATGTGGTACAATGTGACAGCCGGGTTATAGATGTATAATAAATTATTATCAGACTGGAGTGATTGCTTGAGATGAGACTACTTTGAGTTTTGTCAAGGTAAGAACTCAAGAAACTGACACACTAAACCAGTTTGTTTTAAAAATTATATTTATTACCTTTTTAAGTTCAAATTAGCACTGGTCTCAACGATTGCAAGTTGTTTTAAATCGCCAAAAAGGTGCACCAAATGGCGCCAATTGCATCCTCATTTTTCAAAAATCTGTACCTTGTGAGGGGGGCACATCCCCCCTCACACACCCCCCTGCGCCGCTTGTGCGGCGCAATGGCTGCTCTGCAGCCATATGGTTCTAGGGTTATTATACCTTCCTTGCAGGGAATTTTTTTTTTTTACAGCCCTGGTGTACAGTATAGTAGCTAATAAGACATAAAAAAGAACTGAATTTCAACTATAAACTAGATGAATCAGTAGTACCTGGATTAATTTTAATCGACAGTGGTAGTGAGCGTGTTATGGAGAAAACAGAAGGGTAACTGTAGGTCGCTGGGGATTTCTAACTGGCCTTTCCTATTTCAACATGTTTGTTTCCTCGACAGTTTAGGTCATAGTGAGAAAGGGATGATGAGGTGAAGGGAATAAATAGATGTGTTTGTGAGGGAGGGATGTTTACATTTCATATTTAAATCATACATATATATAGAATCAGATAATATTACCACGTACAGTTTTCATGAACATATATCAAGCGGGACTTGACGAGGAAGAGAGGATTGTAGGTTGAACCAGGATGAGGGGCACAAGGGTGATATTCAATGATTTATACTATTAAATACACTGGGTCGGGGGTCTAGCCGTGAAAACACATTCATTAACAAATTGAGATTTAAACAGGTCTTAAGGATAAAGTAGTGAGTGTTTTTCCTATGTTAACATCAGCGCTTGGGTCCGTTGTTGTAAGTTTGTGGGGGGATGTTCATTGTTACTATGCGTTCGTAAAGATCGATTTCCGTCTTGAATAAATCAATTATTATCCCCATATAAAGACACTACAGGACTTAACTGATGATTTTAAGACTCCCCGCCCATCACTTCCCCCCCCCCCCCAAAAAAAAGCCAGGTTAGAGATAGTTTTCAAATAGAGCAATACATTTTGATTACACCAATATATTGTTAGATTTTTTAATTGTATTTCCATAACATTTATATTCCACTGATTTAATTGAATGTTATTTAAGAGTTGTCTCCATTGCTCTTCAATTTATCTCGTTTTGAGCGGGTTTATGTTGTTTTCATTATTTTCTTAGTAATTCAAATTGTACATACATTTTTTTTTTTCAATTAATCCTTAGTTTTATATCCTTTTATTCGTATTTCTATAAAAATAATATAAATAATCTAAAACATTTCACCTTCAGTTGTAATTGTTTTCTTCATTCATATCTGTTATATATTATAATAGATTATCTTTGTTTTATTTATTATTATCTCATCGTTCCCATACGGAGATAAGATAGTGTAGGTCCTTTGCCAGATGGGCCATAGGCAGCTATGTCAGTTGTCATAGCAACATTTGCCATGGTATTAGTTAATTTTCTCTGAGGTGCCTCTCTCATGTCACCCATGGTACCCTGGGGTAACCGGAAGTCCATGACTGAGAGGGTTTCAAACGTGTTGGTGTGTGTCTTATGTTGTATGTATATCAAATTTTGTGTAAAAAACACCCCCGCCCCCCCCCCCCCCCATTGCGAGATTGCTTAGCTAATAATAAATATGTTCGTTTGAAAGCTGTGTTGTTGGCTGGCGACTAGAAATGCAGTTCTCTGGCTTGCCCTGTTCATTTATTATCTTTTTGATATACATATTGCCTACATTTTCTCTCTCCTCTATTCTATAACTTTTACTCTCCAAAAGGAAAACAATAAACATTAAACAAATTCTACTTCAAAAAGACAGAAATTTAATCAGTAAGGACTAGCCTACCAACGATTTAAAACCAGACAGTGTCTAGACGTGACGTATCTATTGTAATCTCCAGGTACTTGTTTGTCAGTAAATTCCAGGTGTTTCTAAAAAGGACGCGCGCGTCTATTCTGTTATATTGAAACAACTTCTTTTCATTGGAAGGCGCGCGTCTATTCCATTGTGTTGAACAAAAGAAAATGTTAAACTATTGAACTTGTCAGTACAGTCAGTGTACATCTTTAGCAAGAAAAAAATATGATGAAATAAGTTCAACAGACTTTTAGTATAACAAATATCTGTCTGAGTAGAAAAGAGTGGAATTTTTTTAACGTACAAATGTATGATATAAGTGTGTACAGTATTGTGTATATATGACAGGTTAGATTTTACAAATGGGAATATGGTGACAACAACACACTGTAGAGTATATAGAGATAACATAAGGGCTATTGGCCTTGTAGGTTTGGGAGGGAGGGTGCATTGGGGAGTGGGGTGGGGGAGGCTGTGGGGGTGGTAGACAGGAGAATACTGTAATGTTAGTAAGGATCTACTTAAAATCTTAGAGATTATTCTTACACAGATGTACTGTGTTTGTTTATAAAAAAAGTATACACGTGATATTGAGTGTTATTTACATATATACTGATGTTGTATTGGTCTCTACTGTGTGGGGATTGACTGTAATGTTATGTGAGTTAATAATACGCATATATCTAGAGTTGTTTGTCGCATGGTGGCGGGGGGGGGGTGGTGCAAAGTTGGAGGGGAGGAGGTGACGACAGGTTGATCAGAAGAGGCGAACAATAATCGTATGACAGGAGACTTTGCTGAGTAGTCGTGTGTGCGTGTGTGTGTGTGTGGGGGGGGGGGGTTAGTGTGTGTGGGGGTAGTGTGGCGGGTTGGGGGGCAGGGGTGTTGTTAACAAGGTAAGTTAACAAGTGTTATAAACATAGATTAACGAAATGGGGTGGGTAGGTGGTCTGGCATAGTTTGGTTGTGGGGGTGGGGGCTGGGGAGGGGGAGGGGCCAATTACAATATTTAATTTATACCACTGTCTTGTTTTTACGTTAATATAAATGTTCATTAATTATCCGTTCATTTATAAACTAATTAAATAAAATTTTCTCCCGATAAAAAAAAGGGGAAAGTATTTACCTTAAGTATGATATTTTTTTTTTCTTTCTAGTTTATCTCCTTATCATTTTTCTGTTAATCTAACTCATCAAAGTTTGTGTTTATTTACTTTGGGTAGATTTTGTCAAAGCGTCTATTTTCATACTCTAAGATGATGATAACTTGCCTTATTTATTCCTTATATCTTGGTCTAATTACATCCTACTGTTTTGTTATTGTTTCAATGAGATATATTATTTGTTTACATTTAAGCTAGGTACTCCTATATCCTGATTTCAATGCATTTCATTTTGTGGAAGAATTAATTGTTAACAATTATGTTTTTCTGTCTCATTTTGTCTCTATTTTACTATCCCATTAATCACATTCCTTACCTGATGACTGTTTCTTTCATTGTTAGTTTACTTCTTTATTCAATTTCTTCTTCATTTGTTTTTGCTTTACTAATACAAGTATCTAAACCTATCAACAAACCTACAGTAATTATCAAATATAACTATATTAATAATTCCTATCTTGTTTACATCATTAATATTAACTTATTTATATTATTAATTACTAATATTATTTGCATAATTATTAATTATACTTACCTCAGTTGCTTGAATCTTTGAGAGTGTTGTAGATAGTTTAATATTCCATTAACTTCATGTTTATTCATTTCTCTCCCTTTCTCTGTCTGTATGTCCATCCTCTCTATTGATGTTATGATTGGTAGAGAGAGACCAGAGGAGAGGATAATGTTCCCATCTTCATCAATCTTACTAAAGGACCTGGCTAGAGTCACCCTGTTTATGGGAATCTGAAGGAAGGAAAATATTAAATATAATTAATATCATCATGTTTGTTTACAGGATAAATACTTGAAAATAATAACATCATAATTAATATAGGAATATTTACTTGATTTTTGTTCTAATTTCATATTAATAAAATAATATTTGTTTAATTTAATTTAATATTATATTGTTTTGTTAATTATTTAATAATTAGTGGTTTGAATTTGTAAAAAGAGTAAATTATATATTTAACGTTTGTTTTATCTTCGTTTTATCTTTGTTTTTATTTCAAGATGTTAAAGGGTAAACAAGAAGGTTAGGTTTATTACAGAGATCAGTCATTGTTATTTCTGTATAATGAATGAAAGGTGTGTAAGAGGGGTGAGGGATGGACGGTACAAGGGATGTAAGGGGTGTAGGGAGGGGTGTGTTATGGTAAGGAAGGGTGTGTTAAGGTTTAGTGATATTTGGTCGGGGTATTGGTGTCTTAGTGTGGGGGAGGGCGTGGATATGGTTTACCCTCGTGAATGTTATGTTGTTATTGTCAAAGTATGTGCGCGGGGTGAGAGATAAAAGGACCGGTGGGTGTCGTACTAGGTAGGGATGGGTGTGATAGGGGTTAGGAGGGGTGCTTTAGGGTGGGGGAGCATGCAGACGGCATAAACATATCTAATGTAATTTGTGTTTGAGGGGGGATGAGAGGGGGTGGTTTGAGCCAGAACTAATATGTATTATTGGTTCCTTGCTTTAGCAAAAGGAACCTATGCAGTCAGGTTGGCGTGTGTGTGTGTGTGTGTGTGTGTGTGTGTGCGTGTGTGTGTGTGTGTGCGTCTGTGACACTTGCTTGGGTACGCTCTATCTCAATAAGGGAATGTTGGATTGAGGCCAAACTTGGACTATAGATCCGCCATATGGAGAAGGTGTGCCCTATTGTTTTTGGTGCTCACAAAGGTCACCAAAGGTCAGTTATGGTCCAAAAACCGAAAATATTAAAACTGCAATAACTCCCAGTGCCAATGTGCGACAAGGTTGATATTTTGGGACAAGTTGTGAACTGGTTAGGGGAACATTTTCAACTTAACGGTCATGTGATCCGAGGTCACCAAAGGTCAATTAATGATAAAAAACTAGTATTTTTGCGATAACTTGAGAACGAATTGTCCGTTTGGGTTGGGAGTTGCCTCAATGTCATCCAATTGTCGACCCGCATCTTGGTGACCCTTGACCTCAATTTGACCTCTGGTGACCTTTTCATGTTTTTGGGATTTTTAAAGTTTCGATGCTATTTTCAGATGTCAAAGGTACCTTCTGATCATAAATGTCAATAGGTTGACCCCGTGTGACCTTTATGTGCGAAGTTATATGAGGTCAAAGTTTTTCGGTCGGAGTTAGGACGGTTGTACAGACTTTTCGTTTTGTTTTTTTGAATCAGGAGATTAAACTACATCTGAAACCAAGGTCAAAAGGTCAAAGGTCACATTAGAAAAAATTTGCTTATTTTGGGAGGAAACGAGCAAAAAAGAAAATGTTTGGTTTTGATGCTAGATTTGGATATCAAAGGTACCTTCCGATCAAAAATGTCAATTGGTTGACACCCGTGTGACCTTCGTGTGCGAAGTTATACGAGGTCAAAGTTAATTTTCAGACATTTAATGCAACAACTCCCAGTTCCAAGGTGTGACATGGTTGATATTTTTGGACAAGTTGCAAATGGTATAGGGGAATATTTTCAAAGTTAACGGTCATGTGATCCGAGGTCACCAAAGGTCAATTAATGATAAAAAACTAGTATTTTTGCGATAACTTGAGAACGAATTGTCCGTTTGGGTTGGGAGTTGCCTCAATGTCATCCAATTGTCGACCCGCATCTTGGTGACCCTTGACCTCAATTTGACCTCTGGTGACCTTTTCATGTTTTTGGGATTTTTAAAGTTTCGATGCTATTTTCAAATGTCAAAGGTACCTTCTGATCATAAATGTCAATAGGTTGACCCCGTGTGACCTTTATGTGCGAAGTTATATGAGGTCAAAGTTTTTCGGTCGGAGTTAGGACGGTTGTACAGACTTTTCGTTTTGTTTTTTTGAATCAGGAGATTAAACTACATCTGAAACCAAGGTCAAAAGGTCAAAGGTCACATTAGAAAAAATTTGCTTATTTTGGGAGGAAACGAGCAAAAAAGAAAATGTTTGGTTTTGATGCTAGATTTGGATATCAAAGGTACCTTCCGATCAAAAATGTCAATTGGTTGACACCCGTGTGACCTTCGTGTGCGAAGTTATACGAGGTCAAAGTTAATTTTCAGACATTTAATGCAACAACTCCCAGTTCCAAGGTGTGACATGGTTGATATTTTTGGACAAGTTGCAAATGGTATAGGGGAATATTTTCAAAGTTAACGGTCATGTGATCCGAGGTCACCAAAGGTCAATTAATGTCAAAAAACTAGTATTTTGGGGGTAGAAAATGGGCAAAGAAAAAATGTTTGAATTTTTATAGTTTGATGCTCTAATTTAGGTCTCATCAATCAAAAATGTCAATAAGTTGACCCAAGGTGACCTTTGTACGTTAAGTTATATGAGGTCAAAGTTAATTTTCAGACATTTAGTGTAATAACTCCCAGTGCCAAGGTGTTACACAGTTGATATTTTGAGACAAGTTGCAAATGGTATAGGGGAATATTTTCAAACTTAACGGTCATGTGATCCGAGGTCACCAAAGGTCAATTAATGACAAAAAACTAGTATTTTTGCGATAACTTGAGAACAAATTGTCCGTTAGGGTTGGGAGTTGCTTCAATGTAATCCAATTGTCGACCCGCATCTGGGTGACCCTTGACCTCAATTTGACCTCTGGTGACCTTTTTAGTGTTTTGTGGATTTTTACAGTTTCGATGCTATTTTCAGATGTTAAAGGTACCTTCTGATCATAAATGTCAATGGGTTGACCCCCGTGTGACCTTCGTGTGCGAAGTTATATGAGGTCAAAGTTAATTTTCAGACATATATTGCAATAACTCCCAGTTCCAAGGTGTGACAAAGTTGATATTTTTGGAGTAGTTGCAAATGGTATAGGGGAATATTTTCAAACTTAACGGTTATGTGATGCAAGGTCACCAAAGGTCAATTAATGATAAAAAACTAGTATTTTTGCGATAACTTGAGAACAATTGGCCGTTAGAGTTGGGAGTTGCTTCAATGAAATCCAATTGCCGACCCGCATCTGGGTGACCCTTGACCTCAATTTGACCTCTGGTGACCTTTTCGTGTTTTGTGGATTTTTTACAGTTTCGATGCTATTTTCAGATGTTAAAGGTACCTCCTGATCATAAATGTCAATAGGTTGACCCCTGTGTGACCTTCGTGTGCGAAGTTATATGAGGTCAAAGTTAATTTTCAGACATTTAATGCAATAACTCCCAGTGCCAAGGTGTGACAAGGTTGATATTTTTGGAGTAGTTGCAAATGGTATAGGGGAATATTTTCAAATTTAACGGTTATGTGATGCAAGGTCACCAAAGGTCAATTAATGATAAAAAACTAGTATTTTTGGGACAACTTGAGAACAAATTGTCCGTTAGGGTTGGGAGTTGCTTCAATGAAATCTAATTGCCGACCCGCATCTGGGTGACCCTTGACCTCAATTTGACCTCTGGTGACCTTTTCGTGTTTTGGGGATTTTTACAGTTTCGATGCTATTTTCAGATGTTAAAGGTACCTTCTGATCATAAATGTCAATGGGTTGACCCCCATTTGACCTTCGTGTGCAAAGTTATTTGAGGTCAAAGTTAATTTTCACACATTTAATGCAATAACTCCCAGTGCCAAGGTGTGACAATTAGGTTGATTTTTTTGGACAAGTTGCAAATGGTATAGGGGAATATTTTCAAACTTAACGGTCATGTGATCCAAGGTCACCAAAGGTCAGCTAATGTTAAAAATGTAGTATTATGGGGGGAGAAAATGGGCAAAGAAAAAATGTTTGAAATTTTTATAGTTTGATGCTATATTCACGTCTCACCGATCAAAAATGTCAACATGTTGACCTCAGGGTGACCTTTGTGTTTTAAGTTACATACAAGTTCAAAGTTAATTTTTTGACATTTAATGCAATTAAATTTTAATGCCAAGGTGTGACATCGTTGATATTTTGGGACAAGTTGTGAATGGGGTGGTGGAACATTTTGAAACTTAAAGGTCATGTCATCTGAGGTCACCATTGTTATCATATCTGTTGACACGCTTGTAGGTGTCTTATATTTCTTACACTTTCGACGCCATATTTAGATCTCAAAAGTGCCTTTTGATAAAAAAATCCGATCACATTTTGTGATCACAAAAGTGTTGGCTGTAGTGTTGGTTACTTTATGGGAACATGTAGGACCACAATTACTTGGACTTTTTCAGCCCAATCTTGCTTGATAATATTATGTGTATTGTCATATACCCCAAGCAAGGAACCACAGTGCCCTTGGGCTCTTGTTTTATTTATGTAATTTGTGATGGGAAGATCTGGTTTAGGTGGGGTTGGTATTTCAGTGAACTGTTAATTATTAAACATTTTATATTTAGGTATCAATTTGTTATTGAGATATAATACTACTTAGGTATGTTTATCAATCACTTCATTTATCTTGTTTTAATTTAAATGTAAACTTAAACGAAAGCTAAATATTTGGCCGAATCTGTAAAACAGGAAACAAATTCATTGACCCTTTCTGTCTTTAATTGTTATTTATACTTCACTTTCTGAGAAGACTTTGAAAGATATAATTAATAAAACTAAGATGAACAGAAACTATTGTTGAATAGCACCGTGTTAAAGAATTTCAAAATGTTTATTATCCTACACACTTTAGCCAGTACTTGTTTTGTATTTGTTTGTTTATTGTTTGTATTTGCGATCCAATTTGAACCTGTATTTCCTTGTTCTAATTTAAACAGTTTAATATTTAATAACTTAAGTGATATAATCTCGTTTTAATTTCATTCAACTATTTTATATAATTTTAACTTGTATTGATTGATGTATTTATTCAATACATCCCTTTATGTTTTACTTACGTCATGATTGGATGCTTCCACCAGGAGCTCTATGACTGACCTCTGTACAGACTCACTGGTGTCTCTGTGGATGACCGAACCACCTGAACACATCACTGTAATAGTCTGGATGTCATCGGGCTATTGAAAGGAATCAATAGTAATTATTTAATAGAATAATATTAATGTAAAATTGAAGAGTTAAGGAGACAATGAAATTTGGTGTTAATAGCGGAGATTAATAAATTGATTAATTCAGCAGATAATTGAAACAAAGTTTACAATTAGTTAAATATTTCTGTTTGAATTTGTATGATTTACTTACTGCACAGTGAAGCAAAGTAGGATAACAGTTGAGTGATTATTCTAATTTAATCAGATTAAAAGAAACTCAAAGGAAAACAAAGAAGTATTTTAAAGAAAACACGACATGATTACTTTACACAACTTCGACCGAGATACATTTCCTGGAATAATGAAATTAATTAGCTTCAAGTTAAGAGCAAGATATTGTTTTCTTTCCTGTAAGAATCATATCGTCTGTCACCAGAATATTCCATTCCGGGAGACAATATATGATTATAACTCTCAAGGATGCTGGCTTTTTATGATTATGTTTTGAACATTGATCGACCCCTCTATACCTCTTCACTGTTATGCATGTTACTAATATTAACAATATCACAGGGAAATGTGAAAGTAACTAACATTATTAATGATAAATGATTTACTTAAAAATATAAAATATTACAAACCTTCCTCCATTTACCAGTTGATAGATGAAGCAATCTGGCTTCTCTGGATGATATGACTGTAAAAATATATGAAATATATAACATCAATAAATTATCATAGAAATACATGACATATTTTAAACAATATTTAAGATTCAGTATTAATTTGTTTTACATACTTATTGCTTCAACACTCAGAGGTAATGTTCCTGTACGAGAAGGATCAAATATCAGTAAACTGAACCATTGGAATGTTCTTTCTACTAGTTAATTAGTAATTAAGTACTAGAAATTTACAGTCACTAGTAATCCAACCAATAATTGTATTCTCTTTGTTACCTAACACTTCCGGCTTACCTCACAGTCCGTATTTTATAGGGTAACAATAATATATTAAGTAACTCAAAACACTAAAATCTCCTAGATTTTATTTTAATATAGTGACTTGATAGAAAGCTGCTTAGATAAGCTCAAGAAACACAAAAGAAGGAGGAACATTTAGAAAGTCCCAACACCACGCCCCTACCCCCCCCATTCCACCCCACCCCCACCCAGGACTAGTCTGTTTGTTGTTGGCAAGATTTTCTTCCGATCCCTTTTAGATTAATTCTTACCAACATATATCTCATTTTACTAGTCTCCCCCCAGCTCCCATCCCCTCCCCCTCAACCACACTTTCCTCTCTTGTCCAAAATCTGTGAAACATTGCAATAAAAGCAATCTACTTGATCAATAATTCTTTTAATTCTTATGTAAAAATCATACCTTTAATATTCCTTGATCTTGATTCTTCTGGTATGATATCTGGATTGATCGATGACGGCAGTTTACAGTTATCAAGCCTTCACAGGTAAAGAAAATATATAAAAAAAGGAAAGTAAATATTTAATATTTATAAATTAAATAAAAATCTGATGTCATCACTGTAATAAATTACATTAAGGTCAATGAATTTGCCTTTTCGTTTATTATGGTAAAACAGCTGTTGACAAGTTATAAGTATTAGCCACTAGTTATGATGGTCAAACAACCCTTCCACCACCCCTCCTTATGCCCTCCCATTAACATTTGCTGATTTGTTAATTTTAACTATTTATATTTTTTAATAAAGTTTGCATAACTCTTGAAAATATTCTAAATTTAAATAACAATAAATTTATTTAAAATAAACAGCAAACATTATCGTCGTGTACTTAAATTTCTCTCTATACTTTTGTGTCAAGCTTTACATGATAATTTATTTGTATTTGTTCATAGTAGTTCTAATTCGTTTATAAGTTTTAATTTTATTTGTTGTTCCTATTATACTGAAAAGCACCTCCCCCCCCCCCCCCAACCACCAACTCACCTTGTTACATCCTAACGTGTGGAAAAGCCTAACGATGTGCTGTAAACTGCACAATCATTAATGAAAGAAAAACGTTAACATATCTCCCAGTTTACAAATCCTTACAAATATTGCAGCATTTTAAACCGCACGTCTCAACACAAGACTTGTACATTTAACTAAAATAAAAAATATCACTGCACAGTACTATTACCCTATCCCTTCCTATATACCCCATACATTTACCCTCTGGCTACCCCTCCCCCACCCCCAATTACCCACATATTATCAGCCAAGGCCTGTCACGATGTTTTCCCCTTACCATAGTTCATTGAATCTTGGTGACTTGATTCCATAGTTTATTAATCCGATCACTTCTTCCTCGCTAAGTGTGTTTCCCTTTCCTTTTGAATTGATGGATATCTTCTCTACTGATGATAGGCTCGATAAACTAAGACCGGACTCAAGTCTGATATCTTTACCGTCAAATCCACTGAAGGACCATTTTAGGCCTAGTTCAGATATTGGAATCTGAAGAATAGGAAAGAAAGATCACAGTTAACTTATCTTATAGTTCATCCATGATGGATACATACGTCTGGCGAGTATCCAATGTATGTAAAACAGAACACAAATTTGCATAACAAATCTATAAAATTAATCATTAATTTTAACACAGAATTGTCTGTGATTTCTTATTTTTTCGATTTTCATAATATTAGGAATTTTATTTTATTTCAATTATATAATAAAAATAAAAAAGAAGAGTGATGACTCATTAAAACTTGCTTGCCAAACGTACGAATAGAAAAGCATGATATAATATTGATTTTATTAAAATAAAATTCGTAAGCTGACGAAATTCAGATAAAAGTGAAAAACAAAATCTTAAATATGTATATTTGGTCTGTAACATGATATCTAGCACATACATTAAGTATTCCTGTAGTTTTCATAACTTATGCTATTGTTTCATTCCTGTCAGTCAGTGCATTATTTCCTACAGCCTACACTGGCGGAGACTCGACAACGTTCCTGCAGTGAGTGGCCCACTACAACAAAGGAGTTTCCTTCCCGGGAGATACAGCGCATCTCGATACGTGTGTTAATCGTATAGGCCTAGACTACATCATACTTGCAATTTATTTCGTAATAATAAAGATAAAAGCATTTCCAATCATTGTAATGACACACCAATTATAAAAGGCTATATTAATATCAAGTCGTACATATGTTAGACTTTCCACTCTCCATCCGACCGACAAACCAGTAGCGAAGCCAGATAGCCGGACCGGTTTAAAATAACATAGCTTAAGCCTAAACAGTATGAACAAAGACACCGTCATATCTTATTATAATGTAATTGTATAGACTCATTTGAGTTTAACTTTCCTATTCAATTTTGCACACCGCCGGCCCAGTTTTGATAGGCCTACTGTTTACCTGTAATATTTTGATCTCTCACTTTTGACCTACAGTGTAAGCCTAGGTCTCGCCTAGATCCGTTATAAACATCCATCCTTACTGCTACCAACTTTACCCCATTTGTCTATTTAGGCCCACACTCCACAGTATATGATTTATTTAGTATCAAGTTGGAACTAATTTTATGACTGATACAATAATTAAATTAAATTTAAAAGGCTGGCGGAGGATATACATATATATTGTTATATTCTAAGCTCTTACTTTTCCCGGTAAGAGAATCTTATACTAGCCGTAGCTAACGGTTAAAGTCTAACGTTACGTTACGAAGGCTAACAAGTTGATAATGAAACACTTGACATCGTGAATGTAACGCGGACACTGTCCGGTATCATGTGACGTGTTTAAGACGTAGCCTGGGCCTACGCGTGTGAAATGTATTAGATCGCAAACCTGTTGCTACTTTTTATTTTCCCTAAAAAGCTAACGTTATTTGTTAGGCTATAGGTCTACCTTTTTTTTTTACAACTAACGTTAGGCTACCACGTCAACCAATAGGCCTTTAGTACTATATAACGCCATTAATGATTAACGCTGTCGGTGCAAACGAGTAGAAATTTATACTGGTCACTAATACATATACAACGGTCCTAAATAACACAGAAAAAAAAAAAAAGATAAATAAATTTGATGAGCTTGATACATGCTATAATTGTGTTCGACTAGACGTTGTCTAACTTGAACGCATTAAAGCAAGTTTACCAACGGATGACCGGATGTCTATGTTTGAGTATAGGCCCTACTTGTTCTTTTGTGCGTTCAACAAGATCGTTTATTGGATCTAATTTCTGGTTTATCATTTAACTGTTTCATGTTATTTCTACTCAGCTGAAGTTTCCATTTTGTGTTACTTCATTAGGCTCCAATTTCAAGAAGAGCATGCAAACGTAACCTAAGCAATACTATAGTAGGCTAAAACAGTTTTTCCAGACAGGCAAGGTGGCATATAGAGGTTAATACCCTTGACAATGACATTCATGCAACGACAAATCTTACAGAAAAGACAAAATCTCTCAAGCATGCCTAGGCCTAGGCCCATAATCTTTAAATCGGCCTATAATTACCGTAAGTCAATATAATAACAGCAGCAAACCGTAGGCTACGCGGTGTACGTCCATTAGCAGTCATATGTGTACGTGTAACTAGTAGTAACAACTGAATCTCCATACAGATACGTACTTTCTATGTGACCCGCCCTGCGGGAATCTATACGTAAGTCTTCGTGCGCAGATGATCAACGTTCACTGTGCGGCGTGCGGCGCGGCTTTGTTTACATCTGAGAACAGGTGTTTTGTTGTCTGAGTGTACTGGTGAAAGGAAGCTTCCAAATGTTTTAAATTGTTTAGGCTTTTGCTATTCTTCTTCAAACGTTCCTTCTACTGTACCAAATTACATGAAACTTGGGTCAATTATTTAATAAGCCAATATTAGTAGGACAAACCAAATAAATGTCCTTTTTAATCCATAAATAAAGAAGGTAAATGGTACTTTCGTAAATATGCATATTCAAATTGGAATATGTCGATGGATTGTGCAGAATGGAGGGCGCACTTCCTAAACAGATGTTATAGGTGACGAGGGTGTTGGGTCAAGACTAGGGATATAGGAACGATTACCTTGATGATAGATTTATATTTCTTTTCAGTCTGCAGGGTTCCAACTCTTTTTCTAATTAATGATAATTTTGAAACGTTTGGAGATAAATAATCGGTCCCTGATCGTGTTTGTTTCATTGTCTACCATACATTATTGACAGTGTTATCACTTAGGTTAATGCTAATATTTCTTAGGCAAATTATGACGTCACTTTGTCATATCAAGATGTATATTCTTTGTGTGCGGTGGGATGTGTATCTAGTAAAATCAGTGATACTCTCGGCGCGTGTAACGGAAAGTCTGATTACATCCGTGTTAATCAGGATTAACTCAGACACTGATACTTGATGAATAAATAACATTTAATCATCTCGGTCAGAATTGTAGCCTTAGATCAAGTATAATATCCGTTGCTTATAATGGACACGTGGTACTACAATGTACCGTTATAAGAATGGTTAGTGTTGCCTAATAGATATTTTCACTTAACGTGACAACAAGTTTAACTGATAAATAATCTAAATAAATCGCAATGATCTAATAAACTTGAAGTAGCGATATTTATAAGGCTGTGTTGAATGATAAGTGACTTACGTTGTGACTTGATGCTATTTCAAGTAGCAATATCGTAGACATCTGGAGTTGTTTACTATCAGTTTTCTTTAGGTACACAATACTCGAACACAGAAGTCGTAAACTGCTTTGACCCTTAGTCTGGAAATGAAAATAGAAGCGTCTTCAAAAGAATAATATAGAACGAACTTCAAGTTATAATATTTTCAAATTACTCCCTTGAGTATCACAATTTCACATAATATTAACGGCAGATGAACGGTGTGAGGGGGAACTGATAATCCCGCCAATAGTGCATGATTAAGTAAAGGGGGGGGGGTGAGTTGTATTGTCCTTTCTGGTAAGGAGTCTAAGGGGAGGAAGATACCCTTCCCTTGAGAAAACTTTAGTTTAGGGGGATACTATTCAAACTGGTGCTACCACCGTTCACGGAACGTAATTAAAGTTAACGATTGTATTTATATGAGTCTTATTGACACCATATAGGCTCTATACCCTCTGTTACGTATTGACGTTTTAAGGCTGTAGGGGGAGAGGACAATTAATTATGTTACTACTCGTTTTGTGGGAGGGTCTGAAATCGAACCGAGTTAAATTAACACCATATTTCAAATGGATGTTGATCGAAATCGACACCGAGTTAAATTGACTATCTGAGCAACAAAAATAAGAAAAGGAGCAAATTGGCTGTTAATTAGTACTGTACATTGTTCTTGGCTAGGATTAAAGGACCCCAGAAGTTGAAACACGTATAGATAGTTCATGTTCGCCAAAGTTGCAAGTTTGGATCACAAATACATGTCAGGAAGAGGAATTACTCTTATATTTATTTACTGCAATGTATTTTTTGTATTAGTGTAGCTATTGTAGCGAAAATCTACTGGTTACTCCCGTTATACGATTTTCCCCTCGTATGTTTAATTTAAACGTCCATTGAGCTCCGCAGAGACAGCGAGCTATTTTTAGAGCCAGGCCACACAACAGCTACGTAATAGTTCTTATCATTATACTTGTGTTTGAGTGTTCTCCTGTACTTGGTACGGACAGGCACCATACTAGGTGTGTCGGTCAACCCCATTGGTCACGGCAAACTGCATGACTGTGAGGGTAGTCTCTGGTTGGCCAGGAAGTAACAATTTTCCTGCATTTTGTGTCGATTAGGTGCGTTACGAGAAACTGTATGATAGCTCGGCGTATGACAGAAACAGCACAAGCGGTTTCAATAAATCAAAAGAGATATATGTTTTTTTTTTCATAGCGCTGTACTGATACCTTTGCTGCCCGACGCCTTTGCTGCCCTGCGCCTGCGGACTACCCGATGCCTGCGCTGCCCGGCACCTGCGGATTGCCCAACGCCTGCGCTGCCCAACAACTGCGGATTACCAGACACCCACCCGGCAACTGCGGACTGCCCGACACCTGCAGAGTAAACGACGCCTGCGCATTGCCCAACACCTGCGCTGCCCGAGACCTGTGCAGTACCCGAGACATGTGCAGTGCCCGACCCCTGCGCTGCGCGATTGTTGGGCTGCTACAGGCGTGGATGGTGCCTGCCCCTAGCGCGGCGATGTGTTTTATATGTACAGTTTATTATATAGTGTACACCCGAGTTGAGAATTACATGTATATTAAACCTTACACTTTCGATGTCTGCTGCCCGGTTTTAAGTCTTGTTTTGTACCATCCCCTCTTCTTACCTTCCCCACTACTTCGGTTGGTTCCGGGACAGGGAGCTCCCCACACAAGGACGTTGGTAGCGTTACACTATATTAACCTACCACTGAGATACATTCGTTAGATTCCAATTTCTAGTGATTTCAGCCTTACCCCGGTTCTGTTTTTTTTTCACCTAATATTACCAACAGAAGGAGAAAGGGGGACGTAACGGAGAACTCCTCAGTCTTGCTTTACCGCAGCGGACTCGGGGAAAGGGAGGACTTGATTTGAGAAAATGGCCTATGACCCCTCTCTGACGCCGGGACTGGTATCCAGCATCACATGTAAAAAACGGTGTGATTTTTTTTAACGTGCCAATAATTTTGCCGTCTCCGTTTCATATACAAAAATATCCAAAGGGGAAGGGAGCTGTTCGAATTATCATAATTCATAGCAAATATTGGTTATCATCCATAAATTGTTTTTATTTAATTTTGCAGCTAGCATTGTTTAAATGTTCTAGTGGTATACGAAAGCTTCCGATTTTGACAAGCATGCAACTGATGAAACCGTTTACATTGTACATGTCTTCAATGTGGTTACTTTATGTCAGTTACGGCATTTTATGTTTTTGTGTCTTTCCAACAAACACGGTTTTTGTAATCGAAATCAAATTCAGTTAGTAGTTTATTTTGTACGTTTTATTTTTATATTTTGTTTTTATTATTTCCATGACAATCATGGGCGGCGATCCGTACTTCCGAGTGGGGGGGGGGGGTAGGATTAGGGTACAAGAAAAGTTTGAGATTTGCAAACCCTCTAGATGGCCGGAAACGGCACTTCCCGAGGTTTCCAAGCGGCATATACCCAAATTTAAAATAGGGATATCATGTCCGAAATATCTCATAATGAGGATCCAAAATACTTTTTTTTTTAAATTTCGGGTGTTATTTGGGAAAATTGCCCTTGTCAAACTTGTTTCAGGCGCTACGTTAGAATGTTCGAGAGCTCTTTTATATTATTCGATGAAGAAAATAGCCTCATGCAGGCTATTACAGACCTATACACATGCAATACACAATTACACATAGTTACATTCCGTTTGCTTTTTAGCTAGGGAAAACCTGATGAGTTGAACTTAGGGAATAACGCGACGACTTAGCAAATGTAGGCTAACTTGGCAGGGCAGTACGATGGTAGAGTGCTCGCCTGGTGACAATTGGAGGTCCCTGGTTCAAACTTCGGTATCAACATCTGATACCAAAACTTCCCTCCACTCCTTTCTCTATGAAAACTACTATAGGGCCTATATGAGTACTATGAGGGTACATATATGTACTATATCAATACCGTGGGCGCAATAATACCTTTTGTTGTTATAGGGCCAATGAAACCTACAGTCAACTATTCTTGCTTATAAAGACGCTTTATTTGAAAAGATCGCACTGTGTTTATGGTAGGCGAGAAATGAAGCTAAAAAAGAGCCGTACATTCACGATGATGCATACATGTAGGCATGAAAATATTCTTATCCCTGGCATTTGGTGTGGGGGGGGGGTATGGTGTATTACATCCCCTCCACCCATTTTCATGGGGGGATATACCCCCCACCCCCAGGATCGCCGCCCATGATGACAATCATATACTTGACTGGTGAATTCCGCACAACTTATAGTAGGACGAGTAAAATGTGCTATTGTACCGTCTGACAAGGTGGATGTTAATTGGATGATCTGCCATGGATTTATCAGGGTTTAAAGATTTGTCACTAAAACTAATAAAAAACGTACTCTACGGACAGCATTGCACTCAAGCGAGTGATAAACGACTTACTTCAAGTGTTGTGGCTTCCTTGGAGTTCGACACCCATTTACCTCTGGAAGAATCTAAATGGAAAGTGATACGATGTTCAACCGGTGTCCATGAAACTGGAAAGAAAAAATATATAACGATTTTTGTTATAGATCAAGAACGTTAACATAAAAAACGGTATACATAATTACAAGGTAAATGTATTATAAAATATTTGATATTCTTCATTGACTTTTACCATATAATGGTATAACCCGTTTAGTATCCCACAAAGTGTTACAAAATGCTTTTGATGATTAACACATTGAGTTGTTTCTATATTCTCACCTTGAATGTTACGTAACTTCAAAATAGGAGAAAGAGAACCCACGAGAAGAGACAGAGGTAACAAACAGTCAATGAATCTGTAAAATAAAACGTAATTTGTGGGTGGTTAATTCGTTAAATGATTGAGTCATTTTCATGTTATCCACCGTTTATAAAGTTTACTATAGTATAAAGTTAGTGATGCATCCGCCATTAAATATTGTTGCGTTCCGAGCTTCTCTGCATAAGTATTTATTGAGTGTACTCGCCTGTTCTCAAAGAGAACGAATCAGTTTTTGCTTTAATGTCTCATTCTGGTGATTACACTACACAATAGTAAAATACTACACATGAAGTACAATCCCTTTTAACTAAATAGCAGCAACACCACTAGCATGTTACAGTATGTATAAATCAATCATCTAAGCTAAAAGTTATATTCAAGTGAACAGTTCCATAATTTGTGGCAGGTTGGTAATTTATCATTCATTAAGTTAACGGGAATACAAACATAACAGTAAGTCTTATGTGATTACTTACGACAATTTCTTCAGCCGTTTGCATTGCTTTGAAAACGACAATAATCCTATGACTTGGTCCTGGGTAAATTCTTTTCCTTTGTTCGTTTTGATCTGTAGTTCCTCTAAGGTGGACGATACAGGCACAAGTTTTCCATTTTCCAGGGTTATGTTATGTTGGTCCGCCGAGTTAAATGATTTTAGTCCAAGAATGGTAATCTTGATTAAGGAAAACACATTTTTGAAATTATAAAACAATCGTGCGCGGTCAAGAGCAATATTTGTTCATATCGATGACTGTGCATTCATAGAGTTACAAAAACAAAGTAAATCTTTCTCTACATTGCCGACAAGACACGATGGTTCATGCAAGCCCAATAATGATGTACCACATTACAAGACTACTGACGGAAAATATGGAAAAAAAAAGTTACTGCGTGGGATATTGTTTTCGATTACATGAAAGGGAATAAGGATCAAGCCCGGGATTCCCTTATTCGGAGTCGTATAATCTCTACCAATCGTTATTATTCATATAATGCACTCCAATTACAAACACTTCTCGTTGCGTCAGTACTGAAAAAATATAAATAGTAGCATAACTTGTCAGAGTATGGACCTGGTCTAGTACATGCAGCTTATTTTTTTTAAATAATCTTATTCTACATAAGCTGTAAAGCATTTGTATCTAATTAAATATTTCAATTTACTCACGTCAGAAGTGAGAGATCCCTTTGAACCGAGATCCAGTTTGCCAAAGTTAAGATCTGTTGGTAATACGTAATCCCAAAGTTGACAGAAGATCGGGGAAAAAAAACGATACGAAAGTGTTAAAGTTTCTGTTTGCATAAAGTATTAACTCTTCATGGTTTATCGGTTACTTCATCAACTCATACTGTCATATAAGTTCATTGTTATGGATGTTTCAAGTGCATCGTTAGATTGCTGGTACGGTAATTACATATTGTATACATTTTCAAATGTAGAAGGTGATGTTTAATATAAATATGGTTGACATTGTACCTGAAGTGTTCTTCAGAATCATTCACTCACCTTCTGGCTGCTGCATAGACTGATCATCACCTGTACACCGTTTCCCTGTATGAAGCTTGAACAATGTTTGCACCCTCTTCTTTATCCCATGGAGTTTACGCGCTTTCAAAGCACGCAGAAGAGTCGTGATATCTGTTTCTGTGATTTGCCCTCTCTCCTCCATATATTGAATCATAAGGTAATTACGGCCAACATCTTTTTTCAGCAAATCGATTCTCACGGGTGGATAATTAAGGTAGATTGCAAGTTGCAAAATAATGTCTTCAGTGAGGATATCAGCTAATTCAGCTTTGAAACTACCAAAACCTGCTAAAATAATAAACAATAACACGAATATTACAGGAACCATATATTCCGGATCAGGTGTAAGGAACTTTATAAATAACCCATGGAATATATAGTCCAGATGTTAGTGAGTATCGTATGCAAAAAGGGGCCGTTTGAACGCCAATCAGTATAGTCGAAAGACAAATCCTTCCCCTACCCCCACCAAAAATAAATAAAATAAAATGAAAATAATAAGAATAACAAATCAATAAATACACAAAATGCGGAGACATCCGTCCATAGAGCTAAGCATAAACATGTGATCCACCGCGTATGTCACTGAGACTGATTGTTCATATAGCAAATTGATCTGATGTTATTTTGTTAATGTGAAATTCTATACTTCTATACATTATAGTAGAATTAAAAACAGACACTCGTACCTGTCTTCTCCGTGGCTGGCTTTACCATGTCTTGTTCCAAATTGGAAGCCATCGTGTATCTGAGAATGTCAATAAAGTAGTGTGTATATTGACTGCAAATTAGATAAATAGTAGTAAAATCATAAATACTGCTCTCATTATTGTTTTATCATGTTTGAAATGAATTGTTAGTTCAGTGTTAAGGTTTATAGCCTTCTAAAAGACATTCAAAATGTGTATTAGCAGTACAAACTAATTGAATACCAACTTAATATAGAAAGCGGATTGAAGTTAAATATCACAGAGAATGCATTTGCTCAAAATGGTTCCGTACTGTTTCGGACTAAAACTGGTTTTAAAAATTTAAAATTCAGCACATTATGTTGCTTATGTATTGATTGTGTATGAGAAAGCGTTATTGCATTTTTAATATTCCAATACACTTCACTGTAGCTCACTCTGCTCGGCTGACATCGGCCCTACCGCCGAGACATATGTTTTTATAGTTGATCAACATGTATACTCTTGAATCTGAAAACCTCAAACTGAACTACTGAAGATCCCAAATGAACAACTAATTTCTGTTCAGATTCAGGATTCGTTTAGGCCACATGCTAATTATATCCCCTGAATGAATCTTTAGCCTCCGTACACTGCCAATAACAAAGAACCTTTGCCAAATTTCAACTGTAAGTTTTAAATGTGTTGTCCCAAATTATGGGGCAACGTCGGCCAACTTAACATAACACAGCCTGCGTTAAACCCATGATTCGACATATAAAATGGCGTTTTTTAAGTCTTCAATTCGTCTCTCTAAAATGCACTGATCATAGAACAGTCTCAAATTTCCTATTGGCATGAACAAATATTGCTTACCAGTGGTAATATGTATTTGTTTATGATAACGATGACATATTTTTAGTGTTCCTTTGTAAACTAATTACTTCTTGTGAACTATGTGGGATTAACTAACAGTTTACATGCTTCGTGAATTCCTCTTCCTCCTCACCATCCTCCTACTTATCAACATCTTCGTCAATATCGTCAATATCATCGTCAATATCATTGTCAATATCATCGTCAATATCATCTTCTATGTCAACATCATCGTCATTGTCGTTGTCAAAATCGTCGTCGTCAAAATCGTCGTCGTCAATATCGTAGTCGTCAATATCGTCGTCGTCAATATCGTCATCATCATCACCAATTACAATCATATCCTCACCTCCTCCTCATCATCCTCATTATCATAATTATCCTCCTCCTCATCATCATCCTAATCGTCCTAATCGTCCTAATCGTCCTAATCGTCCTAATCGTCCTAATCGTCCTAATCGTCGTCGTCGTCGTCGTCGTCGTCGTCGTCACCACCACCACCTTTCCCATTCACCACATCTCCTCCGCCCCCTCCTCGTCCATCTCATGATCACCATCATTATGATTATTATCATCATCCTTGTTATTGTGATCATCATCATCATCTCCATCATCATCCACATCATCATCATCCCCATCATCATCCACACCTTTCCCATCCACCTCATTCCCCTCCTCATCCTCTTCGTCCATCTCATCATCACCACCATTGTGATTATCATCATCATCATTACTATTATGATCATCATCATCAATTCCATCATCATCCTCTTCCTCCTTATCCCCATCATCATCCTCACCTTTCCCATCCACCTCAATCCCCTCCTCATCCTCCTCGTCCATATCATCATCACCATCATTGTGATTATCATCATCATCATCATCATCTCCAAAACATCATTCTTACCATCCTCATCGCCATCATCATCCATACCTTTCCCATCCAACTCATTCTTCTCATCTTCCTCCTCATCCATCATAATCACCATCATTGTGAGATTATCATGATTATCATTGTTATTATGATTATCATCATTATCATCTTCATCATCATCATCCTCCTCATCCCCATCATCATCCTTACTTCGCCCAGCAACCTCATTCTCCTCCTCATCCTCCTCATTCATCTCATCATCACCATCAGTGTGATTGTCATCATTATCATATTTAATATGATAATCACCATCTCTATCTTCATAATCATCATCATCATCATTACTATCATCTTATTTTACACAAATACCATACCGGTCTTATTCAGCAAATTATGTTGCTTCCCGCAAAAACACAGACACGCCGGCAAATTGAAGTTATTGGCCCCTAATGTGCTTT
Organism: Apostichopus japonicus; assembly: GCF_037975245.1. NCBI lineage: Eukaryota > Metazoa > Echinodermata > Holothuroidea > Aspidochirotida > Stichopodidae > Apostichopus > Apostichopus japonicus. Next base: position 45,318,720 of record NC_092576.1, read on the forward strand.
AAGTCTAATGCTCTTTATTCTCTTCCGTATTCAGATGTATACCAGCTTACTGTGCTACATAGCTGCATAGCCAGCCATCCATGAATATTCATGTCATCTCTTGGGGCTTATTTGTAATTTTGGAGGGTTAAATGTTAGTTAATAGGTTCTCCAGTATATTTAAGAGAGATATGGTTTTAATAAACCAATATTATCATTGACTTACATTTATACCACATATCTACATATGTTTAGGGTGATCATTGTTTTTTTTTTTTGGTAATCTATAGTTGTTTACTTTATTTACCAGCGTGAGAAAATAAAACAGGCTGATTCGTACCTTCTAAAAGCAAGCAATTACACTCACAAATATAATTGTGCGCACAGTTCTCTTGTTTCTACACGTAACCTGGCTTGGGTCTCTAGTTACCTCGGTAAGGCAACTACCGGGGGCTGACAGTGCTGCAGGAGGGGTAAAGGTACTAGACTTTTGACTATGCAGAGATGCTATGAATCCCAACATCACGATATATTGCCTCAACATCCACTGTTTGCTTATCCAATGGAGTATTGACATTGTTTTCCTCATATACTACCCATAAATCATATAACAATACACCACATGACTAACACTTGTAACCACGGTCATATCTCTCATATTGAAGGTCACTTTGTAAAGCTGCATACGTGCACATAAGTCATATGACAATGTAGGACATATAAATATCTTTGTTTGAACAAAGAAGCAAAATATTATCAGTTTTCAATTATTTGATCATTATTATTCATGGTGACGCAACATTTCTTTGTCAATATTGTTTCCCGATCGACTAGATCGTTTTATTTGTTGATATGTTATGTATATTACTTAACGAGTAATACATATGGTTCTTTAAATGTAGAATATTTTGGGCAAGAAACCAGTTTCTTACTACACAAATTGGTGAATCACGTGTAGTGGGTTGTATGTGTTATCATGTCAGCATATTTTCTTTAAAAGTTTGTTGATTTACACTTCAGATGTCACGATGTGTGAACATTTGTAATGTTCTCATATGATTTTTGCATTGAACATTTCATCACTATGCAACAGTTTGTTAAAACATTATTGGGGACAAACATATGTACATTTTATAGGGGAAAAAAGACAATTCTACTGCAACAATGATAGTACTAATTTTGCTGTTGACATATGTCAGCATAAAACATCACCAAATATTGAGCATGTGTATCTACACTAAGCATAATGCTACGAGGATGTGGTTATTAACCTAAAGATGCAAACAATTCACATCAATTGTGTTTGACAATATACTTAAGCCTCCGGAACATAGGAATATACGTAAATGGTGCAGATCTCTCCAAGAGAACACAATGCCAAACCTTTGTTGAAAAAGCAATGCCTATGAGTCTATTATTTGAGCACAAATGGCTGTCCCTGCTAAGCTCAGGAAAGCAGTGTTTGCATCTCCATCAGCCATACAACCGCACAATATTATTTTCCATCAAAGTTGGTGAGCATATTTACAAGTGACATCTGGAATGTTCAGCAGAACCAGTGTACTATCATCCCTAACTTCAAATTGCTGTTCAAGTTCTTACGGTTGTACAACAGACTGTATAAAACAACATTTGCCACTAGTTTTTCTTTTCTTTTCCTAAATACCCGTTACATTACATTGTATGCATACATGATTAGCCTATAGGCAACAATGGAACTTTCGACATCCACTTCCTTATTCCGCAATGGTTTCTCTAGTGCGCAATCACGGAACTCGGGTGAAACGGACAACCTACTAAACAGACGTATAAGAACGGAAATGAAAATACAGTGTTATATCACGTACATATTTTATATACATACGTTATATGCTTCACGAAAATATACAAAGCTTATGCGTTAAGGAATTTAGTCAAACACATGCACAATTATTTTGATTAAGAACCAGTACTAAATGGGCTTCAAATGCCTCGAACTTCTCTTTGTAATGGACTTGGCTTCCTCAGATTATGTTCTATTTAAGAATATTTATATATTTATGTATTTTCAAGACAATATTAAATTGTCCATAACCACTATACATACGACATCGTATCTTCATTATTTGTTCTCTCTCGGCAGAAAAAAAAAAAAAAAACTACAAGATAGTTCCCTCTCTGCCGCTCTCCTTGAAAGAGGTCAAACTTAACAGTGACAAAAGGGAACCTACTAGATACACAGTTTTCAACACCACCATAAGGTAACGAAAAATAAATATTTTTAATCAAATTGACACCTATTCAAAATTGGGATTGCAAGTAGCTACTTTCTATCCCAAACATTCCTAAAAATAATATAGGCCTACTTATGGTAGTTACGAATTGTGAAAGAAATCTTTGTGTCTGAGTTAATGGACTAGCCGTAATGCTAACAACTTCACCGCAATGTTATGACTCTAAAATAAAAACAAATGAGTTGTAGCCTACAATAATGAGTTGTAGCCTGCTGGACTGGTCTGTAACAAAGAGAGGTAAGTAACTTACAACTATAACTATTTTAATTCTATGACCTACATGTAGGCAAACATATAGTATAAACAACGTTGCGCTAATTGGATTGATCTGATATTTAATTATGACTGAGCCTATACATGAAGTCATAAGTAACTTAGTTTGTACGTACACTTCAATTTGCCTGATCCAAACTTCTTATAAACCAAATTTAAAACGGTTCCTTGGTATAAAATAATCACTATGGCTTTCAGCACACATCTTTATAGTTGAAGTCATGCTACATTGTCTATGTCATAATGCAGCATATGGTTTAGTGTAGAGCGCAAACCAGGAACAGAGTTTGTCCTTAAACAGTTATAGAATACTCATGCGATACATTTCTAACGTACACAGTATCGTAATAAGGTGAGTTCAATACTGTCTAACATGCACTGCCTGCTAAACTGGCGGAAGGATGCAATAAAGGTTAATCCAAACATCTTGTTATATATTTCTTAGATATACTCCTCGCACGGTCATTTCCTTTGCCGGAAATATCTACAAAATGTAAAAACTGATTGAATTTGGTTTCATTTTCTATTTTACACGCTGTAATTTATAAAAGGTTTCTAGAGTTGTAGCCATATGACAATATAGATATAGACATAGATGTAGGAATTGGGACTCACCCACCCCCCACCCCCTAACCCCTTCCAAAAAAGAACATATTTCAGTTGAAATTCGGACAATATGCTGATATTGTTTCGGGCATTGCCCAGAAAATTATAAATGATCTTGTTTGATGAGAGACATTCCTCAAATGCCTGTCGTGCTGACATGCCGACTAGGTATGGACAGTCCACTTACTATTTACGTAGGTCATTACATTAGTCATTGAGCTCTGTGCTATTGATATATGGGCAAAATAGTCAAGTTAGTTGCCTGTCGTTATTGATGTGTGATGTGTTTAAAGATCAATTGCATATTAATAAACATGTTTCCGAAGATTAACAATGTTATCATGTTTAAAATAGCTATATGTATTGCCGGTAGAGGTGATGAAAAATGAATTTGGGTTGGAAGCACTAAGATAGGATGAGACAGGAATATCACAAAATGAAATCTTTGACAATAGCAAAGACGTGTATGGTAACAACGGTTTTCAAAACGTGACCTTTAGTCCAAATCCAGCTCTCACTACAAATTCCTTTATTTTGTTCAAAGTCTCCCGGTTAGTTTCCGTTATTCGTTTAATGTTATGAATATATATAGAATCTTTTCAGCAAGAGCTTGATCAATATTAGAGATATAATTATTGCAAAAAAGATTTTTCAATGTCATTATCATTACATGTAAACGGGTTGATAAACCCGGGCAGAATCCGTTGTTTTGCTAATGATTTCCTTAACAACTTCCCGAGTTTTCTCGAGGTCAGTCATATATGCACAGAAAATGTTTGTAAAGTTAGATTAATTGCTACACAAATACTGGTTGCCAACTTGCATTGTAGATGATGTATTTAAGATTGTTTGAAGGAGTGCCGTTGTGAAGGAATGATTTGTAGTTCGTATTTTTTTTCTTCTTTTGTAGTTATAGGACAAAGAATACCGGCAGTAATCCATGGAACGACTTTCTGAGAACTCTTAATTATGTGACAATTAAGTGGATAATGATTGCCACAGAAATCCTTAATGGCATCAATGAAATAATTACATCAGGGTACGTGATTTCTATTAAATACCTCAAACTGGTTGGAGTCTGATATAATGTCCGATAGTTTCTGTAAAATAGATACAACTATGTATATAGAAACCACCACCACCACCTCTTTAATCCTAACTGCCAACATGTATGAAATTATAATTTGTTATTTTTTTAAAATACTAACTGGAGTTTTATTTTTAACCCTGGTCTCGGTCACGACTACTACTGAGAAGGTAGAGTTATGAATATGAAATCACATTATGCCTACAAATATTATACATGAAACTAACAATAATTTTCTCATCAACATAACAGGAAACACGACGAGTATGATTGTCTGTTTCGTTGAATACACTAAGTTAATCCACTACTGTAATACAGAAATCCTCGATTGATTCGATTTCCTTTTTCATTTCCGTGATTTCTTGTGCAGATTAATCGAGCTTGCATTCCAGGTAATGATTTTTTTGCCATGTTTTATGTTGTTCCTGAGAAAGCGTTCCGACGTTTATCCGAAGCCCTACCAATGCCTGCTTGCAACATAACTTCAAGCTTAGGGTTTGAAAAAAAACTTCGTGTTACCCCCCTCGTATGTTTTAGTTAAATGTCCACTGAGCTCCGCGGAGGCAACGACCTATTTTTAGAGCCAGGGGCACAACGGTTACGTAACAGATTTTGTTAGCATTATTGTAGTGCGCGTGCGCGCTACAATATTAGCATTACTTGCCAAGTGAACAAACCTACATGACTGGACGTTACAGATTTAAGATTCATAGAGTATCTGTATATTTGCAGTTTCAGAGGCTAGCTGCGTAGGCAAGATATTCTAAGCCTGTCATGGCGCTCACAAGCGCCCTCACTGGTACCCACATGACTAGACGTTCATATAGTCTCTGTACAATTACACTTTCATAGACTAGCTGCGTAGGCAACTCATGCTGAGCCTGTCACGGCGCTCCGCCACTGCTCCTTGTACGCTTTGTAAATTAGTGTCAACGGAAGACCTCACATATCATTTAACATAGATTGTAACCAAGAATAAATTGTTACTTGTGAATAAGGCTTGCATCTGGATGCAATTCCACTACAATAGGGCCACAAAAAATGACATTGCGATAAGGTTTATGTTAAATTTTAAATGAAATGATACATTTAATACGCAGTTGAGGGTTCGGGACTGTACATCTTGTACAGGTACCATTGCTATCGGCGTTAAAGCCTGGAGAATGCAGCTAGCTAGCCAGATATATTATACAGTACAGTCGATAGTATTTTCGTGTCCACTTTTCATTAGTATTGCGTTTAATCTTTCGACACTTGATAGTCTAGAGGTAACACAAAGCCCATGAGGGCAAAAAGTCCCTTTTAGCCTTTTGCCCGGATGGCTCTGGCATGCGGGCAAAAATCCCTTATTGCCAGTATGTACCGATGGCTGCATACTGAATGTGTACCATATAATATATAACTTACACTTCCTGTCCTATAACTGTATGTATCATGTATCATGTAATATGTAACTTACACTCTACCGGTGTCGGAGGTCATCTAATGGTATTGTTATGAAGTGATGTTATACCTCCTTTAAGCTCCTATAAAAGTCCTGCAAGTTTTACAACATTTGAACAAAGCATGGATCGCATGCCCCATTACGTGTGATCCCAAACTTTGCAACTTCTTAGCAGTTCTAGAAAAGGAATCACCCGGTACGCTTAATCAGTATATTACGGCCATATCATTTATACTTTTAATCAGTAATTTAAGGTAATTTTACAGCGTTCATTTGAACATTTCATAGTAACAGAGATCATCTTTAAATCAACAGTCCATTTTAATCATTTATTTGGGTGGAGCTTCTTGGAGCTAGGTTCTGGACATAGCCAACCAAATAATTGCCCCTAGAGGCAACGAGAAAGTATCATCTCTACTATGCTACATATCATATAATACCAGTATCTGTCCTGTAACAGTATGTACTGTATAATACATAAATTACACTTCCTCTCCTCGAACTGTATGTGTCTTAATACTAAATAGGCCTGCATTACTTACTGTATTCTTGTCCTATTACCGTTAGTACCACAACGTACACATATTCTACACTGCCAACGCATGTACAATGATATATATATATATATATATATATATATATATATATATATATATATATATATATATATATATATATATATATATTACTTAAAGCTGTAGGTAATAACGTTCAATAACAGAATCTTAACCTTACTAAAATTAGAAAAATAAACTAGGAAATTGGCAATAAAACCGTTAAGTTTATGGAAAACCGAGCTCATGAAATAGTTGGAAATATTCATGTATCATGTCTCTTTCAGACTTCCTAGATAACACCTGAACACTAATTGGTTAAGAAATATCAATGTGAACGATACTAGTATAATAAAGCCTAACCTTGTTTGTGAAATTTCCGGAATCTACCTTGTAAATTGGAGAGTTCATAGTTTCGAAGAATTATAACCAGTGGCGTATCAGGACTATTTTGTCAGGGGCACTGCTGGGGCACCAATGAATTTTAGAGGGGCAACAAATGTATTCACCAATAGTGAAAGTTCATGGTATTTTAATGCTTTAATGGTAAAACTGGGGTCATTGTAATATTGTATGGGGTTGTCCCCCCCCCCCCAACCTACACTATTTCACTGTCCTATCTGCATGTACCTTTAATACAATTTAACTGTCCAGTATATGTTGGTATAGGAACAAAACACGTGTCTTCAGCAGATGTGAGACACTAGCAAGTACAGCTAAAAAGTCAGATAAATACTGAGTCTAATAATGCAGACATATTTGGTTATGGGGTGAAAGTAATCCTTTACAACACTACGAATTACACTAAATGTCTGTCAAAACACGTAACCGACTGCGCTAACGTTGAACTCTTAATTAAATCGATGTATTACTTCTCTAGTTACAGTACAATGAAACATAGTCACGGGTTTTATGAACAATGCAATATATTACAAGCACAAACGGCTCCATGCAACAGTTCTCTTGTATAACTGTAACTTAATAAATGAATATATGTTGTAATAAAGCAGTTGTAGTCAAACAAATTTATGAAATGAAATGTTCTTCATAGTACAATACGATGACTATACAATATTTAACAGTTTCATATGGATACATAAGTAAGATACATGTTGAATCACGATATAAATGAAATTTGCTACGTCACGGCCATTTAGCATCATTATTGTTGATTTGAAATCAAACAGCTCCTCTTGCTATGTACAACTTAGACTGGTCAAACGAATCAAACCTACTTGTTACGTTACCGGTAGAAAGTAACGTCATCTCGCTCTGCAGTCTGATACTGGGAATTATTGTGTTTATAAAAACTGCATTGCAAGAAATGTATTTCGTTTTCGTTGATGGTCAGTTTTATCTTACTTCTACCCAATTTTCTCCCTTGAAAGTATTCGTTTACTTTCCAGACTCTAACATTTAACATTACAATATGGCGGAACGGTTCCTTTTGCTTATTCCTATTACGATGAGACACAATGTAATCCACGTACATACAGTATGTACTGAAAGAACATGTATCCATTTCTTCCTGTAGAATCGAAGTATTACAATCCCTGAACAGATAGTTTCCTGTTTTGAGAGCTTCCGTATCAAGTTATATATAAAGCATGTAAAGTATGCACAGTCCTATGTTTAGAACATTTGCAAATTAATCAATACCTAGACTGATCCTCTTGATTTGATTCGATCACGAAAAAGTTCTGACGATCATGATGTCAGAGAGTGTTCCATGATATTATTGATGTAGTTGTGTAAGTATATTTAGTGTTGTTATCGAGCCCCATCCCTCCTCTTTATTTGCCGTGAAGGGGGTATAGCAGTTTGTACAATGATTTATGGTATTGTGTAATTCAGTTGTATTTATCTTCAAGTGGGAAGTACAGCTATTTTCACCTTCCACCTTCTTCACGGTTGTCACTCTCGGTAACCACGCGATTCTCCACCCGATAAATGGTAATATGATATTACCCACACGGCGTATTATAAACGCAGAAATAACGTTATATTAAGTCGATGCAAAATGAAAGTGAATTGGTTGGATTCAAGCGCACAATCTGTGTATGACTACGAATGTAACCTTTATATCGATTGACCTTAAATTTCCGTCTTTTGTTTTAAATCGCGCTCAGACAACACTTACACAACTAACTTACTTCTCGAGAGTACCTAAACAATGTGATAAGGCAAGAAGGGAAGCGTTCAGATTGAATTCAACATGAAAGTAACTATTAAATACAATTCTATTACGTTTATCAAATAACATCACGGGTTACACAAACAAATGTTCACCGGCATTCATAGCGAAAAGATGTTACTTACATTTTGTATTGGATAATGTACCTGAAGATCATTTAATCTGTTGAATTATTGATTGTTTAACGAATATGATTTTCATTATTATTTTGATATTAAGAAAGCTACAGTAGATATTTTTGTTATAGAGAATGATCGTCTGCGTTAAAATATAAACCCAGCGACGTCCTAAGTTCCAGGCAAACATAAATCCTCAACTTTAAAAATTGATTATCACACTGCGAATATTAGTCGTAGGGGCAAAACAAATTTTCAGTACGTTAAGAAACTTCGTCAGAACATCATTGCAAGACTGGGTTATAACGACCACATTTAATGATATTTTATCCCCTTCAAATCTTTGCACAAATCATAAATGGTACCAGAATCTGAAATGTTGAAAGCTTTATGGACACACATGCGAACAGAGGCACTACAGGGGCACATCTAGGCATTACTCATACCTGTCAGCTCTAATGGACACACATGCGAACAGAGGCAATACAGGGGCACATCTAGGCATTACTAATACCTGTCAGCTCTAATGGACACACATGCAAACAGAGGCACTAGAGGGGCGCCTCTAGGCATTACTCATACATGTCAGCTCTAATGGACACAAATGCAAACAGAGGCACTACAGGGGCACCTCTAGGAATTACTCATATCTGTCAGCTCTAATGGACACACATGCAAATATAGGCACTACAGGGGCACCTATAGGCATTACTCATACATATCAGCTCTAATGGACACACATGCAAATAGGGGCACTACAGGGGCACCTTTTAGGCATTACTCATACCTGTCAGCTCTAATGGACACACATGCGAACAGAGGCACTACCTGGGCACCTCTAGGCATTACTCATACCTGTCAGCTCTAATGGACACACATGCACATAGAGGCACTACCTGGGCACCTCTAGGCATTACTCATACCTGTCAGCTCTAATGGACACACATGCACATAGAGGCACTACAGGGGCACCTCTAGGCATTACTCATACCTGTCAGCTCTAATGGACACACATGCACATAGAGGCACTACCTGGGCACCTCTAGGCATTACTCATACCTGTCAGCTCTAATGGACACACATGCAAACAGAGACACTACAGGGCACCTCTAGGCATTACTCATACATGTCAGCTCTAATGGACACACATGCGAACATAGGCACTACAGGGGCACATCTAGGCATTACTCATACCTGTCAGCTCTAATGGACACACATGCGAACAGAGGCACTCCAGGGGCACCTCTATGCATCAGCTCTAATGGACACACATGCACATAGAGGCACTACCTGGGCACCTCTAGGCATTACTCATACATGTCAGCTCTAATGGACACACATGCACATAGAGGCACTACAGAGGCACCTCTAGGCATTACTCATACCTGTGGGCTCTAATGGACACACATGCACATAGAGGCACTAACTGGGCACCTCTAGGCATTACTCATACATGTCAGCTCTAATGGACACACATGCAAACAGAGACACTGCAGGGCACCTCTAGGCATTACTCATACCTGTCAGCTCTAATGGACACACATGCGAACATAGGCACTACAGGGGCACATCTAGGCATTACTCATACCTGTCAGCTCTAATGGACACACATGCGAACAGAGGCACTCCAGGGGCACCTCTAGGCATTACTCATACATGTCAGCTCTAATGGACACACATGCACATAGAGGCACTACCTGGGCACCTCTAGGCATTACTCATACCTGTCAGCTCTAATGGACACACATGCACATAGAGGCACTACCTGGGCACCTCTAGGCATTACTCATACCTGTCAGCTCTAATGGACACACATGCAAACAGAGGCACTAGAGGGGCGCCTCTAGGCATTACTCATACATGTCAGCTCTAATGGACACAAATGCAAACAGAGGCACTACAGGGGCACCTCTAGGAATTACTCATACCTGTCAGCTCTAATGGACACACATGCAAATATAGGCACTACAGGGGCACCTCTAGGCATTACTCATACATATCAGCTCTAATGGACACACATGCAAATAGGGGCACTACAGGGGCACCTTTTAGGCATTACTCATACCTGTCAGCTCTAATGGACACACATGCGAACAGAGGCACTACCTGGGCACCTCTAGGCATTACTCATACCTGTCAGCTCTAATGGACACACATGCACATAGAGGCACTACCTGGGCACCTCTAGGCATTACTCATACCTGTCAGCTCTAATGGACACACATGCAAACAGAGACACTACAGGGCACCTCTAGGCATTACTCATACATGTCAGCTCTAATGGACACACATGCGAACATAGGCACTACAGGGGCACATCTAGGCATTACTCATACCTGTCAGCTCTAATGGACACACATGCGAACAGAGGCACTCCAGGGGCACCTCTATGCATCAGCTCTAATGGACACACATGCACATAGAGGCACTACCTGGGCACCTCTAGGCATTACTCATACATGTCAGCTCTAATGGACACACATGCACATAGAGGCACTACAGAGGCACCTCTAGGCATTACTCATACCTGTAAGCTCTAATGGACACACATGCACATAGAGGCACTAACTGGGCACCTCTAGGCATTACTCATACATGTCAGCTCTAATGGACACACATGCAAACAGAGACACTGCAGGGCACCTCTAGGCATTACTCATACCTGTCAGCTCTAATGGACACACATGCGAACATAGGCACTACAGGGGCACATCTAGGCATTACTCATACCTGTCAGCTCTAATGGACACACATGCGAACAGAGGCACTCCAGGGGCACCTCTAGGCATTACTCATACATGTCAGCTCTAATGGACACACATGCACATAGAGGCACTACCTGGGCACCTCTAGGCATTACTCATACCTGTCAGCTCTAATGGACACACATGCACATAGAGGCACTACCTGGGCACCTCTAGGCATTACTCATACATGTCAGCTCTAATGGACACACATGCACATAGAGGCACTACCTGGGCACCTCTAGGCATTACTCATACCTGTCAGCTCTAATGGACACACATGCACATAGTGGCACTACAGGGGCACCTCTAGGCATTACTCATACCTGTCAGCTCTAATGGACACACATGCAAACAGAGACACTACAGGGCACCTCTAGGCATTACTCATACATGTCAGCTCTAATGGACACACATGCGAACAGAGGCACTCCAGGGGCACCTCTATGCATCAGCTCTAATGGACACACATGCACATAGAGGCACTACCTGGGCACCTCTAGGCATTACTCATACATGTCAGCTCTAATGGACACACATGCACATAGAGGCACTACAGAGGCACCTCTAGGCATTACTCATACCTGTAAGCTCTAATGGACACACATGCACATAGAGGCACTAACTGGGCACCTCTAGGCATTACTCATACATGTCAGCTCTAATGGACACACATGCAAACAGAGACACTGCAGGGCACCTCTAGGCATTACTCATACCTGTCAGCTCTAATGGACACACATGCGAACATAGGCACTACAGGGGCACATCTAGGCATTACTCATACCTGTCAGCTCTAATGGACACACATGCGAACAGAGGCACTCCAGGGGCACCTCTAGGCATTACTCATACATGTCAGCTCTAATGGACACACATGCACATAGAGGCACTACCTGGGCACCTCTAGGCATTACTCATACCTGTCAGCTCTAATGGACACACATGCACATAGAGGCACTACCTGGGCACCTCTAGGCATTACTCATACATGTCAGCTCTAATGGACACACATGCACATAGAGGCACTACCTGGGCACCTCTAGGCATTACTCATACCTGTCAGCTCTAATGGACACACATGCACATAGAGGCACTACAGGGGCACCTCTAGGCATTACTCATACCTGTCAGCTCTAATGGACACACATGCAAACAGAGACACTACAGGGCACCTCTAGGCATTACTCATACATGTCAGCTCTAATGGACACACATGCGAACAGAGGCACTCCAGGGGCACCTCTATGCATCAGCTCTAATGGACACACATGCACATAGAGGCACTACCTGGGCACCTCTAGGCATTACTCATACATGTCAGCTCTAATGGACACACATGCACATAGAGGCACTACAGAGGCACCTCTAGGCATTACTCATACCTGTAAGCTCTAATGGACACACATGCACATAGAGGCACTAACTGGGCACCTCTAGGCATTACTCATACATGTCAGCTCTAATGGACACACATGCAAACAGAGACACTGCAGGGCACCTCTAGGCATTACTCATACCTGTCAGCTCTAATGGACACACATGCGAACATAGGCACTACATGGGCACATCTAGGCATTACTCATACCTGTCAGCTCTAATGGACACACATGCGAACAGAGGCACTCCAGGGGCACCTCTAGGCATTACTCATACATGTCAGCTCTAATGGACACACATGCACATAGAGGCACTACCTGGGCACCTCTAGGCATTACTCATACCTGTCAGCTCTAATGGACACACATGCACATAGAGGCACTACCTGGGCACCTCTAGGCATTACTCATACATGTCAGCTCTAATGGACACACATGCACATAGTGGCACTACAGGGGCACCTCTAGGCATTACTCATACCTGTCAGCTCTAATGGACACACATGCAAACCAGACACTACAGGGCACCTCTAGGCATTACTCATACATGTCAGCTCTAATGGACACACATGCGAACATAGGCACTACAGGGGCACATCTAGGCATTACTCATACCTGTCAGCTCTAATGGACACACATGCGAACAGAGGCACTCCAGGGGCACCTCTAGGCATCAGCTCTAATGGACACACAGGCACATAGAGGCACTACCTGGCCACCTCTAGGCATTACTCATACATGTCAGCTCTAATGGACACACATGCACATAGAGGCACTACAGAGGCACCTCTAGGCATTACTCATACCTGTAAGCTCTAATGGACACACATGCACATAGAGGCACTAACTGGGCACCTCTAGGCATTACTCATACATGTCAGCTCTAATGGACACACATGCAAACAGAGACACTGCAGGGCACCTCTAGGCATTACTCATACCTGTCAGCTCTAATGGACACACATGCGAACATAGGCACTACAGGGGCACATCTAGGCATTACTCATACCTGTCAGCTCTAATGGACACACATGCAAACAGAGGCACTCCAGGGGCACCTCTAGGCATTGCTCATACATGTCAGCTCTAATGGACACACATGCACATAGAGGCACTACCTGGGCACCTCTAGGCATTACTCATACCTGTCAGCTCTAATGGACACACATGCACATAGAGGCACTACCTGGGCACCTCTAGGCATTACTCATACATGTCAGCTCTAATGGACACACATGCACATAGAGGCACTACAGAGGCACCTCTAGGCATTACTCATACCTGTAAGCTCTAATGGACACACATGCACATAGAGGCACTACCTGGGCACCTCTAGGTATTACTTATACATGTCAGCTCTAATGGACACACATGCAAACAGAGACACTGCAGGGCACCTCTAGGCATTACTCATACCTGTCAGCTCTAATGGACACACATGCGAACAGAGGCACTCCAGGGGCACCTCTAGGCATTACTCATACATGTCAGCTCTAATGGACACACATGCACATAGAGGCACTACCTGGGCACCTCTAGGCATTACTCATACCTGTCAGCTCTAATGGACACACATGCACATAGAGGCACTACAGGGGGACCTCTAGGCATTACTCATACCTGTCAGCTCTAATGGACACACATGCACATAGAGGCACTACCTGGGCACCTCTAGGCATTACTCATACACGTCAGCTCTAATGGACACACATGCGAACAGAGGAACTACAGGGGCACCTCTAGGCATTACTCATACCTGTCAGCTCTAATGGACACACATGCACATAGAGGCACTACCTGGGCACCTCGAGGCATTACTCATACCTGTCAGCTCTAATGGACACACATGCACATAGAGGCACTACCTGGGCACCTCTAGGCATTACTCATACCTGTCAGCTCTAATGGACACACATGCGAACATAGGCACTACATGGGCACATCTAGGCATTACTCATACCTGTCAGCTCTAATGGACACACATGCGAACAGAGGCACTCCAGGGGCACCTCTAGGCATTACTCATACATGTCAGCTCTAATGGACACACATGCACATAGAGGCACTACCTGGGCACCTCTAGGCATTACTCATACCTGTCAGCTCTAATGGACACACATGCACATAGAGGCACTACCTGGGCACCTCTAGGCATTACTCATACATGTCAGCTCTAATGGACACACATGCACATAGAGGCACTACCTGGGCACCTCTAGGCATTACTCATACCTGTCAGCTCTAATGGACACACATGCACATAGTGGCACTACAGGGGCACCTCTAGGCATTACTCATACCTGTCAGCTCTAATGGACACACATGCAAACCAGACACTACAGGGCACCTCTAGGCATTACTCATACATGTCAGCTCTAATGGACACACATGCGAACATAGGCACTACAGGGGCACATCTAGGCATTACTCATACCTGTCAGCTCTAATGGACACACATGCGAACAGAGGCACTCCAGGGGCACCTCTAGGCATCAGCTCTAATGGACACACAGGCACATAGAGGCACTACCTGGCCACCTCTAGGCATTACTCATACATGTCAGCTCTAATGGACACACATGCACATAGAGGCACTACAGAGGCACCTCTAGGCATTACTCATACCTGTAAGCTCTAATGGACACACATGCACATAGAGGCACTAACTGGGCACCTCTAGGCATTACTCATACATGTCAGCTCTAATGGACACACATGCAAACAGAGACACTGCAGGGCACCTCTAGGCATTACTCATACCTGTCAGCTCTAATGGACACACATGCGAACATAGGCACTACAGGGGCACATCTAGGCATTACTCATACCTGTCAGCTCTAATGGACACACATGCAAACAGAGGCACTCCAGGGGCACCTCTAGGCATTACTCATACATGTCAGCTCTAATGGACACACATGCACATAGAGGCACTACCTGGGCACCTCTAGGCATTACTCATACCTGTCAGCTCTAATGGACACACATGCACATAGAGGCACTACCTGGGCACCTCTAGGCATTACTCATACATGTCAGCTCTAATGGACACACATGCACATAGAGGCACTACAGAGGCACCTCTAGGCATTACTCATACCTGTAAGCTCTAATGGACACACATGCACATAGAGGCACTACCTGGGCACCTCTAGGTATTACTTATACATGTCAGCTCTAATGGACACACATGCAAACAGAGACACTGCAGGGCACCTCTAGGCATTACTCATACCTGTCAGCTCTAATGGACACACATGCGAACAGAGGCACTCCAGGGGCACCTCTAGGCATTACTCATACATGTCAGCTCTAATGGACACACATGCACATAGAGGCACTACCTGGGCACCTCTAGGCATTACTCATACCTGTCAGCTCTAATGGACACACATGCACATAGAGGCACTACAGGGGGACCTCTAGGCATTACTCATACCTGTCAGCTCTAATGGACACACATGCACATAGAGGCACTACCTGGGCACCTCTAGGCATTACTCATACACGTCAGCTCTAATGGACACACATGCGAACAGAGGAACTACAGGGGCACCTCTAGGCATTACTCATACCTGTCAGCTCTAATGGACACACATGCACATAGAGGCACTACCTGGGCACCTCGAGGCATTACTCATACCTGTCAGCTCTAATGGACACACATGCACATAGAGGCACTACCTGGGCACCTCTAGGCATTACTCATACATGTCAGCTCTAATGGACACACATGCACATAGAGGCACTACAGAGGCACCTCTAGGCATTACTCATACCTGTAAGCTCTAATGGACACACATGCACAAAGAGGCACTACCTGGGCACCTCTAGGCATTACTCATACATGTCAGCTCTAATGGACACACATGCAAACAGAGACACTGCAGGGCACCTCTAGGCATTACTCATACCTGTCAGCTCTAATGGACACACATGCGAACATAGGCACTACAGGGGCACATCTAGGCATTACTCATACCTGTCAGCTCTAATGGACACACATGCGAACAGAGGCACTCCAGGGGCACCTCTAGGCATTACTCATACATGTCAGCTCTAATGGACACACATGCACATAGAGGCACTACCTGGGCACCTCTAGGCATTACTCATACCTGTCAGCTCTAATGGACACACATGCACATAGAGGCACTACAGGGGCACCTCTAGGCATTACTCATACCTGTCAGCTCTCATGGACACACATGCAAACAGAGACACTACAGGGCACCTCTAGGCATTACTCATACATGTCAGCTCTAATGGACACACATGCACATAGAGGCACTACTGGGGCACATCTAGGCATTACTCATACATGTCAGCTCTAATGGACACACATGCGAACACAGGCACTACAGGGGCACCTCTAGGCATTACTCATACATGTCAGCTCTAATGGACACACATGCACATAGATGCACTACCGGGGCACATCCAGGCATTACTCATACATGTCAGCTCTAATGGACACACATGCACATAGGCACTACCTGGGCACCTCTAGGCATTACTCATATGTCAGCTCTAATGGACACATATGTACAAATCTTAAACTGGTTAAACAAAGTGAAAGAGATTTACGTGGAGTCATATTGTATAAAGTACAAGGCTTGAAGAAGTCAAAGACCAGTGCCAACGAATACAATGATTCTGAACACAAATAATTTGTAAGAATGTTAAAACAAACAAAACAGTTTTTACTTAAATTTGGAAGGGTTTTGTTCATGAAGTAATTCTCTAGGTTATCGACGCCAATCTGCAGGTATTGTTTCTAAATCTCCAGGCAACGTAGGTGTGTTGGAGACGGGAGGGACGCTGTTGGTATGAAAATCTTTGTCCGACTGAGTCACTAATGAATTGTGTGCAGTGCTTACCGTTAGTGAGTTGTTACGTTGCAGAAAAGAACCTGTTCCTTCCACATAGTGTCCATACCTACAGAGTATAAAAAAAAAACATATCAAATCAATATGACAAAATAACAATGTGTGCAATGTGATTAAGTTACTAAATGGGTCATTCCGTGTCAAAACACGGATCGCTGTTGCTGCACCCTCTCCAAAAATTCCCATTTTTTTTTTTGTATGATTGGAACACCATGAAATAAGCATTTTCTAAAAATGTCAGATGCATTTGCTTCACAATTGGCCGATTTATCACACTTTGAAATTCCGCAATTTGTCGCCACCGTGGCATTTTTGTGACTTCTGAGGTCAAATTTCTCAGCAATTAAACATCCTACTACCTTTCTTTTACAGATGCATATAGAGTCTATCCCTCTTCTGTTATTTCTATAATATTTATAAGTTGATAACCATCTATATGTAGTAAGTCAACGGGGCAATAATCATTTAACCAAGTTTCAGTTACTGCTAGGAAAGTAAATTCATAATTGTCAATATATTGTAACAAACACATGAAAGGATCCCAATTTTGGGTTGTAAAAGTTTTCTATTTTTACGGTTACGTTACAGCACCATGCCTTTAACCAATAGTACATATACCCACGGGGATTGTCAGTTCAAAAAATGTATAGGATTTGCGAGGAAGAAAAAAGAAACTGGAAATATATTTTGGTAAGTACATAGAAACAAAAAGGAGATGTGAGCAAAGTTCAACCACCTAAAGACTTGGTAAGGTCTATATGCATAGGCCAATGTAACTTCATTAAAGGCCATGCCAGACGTAATGGTTTAAGCCTTTTACTAACTTCCATAGCAACCGAACCCAAAATCATGCATTTTGAAATACTCAAAAAATTACCGATTTTGGCCTGTTCAAAATTGGGGGTTTCTATTAAGAAGTGCAACCGTCTGTGATTCGTGTACAAACAAAAACATGTACGTACTACCCGCCTAATTGCAACTTGATAGAGCGGATACTGTAAAACTTAACCAGAAATCTCGGGTCACCACGACCGTTCACATTACATTTATTAAGAATGCAGGAGGGATTGAAGAAACCCTGTAAAGGACGATTATAAGACTGCACGCGGACTAGAAGTATGAGTACGCCTTACTCTTTTTGTACTTTCGTGTTTTCTTTTCTTTCATTTTTCGTCCCGTTGTTTCTTGTTTTTTTTTTTCAATTAAATTTATCTTCAGTCAGGCTGCAATTCCTGCGAGCATCCGCAAATATCCTGCGAACCTGGTTCGGAAGGTTCGCAAGTTTTCCAGCCATATATAGAAAAACAAGACCCCTAGGGAACTGTGGTTCCTTACACATGGGTATAAGACAATTCACATTTTATCAAACAAGATTTGGCTCAAATAGTCCAAGTAATTGTGGTCCTACACGTACCCATAAAGTAATCAACACTATAGACAACACTTTTGTGATCACAAATTGTGATCGGATTTTTGATCGGAAGGCACTTTTGAGATCTGAATATGGCGTCGAAAATGTAAGAAATATAAGGTCACAAGCGGGTCAACAGATATGATAACATTGGTGACCTCAAATCACATGACCGTTAAGTTTGAAAATGATCCACCACCCCATTCACAACTTGTCCCAAAATATCAACCATGTCACACCTTGGCATTATATGTCTAAAAATTAACTTTGAACTTGTATACATAACTTCACACACAAAGGTCACCTGGGGGTCAATCAATTGACATTTTTGATCGATGGGACCTAACTGGAGCATCAAAACTGTCAAAATTCCTTTGCCCATTTTCTCCTCCAAAATATATTTTTTTAACATTAATTGACCTTTGGTGACCTCGGATCACGTGACCGTTAAGTTTGAAAATATCCCCCTATACCATTCGCAACTTGTCCCTACATATCAACTGTGTCACACCTTGGCACTGGGAGTTATTGTACTCATGTCTGACCTTTGACCTCATATAACTTCACACACAAAGGTCACCTATGGTAAACCCATTGACATTTTTGATCGGTGAGACGTGAACATACCATCAAAACTATAAAATTCACACATTTTTTCTTTGCCTATTTTCTCCAACCTCCCAAACTACTGTTTTTTTTTTACATTAATTGACCTTTGGTGACCTTGGATCACATGACAGTTAAGTTTGAAGTTATACCCCTATACTCCTTTACCATTTGCAGCTTGTCCCAAAATATTAACTACCTCACACCTTTGCACTGTAAGTTATTGCATTAAATGTCTGAAATTAACTTTGACCTCATATACCTTCGCACAGAAAGGTCACACAGGGCTCAACCTATTGACATTTTAATCAGCAGGTACCTTTAACATCTGAAAATAGCATCTAAACTGTAAAAATCTTTAAAATACTTAAAGGTCAAGTGACACGTAACAGATTTCCTTCAAACTTGCACAAATTGAAAAGCTACATATCAAAACCCTATATTCCAAATTTGGAGTTCCACAATTGTTTCTTTGCTGTTTTAATTAAGTTAATAACCAAGCTAATTCCGTAAGACAATGACGTCACGGGGAACCGCCAATGTTACCAAAACTAAGTATGCCTAATATGCTAACCGAGATCAAAGCCGTAAACAATTCGTCACGGACAGTAAACAAAATATCATATGAGAATGGGTGCACTACAGTACAAGAAAGTTTCGTGTTCGTCAAACACTGTATACAGCGATAGCTTAGTACCAGTGCACTCGGCCAGCCTAGCTGCCTATAAGTAAAGATTGGCTTGGACCTTCGAGCGAATCTTATGTGTGGAAAAGAGTAAGTGTATTTTCTGGCCTAGGCCTACTACAACAAGGACTAACTTGGTATTATTACTAACTTACAGTAGGCTAATTCTTATAATTTCGTTCAGTTAGTTAGGCTCTAAATTAGGTACGGCGACGATAAAGTTAGGCGTAGGCTAGGGCTATATTAACTTTTATGTGTGGTACATCATGAAAAATCCAGAATAACAAGCATCATATGTTTACATGTCATTTTGCCCAATATTATAATGTGCTCCCACCTATCTATATACTCAAAGTCATAGCTCATATGTTGCACAGTAAATGACATCCTTATATTTTGCCATTTTTGTTGGTAGGGCTGCAGTTTTTGTTATAAGAGAAAACGCTTGTGACAGGTACTTTCAAACATATCAAACTGCTTTCTTAAATGAACTTTCATAACTTCCTTGTTATTTTCTTTCCCATTTTTCACTACTTAGATTAATCTAGAAGCTGTTTCCCAAGCAACTGCAGTGAAAATACAAAGCCAGGATTCTGCAGAATGTACATCTCCGTCTAAAGGTAGCATGATCTTATATACATGTGCTTGATATTACCGAAAACAGTTGGGAAATGGGGGAGGAGAGGGTGGTGACAGGCATTAAAGAGTTAGTCAGTTTTGAACGGGATAAAAGGAATCTTACCAGTAAAACATCGAGGCATGTATATGGGGGGCAAGCTACCAGACAAAAAGGAGGCAGCAGTATTACGGCTGAAAGGTCCCCATAAATAGGCTTTAATAGAGTGATGGATGGGGAGGGGGGGTGGGGGAGAAAATGTGGTAGAGAAGTGTAAGCTAGGGTAATACATGGAAGAATGGAAAACTTTCATACATCTATAGAGTATTCTATAGCAGAAGTGAGTACAGGGGCCAAAATTTTAGAAACAGTACTCGTTGAAAGCAAAATAGCAATTAAAACCGCACATCAGGCAGGCTGACTATGGGATAATATACATTGTATTTTATCCATCATATCCGCCTGCCTGACGAGAGTGGTTGAGGAGGCTATACCTGATGGCTTCACAGGAATATATAAAGGCTACATCTATAGTTACTGAGAGAAGGGAGATTACATTGTAGTTATACTATATGAAACCAAGCTGAAGTCATTTGCAATTCGTTTGGTGTGAGTGGCCCATAATTTTGCAGCCACATAAAGCAGGAGGATATGCTCCCTTCAGAAAAGATAAGTGAACCATCTAGGCAGCTGACCCCTGTCCAAGAGCAGGCTACTGTATGTGTGTGGTATAATAAGCATTTATTCTAATTTTCAGTGAATGTAACACATGTAGAAGTCCAGTGTTCACTGGTCCCCCATACCACCATTGAAGTTGCTGACTGGACCAACAGAGACAAGAACACCATCAAAGCAACCAGGGACATCTCTCACAGTGGCGATGATGGTCCGTCTGCTGCTGTGGCATCCACATCGGGATACACCGAAAAACCGGCAGGTAGTCCGGACTACACTCCATCAGTTAACTCATCTGAACATGACAAAGATGACGCTTCAAGGTAATTTTCAAGATTGATAGTAGATTAGTCTGGAAAATCAATTGGTGCCATAACTTTCTGGAAAGAGGATCACTATTAATTTTGACACTAACACTGTGGGGCAGTCTGGAATGTGTGGTGAGGCCATCAGTCTTTACTTCAATTAGCATATACATACTGTATCTGGTAGAGTTGTCACAGCTGTATGTGAACAAGAAATAAAGGCACAAACAAGTAGTTGGGTTTAACAGAGTATATTATATCTTCACTTGGCTGGATATCTGCTACTGAATACAAATGGTGAAAGTTGCATCTTATACACTCTTTTACCATGGATTACAAGGGGATGGGACAGGATGTTACTCTGTCCACATGTTTACTTTACTACATAAACAGTGGTTAAGCTACTGAGACAATGACCACACATCCTGCTGAAGATTACATAATCCATAATATTAGGTGCACAAACAGGTGTAGGGTTTTTGTTGTAATCAGTAAAAAATATATTGGAATTGTTCAGGCACAAGTTATCAGGTAAAACCTGAACCATGTATCCACACCAATTGAGGTGTACTCAGCTGTCGCCTTAGTTGGGCATCCAAAGACTTGACTGACAACTGTGCCGTGCCTATTGACCGAAATGGAGTGATTGCAATGCCTCTATCTAAATGGTATGTTTTTATGAACTATTATTAATATTATTCTTCATATCTTTACTATTCTACAGATTATGTATGGGAACTTCTTGACTGCTTGCAACAACTTCTGCAGAAGTGGAACTCTGGGAGATGAGTGTCCTGTTCCTGTCAGAAAAGAGCCCCCACCACTTGCAAGCTCCTATGTTCATCCGAACAATGAGGATGCCATAAAACAACACCGAAGCAGATTTCAAAAGCTATGCTGAAGTACTATAGTTGATGGCCTCCCAATTTCTAATTTTGTTTCATTGTAGTGGGGAGCAATCGACTCTGTGAATCGTCTGTTCACATGATGTTTTGGCACAGCTGCAGAGCAGTGTTAATTAACAGGTCACTACCAGCCTTTAGGGAAGTTGCTAAAGTCTTACATTAAAGTTTTACTTACATCTGGTTTCCATTGTAACTAACTAAATGATAACATTATATTTAAAAAAAGTTCCAATGACAAGTATTCCTCTGTAGAGAGCTTAGACTTCATAAATATAAATTTCATGCTGACTTAATATTTGTATGCAACTTTGGTGTTTCAAACATGTTGCCAATTTTTTGTTTTTCTCAAAAAGAATTGACAGAAATTTGCTGTTTGTTCCCCGCATGGGATAAAATGTGATTTTTTTTATCCCATTTATGATCAAGTAACCTTGATATTCCATGGATTAATGAACAATTTCAGATTGATTCTCATTTCACTTTTATTAAAATGAAAGCCTAAGCTCTCCAGATCCCATTGACATAGTGGTTTAGGGTACTTTATTCAAACTATTCTTCTATTTTAACCTAGTATATTTGAGATTTCAATCATCCAGATTTGGCAGGCTACTAGAAGTGACAGCTTTGCTTACAAGAGAGAATACATACAAACAATTAACTTGAGTTTTTATTATTTATTACTGTTATGTACTTCCCAAACTTGAAAATGTAAAATTTCATCCAAGATTGCAGTTAATACCATGAACCAGAAAAATGTAAGCTGGAATTCCAAAATGTTCACCATTCAGCCACAAAACAGACAGGACTGAACCCTGTTTCTATAAAACTTTGCAGAAATGATACTATGACTTGGCATAAACAGTCCACATTCTCACAGTCTTCATAATTTAAATCCTTCATACTGTTCAGATGGTAAAGCTTCTCTAATCCTCCTTACTACATAGGATGGGAGAACAACACAAACCTCCTTCCCTAAAAACTGCTAGCTCATCCGTGCAAGTTGTCTGTATGCTGTGTGTCTGTATTTCCTGTAAAATAATCATATGAAAACCAGCTATAAAAGATGAAGACACACAAAAGCTTGGTAGCCATCTGGGGATGTCAATTTTAAATAAATTTCTATATGATTTCCAGAATTTGCTTGGCCCCTAAATCTGCCTCCCCTAAAGTTAGCCTAGCTATGCCATTTATACAAACTGATCATTGTATCTCGTGGACTAAAATTTGTAAATGGATCGTGCACAAGCGTGGTCGACATTTTTTGTGTGGCATTTGGTTCCATGGCTCAGTGTTAATGACTACTATGTCAGTCAGCATGATAAGGTTAACCTCAAGGGCATTACACCAGTTTTGGGACAAAATGACCAAATCAGAAGCAGGTTTGAACATGGTGCACAAATTTTCCTGATCAAATCTATATCTTAATGTTATTCCTTTCACAACGAAACAAAACTAAACTATGAATACACCCTCTGTTTTGTTACATCTTTCAACAGCAGGTCAGAGCAATGAATAAAGGTATACAACAAAAATAATGTATTCTATACTTACTCTTGGATCCTGTTTTCCTGTGCACATCCACCATACTGTTGACGGTACATGTAGTAGGCTGTCTGAAGAAACAATGGGTTCAGGCACATAGCTTCAAAACCTGGGGGTAAGGTGATGCATGCAGCACCTTCTTCATCCATCACAGTCCTTACTTATCTATTTCGCTGCAGCATGTACACTCCCTTGCTGTAGGTATCACAGCACACTGGCCACAATGACACCTGTAAACAATACAAACCAGTTCAAATAATAAAGAGCCAATTCAATGACTTCATACCGACCTCAATTATTGGGGCATACTGTACTAACATGTCAAAATAGAAAAGGGGCACCTCTGAAGGGCAATCTACCGTTGAAGCTCCTTACAAGTAACATCCCTAGCAAGGAGGGGGTAGCCTCTTCTTAGAATTCTTGCCTCTGTTGGGACAATGCTGCAAAGGAAAATAAAACAGGCCGATGTTGCCTCGTTTCCAACTCTTTCCCACTTCTGAATCCATTCCCTAGATTGAGAAAATCTGGTTATGAAATTAGCTCAAGCGGAAATGACGAAAAGCTGGTGTGAGGTGCCACCTTCTCCCTCCCCCCACCCTTTCCCTGATTTGTGGTAACTTCACTAATTTGCCACTACAACTGCTAGGAAATTAATAATAGACCACCTCTGAATTTGTTGTGCACTCTTCCAATTGGCCCCTTCAATCTACTAACCAAATGAAATATGTCTGTGTGACATGTTCCTGGGGCATGTGCTGCCACAACTTTTAAGGAAAATAGTAACTTCATTAACTTAACTCGACCGCACTTTCATGTTAATTTTGCTGCCCCATCAACAAATTAGCTAAGAGTATGAGCAAAGTTAGGAAACATTTATCGGTTCTAGGCCTAACTAGTGACATAACCATCGAGGTAAATGAATCTGGAGGATTCATGTCAATTGGGTGCGCGTACCATGCATGGAGGGTCATGTGATGTGTTCCAGGGTGGTACCAAACTGATATTTCTCTGTAGCAGTTCGAGAACAGTGTAAGTGACTTCGTGAAAGATTTGCACCAAGACGGATCGGACATGGGATATAAATTGGTATGCAGCGCTATCTAATGGCAGCTCTACAAAAGTGCTCCTCATTGTTTTGGGAATAACCTGTGTTATATTGTTTGGAAAGTTGCTGTGTTTTTCAGTATTTGTTGTGTTTGTTATTCTGTTAAATATGGACATATTTTTGTGACTTTTGTACTTGGATTTACCACTAAATATTTGTGAGAAAATCTTGAACTCTCTATCCTTACTAGTGTTAAGAAAATGCATGCAGTAACCATTAAACACACAAGAGAGTTTCTTCTTGCTGTAGAGAAATCTGTTAAGTCTTGTGTGGGCTTTCAGCCAAGGAAAAGGACAATAGATGATTTAAATCCATTCAGGAGACCCACTCGCAGAGGAACAAAGGCTGGCATTAAATTCAGGAGATGCATACCAGTGCTTATAAATAGAGATTGTGCTAATTGGAATAACAAAAGCAATGAGGGTAAACAATCAGGGATAAATTTCAACAATCTAATCCAGCTACCTACCAACAATCTAATTCAGCAACCTACAGGACTCAAAGAAACATACCATAATGATATGCAATATGAAATTCAAACTGTAATTAAACCAAGGCTTGTGAACCACGTTAGAACTATCAAAACGCACCGCAATAATTTACATGTCATAAAAAGGGATCATAAACTTAAATTCAATAACCAGCATACCAAGCCGCTAATAGTGTTCTTACAAAATGTTCGCTCCATCAGCAATAAAGCAATATCTGTTTCTGACTTTGTTGTATCGAATGATATTGACATTTTAGCACTAACTGAAACATGGCTGGGAAATGTGACTGACAGCTCTGTAATAGGTAACCTTGTCCCTACGGGTTATGAATTTGAGCATGTCCCCCGTTCCACCGGAAAGACTGGAGGAGGGGTTGGGTTGCTGTTTAAATCTGGATTATCACTAAAGATTAACACCTCGACTAAGGATAATCTCTACACGCATTTTGAGCATATGGATTGCTGTATCAGCACTGGTGATTTACAATTTGCATTAAGTGTTATCTACCGACCCCCTCCCTCTTCTAAAAATGGATTCAAGAATTCTATATTTTTTGATGAATGGGCACTTTATCTAGAAAGTATTACAGCCATGAAAGATCGTGTGACCATCGTTGGTGATTTGAACTTTCACCTGGATAACCCTAATGATGTTGATTCACAGAAGTTTTCTAGACTTTTAAATGTCCATGGTTTAAAACAACATGTCGTTGGTGCAACTCATCGTGCTGGACATACCCTGGATGTAGTGATAACCCGAGAACACAGTGACATACTGTATGGTTCACCATCTATTGTTGACGCATGTCTTGGTAATATGAATGGAAATTTGACTTGTGATCATTACGCTGTAAGTCTCAACATCAATACGCATAAACCAGATCACATTCGCAAAGTTACAACGTTCAGAAAGTTTCGTGATATCAATGTTCCTGATTTTATCGATGACATCAAACATTGTGAAACCTTAATGAATGTCAATCAGTCGGTTGAGGAGCTAGTGGCTGCCTACATTAATCATTTGAGCAAATTAGTTGATCGCCATGCACCAGAATGTACCAAGACAATTACTTTACGACCCAATACCCCATGGTACACAGACACACTCAGACATGCAAAACATGAACGAAGAAAGGCTGAAAGAAAATGGAGGACGACTCGTCTTACTGTCCACTGGCAAATTTATAGAAACCAATGTAAAGTTGTTAATAAACTTCTAGTTCAAGAAAAACGGAACTATTATTGCAACAAAATTGCGGAATGTGGCAGTGATCAAAGACGACTTTTCAGTCTAACCAAAGACTTAATGGGTGAACCAAATGATGCCACATTGCCATCAAACACATGTGTTGAAAGTCTTGCTAATCAATTTGGTGAGTTCTTTATAAACAAGGTAGCAGCTATTCGTGAGGAATATGATACTTGTGATGCCACGGCCAGTGTAGACGTAATGGCAGACGATAGTATTTTTGGTGGTTGTCCTCTAGAATCTTTCTCTCCTGCCACCGAAGAAGAGGTACGGAAGCTAATTACAAGCTCCCCAACAAAGTCCTGCAACTTGGATCCTATACCTACCTGGCTATTGAAGCAATGTGTCGATGCACTCCTGCCAATTATAACCGCCATCATAAACCAATCACTGATTGAATCAAAGGTGCCGTCTTGTTTTAAGCGTTCTATTGTTAAACCACTGCTCAAAAAGCCTGGTATGAATAAAGAAGTGTTTAAAAACTACCGACCTGTATCAAATTTACCTTTTATATCCAAACTTTTAGAAAAAGTTGTTGCAATACGCCTTCAACATCACTTAAATGCCAATGCTTTGCATGATAATCTCCAATCTGCATATCGCCAGTACCATTCAACTGAGTCAGCTTTACTAAGAGTACATAACGATATTGCTGCAGCTCTTGACAAGAGGTCCCAAACAATGATGGTCATGTTGGACCTATCGGCAGCCTTCGATCTTATTGATCATGAGATCTTATTTAATCGTCTCCAACATACTTTTGGAATTGCGTCAAACTCATTAAAATGGTTTAAATCATATTTTAGGGACAGAATGCAATGTATACAAATTGATAATGTTATATCTGACGAGAAACAGCTAAGATTTGGGGTGCCACAAGGATCTGTACTTGGTCCTTTGATATATTGTATGTTTACCCGTCCAGTTGGAGAAATAATTCAGCGCCATAACATCAACCATCACTGTTATGCTGATGATACACAATTGTACTTGAATTTTGGTGCCCTTGAGTCCTGGAATGATGTATCTTTAAAGGTCCAAGCATGCCTTTCAGATATAGTCAGGTGGATGCGGGTTAATTGCTTGAAACTTAACCAGGACAAAACTGAGTTCATTGTATTTTCACCAAAATTTCAGGGTAATGCTATTCAAGACTTGTATATAAATATGGGACCTAACACCATATGTTCAGTTCCTAAAGTAAAGAATTTAGGTGTATATCTTGATCACAATCTTACCATGGATAATCAAGTTGACTCTATCTGTAAGTCCTGTTATTGGCAGATCCGGAATATTGGCAAAATTAGAAGGTATATCTCAGATGATGCATGTAAGACTTTAATCCATGCCCTTGTGACATCAAAACTGGACTACTGCAATGCCCTGCTATATGGCCTGCCTCACAAGCTAACCGATCGCCTTCAGCGAGTTCAGAATCGCGCTGCACGGCTTGTGAGTCGCACTCGTAGACATGAGCATATTACACCCGTATTACGTGACTTACATTGGTTGCCGATTCATTGCAGGTTCAATTATAAGATTCTGTTATATACATATAAGTCACTTAATGGTTTAGCCCCTATCTACCTCTCTGAATTAATGCATAAATACAAGCCTACTCGATCTCTACGCTCAGAATCCAAGTCCTTACTTACCAAACCTGTCATTAAAACTTCTACATACGGAAACAGGCGTTTCGATTACTCATCTGCGACATTATGGAACAGTTTATCGGAGGAAGCTAAGTGTGCCAAAAATATAGATGAATTTAAAAAACTAGTCAAAACCTTTCTATTTAGATCTGCATTCCATTAACTGTGTTTTCTATACTATTTTTTGTCACATTATTACTACGCATTTTCCATTTTGCGTTTTTGCGTTTATAGCGCTTTTAAATTTAAAATTGTTGTCAGATTTATATATATTTTAAATTTTAAGAATTTGTTTGTATCATTTTCGCTTTTACATTTGCAGTTTTTATACAATTTATTGTCAGTTGGTATTTAACAAATTTTCTACCCTTTTTATACCTTACATTATCGATTTATATATTTGTATATCATGTTTGTTTGTATTTTACTGTAAAGCGCCTTAGAGCAATTTCTGATTGGATAAGGCGCTATAGAAATTTTGTATAATAAATAAATAATAAATAAATAAATAAATGGGAACTAACGGCGTAAGAAGGTACTGGTACTTCAGGCCTACGCAATCGTGCTAATATGCTAACGTTCAACCTTATTCTCTTGAATGAAGGCAGGCCTTCTACATAATAGATCTTACTTATTAATACAGCTCCAGGGGCAAGCTTTGTCTCATATGGCCTAACGTTGTTACTACTTGCTATAAGTGACTATAGAAATGGGGAAATGTTTAGTTCAGTGCAACCACGGAATTCTCCATGCAGCAGAGCGTAATGCTGCTTGACGGGAATATAGCTATCACGTTAGGCTACAGGCACGGTTATTGCTAGGTAACGGGTGTCGTCTGCTGCTCTAAGCACGCATACACATTTACATACTAGTTGGGTGAAATCATCCTGCGTAATGGGGAGAGTAATATATTAGTACCACCCTGGAACACCCTGGCACTTAGTAGGCCTGAGTACAATGTTTGTTGGGACTGAGATGAAAATATCTCAGGTCCTTTGACAGGAGAGTTAACTACCCTCTCATACTCTTCCTTGCTGAGCCTTTTATATGCAGGTTTGCAAGAGGACATAGTTGCCACACCTGTATCAAAAGGGCTAGGCATATCACCAGTGCAATTGGCATCAGTTTCATCAGCTGTACAAGCTGTAAAACCGAACCTGTTACCTGTTTTAAAGGTTGTTGCACGCCTACGATACATGCCTTTCCTTCTACCCATTCTTTTAAATAGTATTTCCTATGTCATCCTTTAAAAATAAATAGTTTCCAGTGGCTAATTCACTAGTTTTGTTTGTTAGCAATTATTGAAAGTCTAAGCAGTTGAAAAGCTGTGCACGGACTGATATCTTATAAGATTTACACTGAGAAACTAGTCAATATGATCGACTACAACGATTTGGGAACGTTCAGAGCCGTATATAGAGAGAGTTTGGCCAACCATGTAACCGATTTGGATTGGTCGAGAGGGAAAACGCCCACACAGGGTGGTAAAATAGGTCCACTTGAAAACTTTTTAGCAGGCGACACGCATACTCACAGTGTATAGACTATCGTTTGTGTACACGAAAAAAGTACGAAATTATGAAAGAAATGGTGCTGGGGATGCTGCAATCGGTCAGAACATGGATATTGTTGTTTGATTTCCCGACTGACCATAAAAGAAGAGGAATTTTTTGGAAGTAGAAAGAACAAGATGGAGATCTAATGAAAAAAGTTTTTGTAGCCTAGGCCCATAGCCATAGTGTAATATGAGTAATATACAAGCAATGCGAGAATTTTACGTTCAGACTGGTTTCTGTAATTACATTCATGGCTATTCTCTCTCGTTTTACGATCCACAAATTCGATTTCCTTATGCCAGCTCTCCTAATCATAGGCATGGCAGTTTCAGTCGCACATATAGTTATCCTAATTCCTAGTTATTGTATGTCTAGGCTATGCCTAGCCTAAAAAAGTATAACTTTTAGTTTAATGTAAAAGGGTGGGCTAGGCATAACGTAAAGCGCTAATCCTAAGTTGAGCCAGAAGCATAAGTTAAGCCTGGGCTTAGTTAGACCTGGACCATTCTTGCTATTACTACAACTGTTATAGCACATTACATAATATGGCACAGTATAACTATAAGGCCCAATTAAACTAGGCCTAAGGAAAACAAAGTAGCCTAGGCCTAAACTAGTTAGGCTAGGTCTATACTCATTGGCAACTTGTGGGTTGTGTACACATACAGGCCTAATTATATAGACCCTTTTTAGTATGCCATAAACAAGTGCCCAAATGGTTAAATGATCTTGGTTTGTGTGGCCTAGCCTTTTTAGGCTAACATTAATTCAGCCTAATTTTTTCTTCTTCAAAAGTATAGCCTAGGCCTTGGTTTAATTTGGATGCAGTCAACTATCATTTATCAAAGTAGCAGGGGCCTAGGCTACATTTCAAAGACCACTAGGCCAAGGCTTATTATGGTACTGGTAGCCTAGCCTTAGTTATGCTTATTGCATTATCTGAATTATCTTAAGAGCCCTGTCACCACATGTTGATAAAGAAATGTTCAAAATATTGCGTAGGCCTAGCTTGGACAATGCACGGTTTCATTTGACTGTTTTAAAGCAAGACTTGAATTGATTTGAAAATTTAGTGTTAACTGGTATTTCATTAAAAAGCAAAACTGTCTGTGCATTCCAACGGAGTGCAAATTAAGAGGGGGGGGGGATGCAGTATGATACACCTTTCAAGTTTTAACACATTATAAATGCACTTATGCCAGAAACTCATTGCATCAGTAACTCCTTATTCCCCTAATTGACACCCACATTGACGATTGAAGTTAAAAAAAATCATTTAAAATTATCTTTAGACAGTAAATTTTAACTCCCTGAATTTCAGGACTTTTTTTACACATCAAAGGTGACATGTGCTCTGAAGAAAAACTCCTAACATAAAAAAGCCACAGTTAGCAGACTGTGATAAAGACGAACCTGGTGAGTGACTATTAGACTGAAACCCAGTTCCTGCAACCACAGCAATAAAGTCTTTGTTTTAATCAATGCACTTGTGTGTTTGAAACTTTCAAATGGACACTCAATGGCAGTTGGTTAAGATATAAGGTTTTACCTTCATCATGGAGAGTTGAAGGGAATCTGCCTCATCATCTGAATAATGGACTCAAGGATAGCAACAAATCATGATTGGATAATGATTTTGAGCAAGTAAATATCTGGCAATTTGAAAGTTTGTATTATTTTTTTACATATTATTTAAGCTGTTTAGCTCACACACAAGCAAATGATCAAGTGACAACAACCGATGCAGTATATTTAAAGGTATTGAAGACTCGCCCTAAACCGCATGCCGCGCTCTGAAAAAGTTTACTTTCCGTTGCTTGCAAGTGAAGTTTTTTTTGTGTCGCTACAAAATGCAGACAGTAATGAAACCTGATACCTTGTTATCTTTTATCTAGACCTGAGATGTCCACGCTGCTCTGTGCACTGTGTTGTGGGTATTGACCGTGATGTTTGTATTGACTGTACAATAATGTCTATTTACAGATGGTAGCAAGCTGTGTGTGTATTTTCTGGGATCAATGGTGGTGTCTAACACTTCTGTTACACCGCATTCGAAACTAGGTCAGATAACGGGCATGAGACGTTTCTTTGTGCGGGAGTCTTCACACCCTTTACGGAGAAGTATTTATATCCCATTAATAGAGAAAGAATTATGTTTCAATTGGTAGCATGCAACTTTAAATTTTGCAAACATTAGATACAATCAAACAAATGACAAGGTTCATTTACAAGGTAATCTACTGCCCTATATTTCACATTAATCTGTCACATCAGAAGGTCACAGCTTTCAATAATTATACAAACAAATTCCCTTGATGGGTGCTTGGTTAGATTCCTGTAATTTTCAAGTTTATCAATATGATAAGTTCTGAATGTGGCAATGTGGAGGGAGAAGCTTTGGGATAATCTGTGGATAAGACTGCCAGACTATCAACAAGACTCCACATCCATGCAACTCCAACTGCTTCCTTCACCTCCTTGCAGATGTACCACATGTCCAAAAAAAAGTCAGCATTGGTTAATGTAATTAAAATCTGGCTTCCTCCTGAGCTGGCAAATGCACATGAATTGTCAAGTACAGAGGTCAGTGTGAAACCACTGAAAGATCTTCTCAGCTTTCAAGAAAACAAAGACTTGAAGCCAATTGACAGAGGCCACACTTACACCATCCCACTCTCATAAGATGAAGGTATCACACACACTTCATTTTGCTTCTGCGATGCAGTGCCTGGTAGACTGTGAGGGTCACCCAATGGATGTTTTAACAACTGCCTGGTATATAGAGCTCTGCAACAGATAATTCATCCTGATGTCGAGTTGTCATCCTGTCATGGCCTTGAGCAAATTGAACCCAGTTCAACACAAAGCAGCTATTGAATGCTTGTCTAGGTACTGTCAAATCCACATCACCATCATTGCTGGTTCCAGCTAAGCCGACCATAATAAAAGAGTACAATGAGGGTTGTTTGATTCACCCAACAGAGCTTGCATTCCAGTACCTTTGGGCAGCTGAAAAGATATTCAGAAATTGTTATATGAGTGTGTTTGTATGCATGCATATGTGTGATTTTCTTGCTTTACAGAACAGCTCCATTTTGATAAGCTATGTAACGTGGAAACCTGCCAATCATATGTTTGAAATATGACAGGCTGAAACGATTCTTAAATGAAAAGCTTAACGACTTCTTGCATTTTGGTACATCACTGTTCAGGTAAGGCCAGTAAGGGCAGTATGAAGAATAAGTAACAATTAATAATTTTCATTATGGCCATTTGCTGTCTGCATAATAACAAACTGAATGATGTCATCAGCCCTGTGCTCAGTTGACAGAACTGACAAGTAGGCACACTATGTCAGTGTGATCCATGAAACCTTAATTAAGGACATGACCATATAGTATATATGTTAATGGAAAATACATAAGCTACAACATATACCAGTATTCAGTTGTTGCAGGTTTTTTTTTTCTCGACAGACCCATTCAATCTATTGCACCTACTATAGCCTAGTACTACATTCCTGAGAAATTAACACCACAATATCAGTCTTAGGTTTGCCCACAGACTCCCAACTATTGCTCACTCCTACACTCAAGTATATAGTTTAGTTTAGTAGAAAAAAGACCAGGAGAGACACTCAAGTCCCCATTAAGGACCCTTGGCTATATGAGAGGAATAAAACCGAGGACATCAAATGACATACCCAATTACAATGCTTAATGTACTCATCCAAAGTATTCTTGAACCCATTCACACTACTTGCAATTCAACCTTCTCCGGCAAACCATTCCATCCATTCACAACCCTTGTATTAGACTTTAGAGTAAAAGTTATGCCGAATATTAATCCTACTTTGTAACTTCTGGAGTTTAAGACAATGACCTCTGGTACAACTACTTTTGGCAAACCTGAAAAGATCAGTGAAGCATAAATTGTCATTTTATGTGTAGGCCTACTCTATTTAATTGAAGGATCTATTAATGTAGGCCTGATGCTATAGTTGTGCGTCTGTAATCTAGCCTAGACAGGACTGTGATGTGTGCTTTTCGTTTGTATGACTAAAGTAGGACTAGGGCCTAGTACTAGTATGAGGCGTAAAATAAACAAGTGTAATGACAGGTTTTCAGCTAGTTTTCTATGCATTTCAGGTGTGAAGATAAACGTAAATGTCATTAACTAACGCATACTCTAATTCGTTACCTGATATCCATTTTGTTCCTCGTATGCCTGTCAAAATCTGACATTCTGAGTCGCTTCGTTTGTTCGCAACGAGCACAGTGTGCAAAGCTGCTATATATTGTGTGTGGTGTTTTCGTGTTTCGCGCAACTGGTAACGACAACTGGACCTATTTTGATGCCCATGGTTTGCGTGTGACGTCACAAATCGCCAGTTGGCCAAACTCTCTCTATATACGGCTCTGGGAACGTTGTTTGAACAGCGCCCTCACTTCAGATCTGAGCACAGCATACTGTTTTCCTGAGCTTTTTTGGCCCCAAAATCTGCTCAAATTACTTTTAAAAATAGTGCCAAAGTAACAAGTACATTTTTCTCTTTCAACTCAGGGCCACAGCCATGTTCTAAAGTTTACTGGATGCTGGGATTGATGAAGGTTTCAGAGGGAAGAAGAGAGGTTGGAAAACAAAGTTTTGTCAAGTTTCCTGTCACACAGGAACATTTCTCCTGCCTGGCGGGTTAAGTAGCACCAAACTGAGTTACTGTGCTTAAAACACATTCTATAAACCATAAAGCACTTTAGACATGCAGTACTCAACATTCATGCTTAAGGATGGCTTTTTATAACACCAGGGAACATGCTAACCAGTGGAGACTTGCTTCTTTAATATTCAGTATTTCACTGTGCATTTGGCCTGTACAATTTGTATGAGGCACAATATGAAGAGACACCAAATAGACAGATATAAAAACACATTGTCTAAGTTATGTATTTTCTGGTTTTCAAGACTTCTCAAACTGTCATAAAAAGAGGTTTAAAGTAGAGTTTAAAAATTTCAACTTTCACTTAAGGTGGCATACTCCTATTAGCGTCTATATCAAACCGCGGCAAATGTTCTCCTTCAGGAAAAGTACCAATTAGGAGCAGGAGAACAACTTTTTTGCCATGTTATCAATTAGGATGAGCTTTTTGTGGCTTGGATGTTAAAGAGCATGAACGGAAGCACATGTGGTTAAAAAATTGGGTAAACTTGAGGCAATTTTAGACCAGTTTAGCCCTCCCAGGAGCAGCGGACGAAGATTGTTTACTGCCGAGTAAGAGGTTTGTTGACAAGTGACGAAAAGTTCCGGCTCTCGTAGCAAAAAAATTTCACGGTCATGGTACGGAAAATTGATGGTGCCATGAAAGGCCAACTTGTCAGCTATCCAGTGATGGGTAGCGCTTAGCAAGTAAAACTTCTATCTAGGCTTAGAGAAGGCATTACTTTTGTGATTTAGTGTGTAAGTCAATGGGGATTTTAATGGGCGTATGCTACCTTAAGACTGAATAAGATAAAATATTTGGGAAGTTTTATAACCCATACAATGAGGAAGAAAAAACATTGTATTGAAAAGGGTTCTAGTAATGTAAACTCGGAACTCTACTCGCTGAAAAATGCAAGTGCCTTAAATTTTCCCTTGTTGAGTTACCATTCATACAAACTTTTCATACCGTAACATTGCTAAGCCTGCCCCTCATAGATATGCATGATATCAATTGCAACACACATCAGGATGTGTATAGGCTATCTGCCAATATCATCATACCAAGTTTGACGAAATTCCGACTAATAATAGCCAAGTTGTTGCGATTTGGGCATGTTTACGTTTAACACCATGACCTCATGAATATTCATGACATGAGCACCAAAATCAACTGACAGGGTTCATCTACTCACTATGGGCCACTCACCCACTAAGTATGGTAATGATCGGTCATTCACTTGTTGAGTTATCGTGCATACAAACTTTTCATACCAAAATATTGTTTAGCCAGCCCCCTCATCAATATGCATGATATCAATGGCAACACACATCAGTGTGTGAAGACTATATACCAATATCATACCAAGTTTGACGAAATTACGACTAATAGTAGCCAAGTTATTGCAATTTGGAGTTTTACAGGTTTGACCCGGTGACCTCATTAATATTCATGATATGAGCACCAAAATAAATAGGGTTCATCTAGTCACTATGGGCCACCCATTCACCAAGTATGGTAATGATCGGTCATTCCCTTGTTGAGTTATCGTGTATACAAGCTAAAGTGTCACACACACACATTCACGCACACATGTTTGTATTACATGTATTCAGACTGAGGACCCCGTTGTATTTTCCATTGTTCAAATCCACGTACCCTAACCTTAACAATACCCCATACAATAGAATTCTTCGGAGGGCGTGGTGATTCTTTAGAAATCACAACCGAGGACCATGCCTATAGAGGCATGTTAGATTGCCACCTCTAGTCAAAGTTTAGTACCTTTTCTTAATGACTAAATGTAAACTTACATTTGCTTCACTACTTCCACTTTACTTTGGGTTACTCCATGAGTTGTTCACAGTGTTGTTGCATCCCTCTCTTGAAGTTAGCTCTGGAGTCATCAGCTGGAAATATGGTGACCACAACAGTGTTGTGGTGGAATCAGCTATTTTGGAAAATCTGCTAAAAGTTTCCCCCATCCTTGCTAGTCACATCCAACTTTAATCCAGATCTCATCAGCGGGAATCAAATATGTCCACTTGAGAAGATTCTAGTCTATTTAAAAGTAAACATAAAAAGTACTTGTTATGGGTCAATTTCAATGAGCAGACATTTAATCAACAGCTGAATTCATAGCTCATAATATTTCCCAAAGTGTCATAACTTATTGCTTTTAATTGTATTAATAGTGGTATTCCAACAGTAGAAAATTTAGTACGATTCTAGGAGATGTTTTTGTTTTCTATTTTGTTATTGTTTGTACTATTATATATAGTGGTATTTCTACAGACTCAAATTTGGTAAGCGTCTGTAATAGGTTTCTTTTAAATTGTTTTGTTTAAATGTTATGCATAGTGATATTCTTACAGCAGTAAATTGGGAAAATACCAAAACTTAATGTCAATGCAAAACACTGTTAAAAAGAATATACTAACAGAAGTCAGTGCCGAGAAAAAACATTGAACTCCTCAAATTGCAACAATAAAAACATATTAAAAGACAACCTCCTTGACTCCCATATTAAAAATGTCCTCTTTAAATATATAATTAATAAATCATATACTAAGAATGATTTAAAATCCCCCTTAGAAAAGCTCATTTTTTTTTTAAACTGGGAGGAGGATTTGGCTCTGGCAGGGGGGGGGGGGGTAGTTTAGGAACTTTGTGGCTAGAAGTTTTGTGAGTCAAACTCCAGAAGTTTACCTCTGGGAAAAAGTCCAGCTCTGGGAAGGGATTGTTTTGCCTTATCATCATGAAGATATCCTCACAGTACCTGTCTAGTCAATGAAGCTGTTGAATGATCTTTTCTTTCAAGAAATTCACACTGACCCATGGTGTCTTCTTGATGATTGTACCATCTTACTCATCTTGGTTCAGAAGAGATATCCACTCTGCTCTGACATTGTTACTGACAATGTCCTGCATTGATCCGATCACATTCAGCATAGATGCCATACTGTTTCAGCAACCTGTAACAAAAACACAAGCTCCATGAGTGTTTATCTTTACAGGTGAATTAACCGAGTTTTGCGACTGTTGTTGCAGTTATATATCCAGTAGTAGGTATTAAGGCAGAAGGCATATTAACTGTAATTTTATGCTCAAGTAGATTTGCCGGTTACTCTTTTTGCTGATCTTGTTTATTGGCTTTAACATTTAATTGAGGGTTTTTTGCAAGTATTTTCACTTAACTTAAAGGAGGTGACAAATATGTTATGCCATCTTAGAGTTAGGATAGGATATGGTTGCTATGGAAACCAGACTTGTCAATCTGTAGTTCAACTTAAACTATTGTATTTTGTTGTTCAATTTATGGTTTTGGTTCTTTGTTGATTTTATTAAAGAGGACATTTGCATTACAGTTAGTAGTACAATTCTGAGATTTGGGTTACACTCGTATTCATGCTCATCCTAACACCAACGTGAATTCTCCATGTACACATGTACCATGTAACTTGGATGTGTGGGTGTGACAAATTACCAATGACCAGCGGTTAACTGTTATAAAGTCATGTGAGAAGGTCTTGCCAAGACTGGTCATTATGTTGTGTCCTTGGGCAAGGCACTTTATCTCCATTGATTGAGACTTTTACCTTTAACTTTTAATTCATATTGCTTTTTAAATTTGATGGAGTTTCACCACCAATGCCAACATCACTGAGTCGAGTCCTACAGCTGGAAAACTTTAATACAGTCGTCATAGCAACAGAGAAACCCACCTGTCCACTTTGGAGACCTGCGTTGACATCTGTGGATCGTAAGACATCTTTAAATGCTGAGACTACTCGTCGGAGGTTTTTGTCTAAAGTTGGGGAGTTGCATCTGACCTATGAGTGGGAAATTTGAGGGATTTTTTAATTTTATGTCATATAAATACATTTTATTTTTGTGGTTTTCAATCAGACTTGGGGTATAAATACAAACAGAATCAATATGACTATGAGTACATATTTGACACTAGAGTTTCTTTATGTTTTTGTTCTAAAAGAAGGATCTTACAAAAATTCATGTTGATGAGTATGTGTAAGGTAAATTTGCTAACATAACATTACCAGAATAGATCAACCACAAATCTGGTTTTAATTCTGCCATCTTGGATAACAGTTTACATTAATGCACTGATTGCATGTTTGGTTCATAATGTATTAATCTATAAGTCTTAACACTACTGCATGCAGTTAAACTGTAGCCTGACTGTGGATCTAAGATTTAGTTCAACAGGAGAATGTGACTGTGAGGTCGTTGAAGTGGACTATCGATATCTATATGTAGGGGGATCTGGAGATCATCCGCCAAACAGAATTAACTTTTTAGTTTTGCAAATTGTGCATTATGAGGGATATTTAGGCTGTAAATTAGGTCTTAAGATTAGATATACACAAGGGCTGTGCAAATATCTACTTTTAATTAGTCTGTGGTGTTGAAAAGTGGAGATGGAATATGCCCCCACCACCCTACCACCACCCCCTGCCTCTGGATATATGGCGTACCCAATTGTATGGAGGTTGCAACGGACATCTGAAGGATCAATTTGTGTTCAACTATATAGCTCTTTTACACACATGTATACCAAAGATAATAAAACATGTATGAATGTTTTACTTACATAAGTCATATCAACAAAGTCACAATCAGTCTCCACCACACCAACCGTACCGATGAGGAAAGCACCTTCCTGTTTGCAGTGAAACTGCAAGAACAATTTAAAGGATATGTACGGATGTAATATTTACAAAGTGTATAAATCAGTACAGGAAACATTGCTGTAATATGAGTACATGTACAGACATCTCACTACACGTCTACAGTACAGTAATAACAAGTTACACACAGAAATGGAAATTGGAAGTGTTCCTGTACCTTTCCTGTGGTTCTGTATTATTTACAAAGTGTGTAACTCAGTACAGGCAACATTGCTGCACTATGAGTACATGTACAGACATCTCACTCCACGTCTACAGTACAGTAATAACATGTTACACACAGAAATGGAAATTGGAAGTGTTCCTGTACCTTTCCTGTGGTTCTGTGTTATTTACAAAGTGTGTAACTTACTCAGTACAGGCAACATTGCTGTAATATGAGTACATGTACAGACATCTCACTACATGTCTACAGTACAGTAAGAACAAGTTACACACAGAAATGGATAATTGGAAAGTGTTCCTGTACCTATCCTGTGGTTCTGTGTTATTTACAAAGTGTGTAACTCAGTACAGGAAACATTGCTGTAACATGAGTACATGTACAGACACTTCACTACATGCCTACAGTACAGTAATAACATGTTACACACAGAAATGGAAATTGGAAGTGTTCCTGTACCTTTCCTGTGGTTCTGTGTTATTTACAAAGTGTGTAACTCCGTACATGAAACATTGCTGTAACATGAGTACATGTACAGACACTTCACTATATGCGTACAGTACAGTAATAACATGTTACACACAGAAATGAAATTGGAAGTGTTCCTGTACCTTTCCTGTGGTTCTGTAGAAAAGTATGGTATGAAATATGCTGTTGAAAACCTCCTCTAGCTGCTTGCTCTCAACAGTCTGAAAAAAAAGAGGAGAAATGAATGAGAAAAAGATCCACAATAAAATGGAAACCAATGCAAAACAAGAAATTGTTGGACAAATTTTCAGCTTGATTAAGATGAGAAGGATTGGCTAACAAATTACCAACAATGTGTCTTTTGGACCAGTACGGTGTCTCACACTGACAGAAAGGAACATACAGTACAACCATTGGTTCAATGTGATGATCATACAGAACTCCCACTGTTACCTCATTAACAGTATTACATGACAGTATAGAATGACTGCATTCCCATTGAGGTAGTTTCCCCTATCAACCCCCCTCCCCGCTCACCCATAGGTACTGTATTGTTGTTATTTAAATATAAACTAAAGAATAACATGTGATGACCCTCCAGTCCCGATGCGCCCTCCAAAGCTAACAACTACAGTACCCAATCGCAGTGAACCTTTTTATTGCACAAATAAGCACCAGCCCAGTTTGTTCAATAAATAAGCACAAGCTAACCTAACATAGCATTATTCATATAGGCCCTTCTGTTATGTGTATGGCAATACTTCAAATAAGCACAAGCTAACCTAACATAGTCTAGACCAAAGGTTATTCAAATAGGCCCACCTGTTATAAAAGTACAGCAAAACTGTACACGATACAACATTAGTCAGATTAAATATGGTTGCAAATAAAGGTGGCCGAAAACATAATTTCATGGTCTATCGATATTTGCTGAAACTTACAGAACTGTAAAGCAACATTCAAGGTGCTTTTTGTACATCACGTTCACAACTTCACATACATGTTAATTGAGGGCA
This sequence comes from Apostichopus japonicus, assembly GCF_037975245.1. NCBI lineage: Eukaryota > Metazoa > Echinodermata > Holothuroidea > Aspidochirotida > Stichopodidae > Apostichopus > Apostichopus japonicus. The sequence goes on from NC_092576.1 coordinate 45,360,108, forward strand.
GTGTAACTTACCGCAGGGAGGTATTAAAAAGGAAAAGTCAGTTCCAGGGAGGGAGGGCCTAAACAATTGCAGGTGGTGTATGTCAGTATTTTTCTAAAAGTGTACATTCAGAAGGGAATAATTTGTACTTTAAGCAATTAAATACTCTGCACATATTTAAACTTATTGATTTTAACATGTTAACTCTCATACCTGCAATGCTTTGAAATGACTTACAGTTAACAGTATCATGGTACTGGATATTGTGTAATTTATATCACCAAGTAGTAACTCCTAAGTAGGTTTCATAACAACCAATTAAATCAATGTATTGTTCTCTTACTAGTTCAAAGACTTAAGATCTGGCATGCATCCTTCTATTAAGTTTTCTTCTCCACTACTCGCCATGTAAGTCTAAGTTAGCTGTGCTGCAATACAAGAGTGCAAATATAAAATACTTGCAGACATAAACATGGTAGAACACATCTAAGAATTACATAACAGTACATCAAAACTGGGTTCTCAAAGAAGATAATCCATCTATAACATATATTATATCTAGAGTCATCAAACCAGTGCCCTACAGCTTACCCTATGGGTCATTATGATCCTATAGACCTATACCCTACACATCTATACTAAAAACACTCTTCTACTTCTCATAAAGATACAGGTACATATATATAGTCATCCCACCAGTGGCCTACATCATACCTTGTGAGCCATTATGATCCTGTACACATCTATACTAAACAAAAACAAAAATACACTTCTACTGTACTTCTCATAAAGATACAAGCTGATGAGAAGAAATATTATCAGAAAAGCCAGCCATATTACAGTGCAGTATATACGTACGTGTACATTAATTTCTTTTGAAGCCTTTCTCCCAACCACTTTCTCCCATTATGAGAGCTGAACACATCTTAATGTGCAGTATACACATTAATCAATCGCAAAGTATAAATATTCTAGTTCTAGCACGGGATAGGCTTTATCCTGTAACTGTGCTAGACCTAACTTAGGCCAACCAATATTTGACATTTGATTTTGAATGTTTCTACTAGGACCTGAAACGGTAGACTTCCTTACTATAGACACTAGCCAAGTGTCAACTTAACTTAACGCTACAGATGCTATGCTAATTCAGCCTGTTTTTTCGTACTGTAAATGCACTACCCGTTACCGTTACGCTTGTGCGTAGCGTAGATGCTCGCTGAACTAGTATCTGTACACAGCCTAATATCACCGTATCGGCCTAGTCTAGATGTAGGCTAGGCCTGGTTTGTATACACTAAGCAGTCGCATTGTACAGGAATGCATTGAACACGCCGACTTTATGTTAATTACCCACAACCATCCTGGGGGAAAAAATCACGCGGCCAGGCATAGTCAGTAGGCGAGTGAAAGAGCAAAAGCGAATATGTTTTAAGTGAAAGTGAAGCTTAATGGTTACTTACATATATTACAAGCTGCACAAATCACTAATCAAAGCGCTATAGAGGGGTATCTTCCATAGTACCGAGATAAAGTACAATTGCACAATACAGACAAACATAAACATTGGCCTATGACGTAAAAAAACAATAATTTTTGTTCGTTCGAAGTTGTTCGTTATAGAACGCCGAAAGGGTAACAAATTATGGGAACACAAACTTGCTGTAATTATACAACTGGTTGTAGCTGCATGTTGCAGTTTAGTTACATGGATACAGTGGCGGCGGAACCGGGGGGGGGCTTGGGGGCTCAGCCCCCCAATGAAAACGTTGAGGGGGCAAATGCATGATAAGCCCCCCCCCCAATATTTACCAAGGCTCCGAAACGTGCATCTGCCCATTTTTCAATGCATACTCTTGTCGATCTGTCCGATGCACACGTATACTATATAGGTGTAATAATTTTAGTAAATGCTGGGGGACCCTCGGCCCGTCCCCTGGCTATAGACCACATTGTCACCCCAACCGCGTCTTCACGCCCCGTGAAAAGTGGAAGCAATGAGTGTGAGTACCGGTAAGCGCAACACAACTTCGTCTTAGGCCAATGACTTGCATCATTTCAGCCAGTTCTCCAATATCCCCTTACTCAGTGGCGGAGTGTCCATACAGTCAGGGGGCGGATGCCCCCTGACGGACTCAAATGGACTGCAGGCGCCCTTTTCAGCTTTTCACTACTTTTTACTTATTTGCGATTATTGACTATTTTATTGCGCTCTCATCTACCTTTTGACATTTGCCATATTCTGTTGGTGTAATTTTTCGACCAAATGGCGACGACACCTATTTATTCTCCGTTTATCTGCAAATTAGCAAGGCCCGGAAAGGATCATTTCCTGCAATCTAGGGAGTATCTTTACTCAAAATATTTCTGTACGCTCCGCGCCAACCTGTGGTGGCGCTCCGCTTAGATAGTGTCGAAAGCGCCCCTACAGACCATGCTTGTCCCCCTGACCAATACTCATAGCTCCGCCACTGCCCTTACTACACTAAAAAACGTCTTTGCGAGTACACTACGAGTAATAGCTACTCTCTTAAAACACCATCGAATATACAAATTACAATGTTTTTGCAGACTTTTACGTGCAATCTGAGAAATTGCAGGCTTGAGACCCATATTTTAGGGTTAGGTATTCGCAGCATAAAACACTCGGGAAGTGCCGTTTCCGGCCATCTGGGGGTTTGAAAAACCCCAAAATTTTCTTGTACGCTCCGCGCCAACCGATGGTGGCGCTCCGCTTAGATAGTCTCCACACATTAGCCCCCAATCATTTTTCAGTTCCGCCACGCCTGCATGGATATATACATAATGATCCTCACGTGATACAAGTTACGTCTTCAACAGAATGTTTCATAAAGCGTGCGTTCTTTAACACGAATTATGTATTTGCATTCATGTTAAAGGCGGGGAAATTGATTGTCCTTTTACATGCAAAATTTCACGTCCCACGTACAGAAGCTCATACAACCATCGCATCACAAAAAAACAAAAAAAACATACAGTTTCTAGACTCTAAGAATAATATTTCGATTTCTACGCAATATAAAATTATAACGTTTGCAAAACGATATGTTGCCACGTTGTATCAATTACTCTGCGAAGTGTTCAACGTTATATAGCAACCTTCATCTAATGAAACTTCGCGAATTGGTAAATAGAGGTGATCAGACGGTCCACATCATTACCATACTTCATCAAAATAAATACTGTCGACATAATTTAGGGATTTAGCAAGGCCGTAGCTTGCGGGTGGGGCGGGGGACGGGGGGGGGGGGCAACAGCCCCTTAGATTTTCACTTCCACAAAGAAAGAAGGCATATGATTATGTGAACACTTGGACAGTATGCGCTTTTTCAGTTAGTATATAGCGAAATGTTCAGATCATTTATTCCGATTTCATTAGTAAGTAGAGTGCAATTTCAAGAATCTAGGCACGTTTTTTCAGGAATGTCGTTCGAAAAAAACACAAGATTAATTTTAACCGCTCATCACATATATGCAATATTGTGCTTGTTTTGTAAATTTCTAAAGGTGAGATCTCAAAATAACGAGTTTTAAGATGCAACTTACAAGGCCTGGGAAGTGCGGCATTTCTGGTAATCTGGGAGGCTTTTTTTCATTGGCAAAAATGTCCTTGCTAAGCTACGCGCCAGCTGACGCGATGTTGGCGCTCCGGTTAGATAGTGTCATCATTGTCCCTTTTTGGAAATGCCACTCCCAACCTCCTATCCCCCCCCCCCCGCACTAAAGTATTCTTTAAAAGGGCTCTGTTATATGCGCACATCAAAAAACATATGAAACATTGTATGTTTCTCGATGTTCCTCAACTGCCCACCCTCCCCCCCTAGGGTGTTCTCCCCAAACAACATTTATTGAGCAGTTCGACCAATGAGATCACGTCTTCAAACTGTGTACCGCTGTTTTTTAATTGAGTGATGTCAGATATAAAACACGTTCTAGCATTATGCGGTTTAAGTTATCTATTGTTCAGTAATACCTAATTGGATGTAATACAATCAGATTTGATTTTCTTCAATTTCATTTTCCACTTGTTTTCATTGTGTCTCTATGGCTACGATGAACAGTTTAATAACTTCCCAGTGTCCTCTGTATATAGCCAATGTATATATGAATGTATGTCACGTATGTACATGTTATGTATGTAGTCTGTGTATTTATGTGCATCATGATATGTACATATATGTATTAGAAATATTGGAGTCATCAATAACAAATAGTGGGTCTACAAGACATCCGGGGTTGTAGTATTTTCTGAGGACGTTTCTTGGCTTTGTTACCAATCTATGTACGTTGTATAAGTAGGCCTACAATCAATATTGTCGAGTGGGTGGAGGAGGGGACGGGGAGGGGGAGGAGGGAACGACGAAGAAATGGATAAGAAGGATATACGTTGCAAAACGGTAAGACCCCGCCTTCACTCCCCCGAATGCTACACCTGTGAAACTATACAAAATGCTTTCATTGCATGACGTAAGAGTCAAGTTATTTGTGTTTTGACACGTGGTTTAGCTAGTTAAATGAATTTACTGTCTCTCAAACAGTCACACATCTTAGTAACATCATTTTTAACAACATACTGTTTGTCTGAACGACACGACATTTACAACCAGTTAGGAAGCACATATGAGCATGGGTGGGGGAAATTCAAAATCTCTTCCTTCCGGACTGTTTTTTTCTTTCAATGGGTATGAACCTTTACGGGAGTTGAAGTACGGCTATAGTGACAAACCAATGATTTTATACAGGAGGGGTGCAACCTTTGCATCTTTAAAGCCTACTAATTATGTAAGGGCTATAGTGACCCTTCCTCAACCCCATCCAGCAGAAATTCAAAGTTTAGACGTGCAATGGTGCATTTAATCAAAGAAGTTAGTTCTAAATTAATATATTTATTAACCCAATGTTATGATAATTAATATTCTGTGTGAGGTTGAAAAGGGGTGGGTAGGTGGCCGGAAGGGGTGCACCCGGAGTTGAGAACTAATTTTCCCGACTGCAAAAAAATCCCAGACGTACGATATGTGGAGATGGAATTTCCCATGTGCTTCTTTGCGCACGGCACTGAAAGAGTGTAAAGGTGTCACGTGGTAACACAATGAGGAAGCCGCTCATCAATGTTGCCCATGTATCTCTTCGCTACAACGACGGTGTCCGCCACACCACGAATTCACCACGAATTGAAAACAATAAAAGGTAATTGTTGTTTTACGAAGTTCTAATCAACTTTATATGAAACTCTATAGGGAGTTGATCAGCAGTTACAATAATCGTGGCATATACTGCGGTTATTTTGAAAACTAATATTTGATCCAAGCAGCTTAATATCAACGATAGAGTCAAAGTGATTTTAACCGCCGTTTATTTTTACTTCTTATATCTAGTCGGGTGAATTTGCTTAATACGTTTTATCTCTTTGAATTTCAGGACAATTTTGATACAGCACCATTTAATTTGTTTCTAATCCCCGGCCTATCCAAAAGGAAAACTTTCACAAAGGAGGGGGGGGGGACCCCTTCCACTAAAACCTCTCCCCACGACGACCGTCCAGTAACGCTACATCTGTGATAAATATTGGATACGTCAATGCTCTCTCCTTCACAATATTGATGCAACTTTACGTTTTGCACGAACTCACTAGTTCGTATACCTCCACGTGCGATTATGGAAGGCAAGTTACCATGATTGTTATTATTATGTGTAAGATATGTGTAGTCAGCTACGTCATAAGAGTAAATCATTATTCATGACTTATTAATATATCTCACAACCCCTACCCAAGAATGCCTTGAAAGCTCCCTCACGCAGGTCCCTCCTGGCACTATGCGATTTGTTGAGGCCTTCAATCTCAGACTGGCGAGTAGTCATGGAGGGGGAGGGGGTCAAATTAGGACGTAATTTTAATATAATAGATAAACTGAAGTAAAACATTACTCAACAGTTAGAACAATGTTACTTTCTCAGCGCATCGCGAGCACCCATCGTAGCTGGAATTGTCTAATAATTACTTCCTGTAGGACAGCTTGAGTGGAACCAAGTTCTTTGCAACCCCCTAACATTATATAACAAATCGTCCGGCCGTTAATCTGAATTTGGCTATATATATATATATATATATATATATATATATATATATATATATATATATATATATATATATATATATATATATATATATATATATATATATATCTTTCGAGATCCGGCTTTAGGAATCACAAATGATTTTCGAGTTGGTTAGCATCATGTTTGATCTCTAGAGTAAGGCAAAATATGTCACCAAAAACAGAACTAGTATTGTTCGATACAGGTGACAAACGCCTACAGTGGAATTACGATCTTCCTTACCGGTTTCGAACCTCTGGACATACAATCAGCGTCCATAGCCTAGTGGTTAGGGTGTCCGCGTACAGAGAGGGAGGCCCGTGGTTCGAATCCCGGTGGAGGCTGAAAGTTTTTTCACTGTTCTTGATTTTCCAACTCATTACGATTTTCATATATATATATATATATATATATATATATATATATATATATATATATATATATATATATATATATATATATATATATACATATATATTTAAAATAAATCAACTTGTGAGTTTTATGGTCTGTTTAGAGCCGTGGTTTTCAACCTTGGGCTCGCGGGCCCATTTGGGCCCGCGAAGCCGATTTTGTGGGCTCGCGAGCATTGCCCCAGTAATGATTAAAAATTGTGGCATTTTGAGGGGCTGGTGGCGAAGGCACATGATGATGTTTCTTAGGAAGCCTCTTCGATGAAACCTTGTACAACGGGTAAAATTTACTCAACCCTAACCCTATAAGACTAGTATAAGAGAATACCATTGAGGGTTGCAAGAAATCTTTGAGATAGGCTCTAATTGGGCAGTACCTGTCATCTGATCACGGAGGAACATACATAGCTCTGATTGAGTCCCCGGGTCACTTGTGTCAAGAATACACATAATAAACGCTGTGAAATTGATTTTATGATGTTGATAACTTTGCAGGGTAGGGTATGGGCTCGCGAGGACGGCTCGGAAGACCGGCGAATTGGGCTCGTGATCGAAAAAAGGTTGAAAACCAAGGGTTTAGAGCGCATGCAATGCCATTTGAAGATAGAACAATCCTTCATTCTAATTCCCACATCTCTTTACATTCCCTAGAGCTTCCGGTGCTTTGCTCCCTGGTCCCCCACCGAGCGTTTTCCCTGGACCTTCGACCCTCGGAGCTTCGCGCTCCCGAGGCTCCGTTGGGTTATTCCGACCAGAAAACAAACTTCTGGCTACACACACCTGATACCTGCCAGCAGGGACGTAGCTAAGGCCTGATGTTTGGGGGGGGGGGTGTAGTCGCTGAAATTCCAACTGGATGGGTTTTGGAGTCAGAAATTTCGCACTGCTGCCTTGTACCCTCCCCCCCCCCCCCCCGCACTCATCGTCAACGATACGGTCAGTGTCAGTCAGACACCCCATCTTTCGCGACTGCACTTTTGTTCCGAACTTTTTTCAATAAATTTGTACCTTATGGAGCAAAGTTTTTGCTTATGTTGATGGCACTTTTAAACTTCCGTAGATTAGCATTGAGTGTTTTAATTGTATACCATAGGGACAATGTATATATATCCGAACGTCGTAGCCAGGAATTTGAAAGGGGAAGCACTTTTTGCGATTGATATGGGAGACGGGTCTAAGGGGAGGGGGTGTCCCCCTCCCCTTTGAGATTTTTTTCTGAACAATTGAAGGTCCTTAGATGCGATCTGGTGCAATTTGTTGCCAGTTTCATCATTATCATATGATATCATATTATCAGCAGATTTTGTTTCCTGTTTGAATTCTTTTACATGTTCTTTTACATAATATATCAGAAAGACAAACATAGTGCTCTTTTAAATTTTTTCCAGAAGGATGATTCTTGTTTATTGTCCAATGTCTGGACTTAAATACATTTGACGAACTTAATTGATGGACAATATAAACTTTCATATTTTGTAAGACAGCCAGATTTGCAGTGGCCTAAAAAAATATCGTTATCTCCGTGTATTAACAGTGTAATAATTATTTATAGGAAGTGCGTATCACGTACGATTGCTAGCTTAGCTTCATAACATGCTGTTCGTGCAACAACTTAGGACGAATCATAGAACGGATGAGAACGAACTTGTCGTCGTCGTTGTGCATACGGTTCGTGACATTCCATCGAGTGAGGTTAGGTAGGCAATATGTATTTTATTACGCAGTGGCCAACTGTAGGTTTGAAATAGGCTATAGGCTAAATTTATCTAATTGCATCTGCCAAACTAAGTAAGTAGTTGAATCAGTAGGCCTGCATGTTATTACGATTATAATCGAGTTAACGGAGCTGACGAGTATTCAAGATCAAAAGAGCACTGACAAAATACCATGCTAAAAAACAACAGTTTTTAAACATTTTTTTCGACACTCAAAGGGGGGAGCAGTCGCTCCCCTGCTCCCCCTGGCTACGTCCCTGGTATATCCTGAACTAACTTTAAGCTAGCGAACAGGGTCGACCCACCCAATAGCAAAATTAATACATAAATTTTCCGAATTGAAGCTGGCGAACGTTGTATTTTTTTTAGAGTATTCAAAATCATACGAAGTTTTGTATGGTGGAGTATAATGATCGCGAGATACAATTTCTCAATGTGACGAGGAAAACGTGGTAAATATGACTGATTAAAGGTCAATTTTGATAAAAAAAATAATGTCACTCACAAATTACAAGAACATATGAAAATAAGAGTGCGACAGTCAGAAAAATTAGAGCGCGACAGTCGGAAATTCCGAATTGAAGCTGGCGACAGTCGGAAATTCCGACAGTCGGAAATTCCGACTGTCGCACTCAAATTTTCCAACTATCGTCATTTTTACCAAGATTGGGGGGGGGGTGAGACACCCCCACACCCCCCTCTAGCGACGTCCCTGCCTGCCTGCCCCCTCCCCCAAAAATGTTGAAAATGTTCCTAAGCGTATATGCATAGAGTATTTTTTCTGTCCAATATGGCTATTGACGCTGCGCATCAAGTTATTTTCTCCCATACCTCGTCAGGACATATGTGCAGTGGTGTAGCCAGGGGGGGGGGGCGTGGGGGCGACAGCTCCACATGAAAGCTTGTCGCCCCCAGTCGCCCCCACTGGGATTTTGGGTGTCGAAAATAAAATTACGTGTGAAAAATATATCATTGGTCTGAATGGTTTCGAATCTCCATGATGACCACTCATGAACGACCCTTCGACCGCGGACCGGCAGTAGGCTATAGTTGCTGATAAACCGGACGAGACATTTTTTTTCACTTCTGGGACATACCCTGATGCTCTTAAAACCGCTAAAAAAACAAATTTTCAAGAAAGGAGACATTCCTTCGCTGAGGATCAGTCTATCACCCTAATAATATTTCAGTCTTTCAATCTTTGATCATGTCAGTTTGACATATAGTTCGGTCATTCAGTATGTTACTTGGCTGAAAGCCAGTCAATCTTTCCTTATTTTCCACGCGCAATTTGCAGATTTGTCGAAAAATGTCAATGCCGGTGTCAAACTCACAATTTTGTGGTATGACTCCCAGGACGGCAAGTCGAGAAACTCAAATTCAGTCGCGGCGGATAGCTTCCTTCGCCTATAGTATGTCCGGGGACATTTTGGGGCATCGTTCCTATATCTGAGGCCCTGGGGTCATTCCTTGACCAACTTGGTGCAATATAATGTGCCCATTTCGAAGTAAATGTATTCACAGATTGTTAGTTGCCATGGTTTTGAACAAATGAGGGGTATTCTTTCCAGAAACATAGGGCAAAATGGGGCTGGGGTTTCCAGTTCGCCGCATTTGTCAACTTGCACTGGGTTCTATAATGTTGATGTCAATTGGAATCACTAATAACAGAAATAATTCACCAAAAATTAGGCCGCATAAACTTTATTGCAGATTTCCTGAGTGACGAATTTGTAATTTTCTCCCGAAATCACACAACTAGATGGCTGCTATCCAGCCTGGCAAGTGCCATCTCCAGCGATCTGGCAGATATTGAAATCTGAAATTTTCTTGGTACGCTGCGCGCCAACCTATGGTGGCGCTCCGCTTGATAGTAACAAGACGCCCTCCCAGGAAATGGTCAAGCCCCCCACCGCCGCCCTCACTGAAAAAATCCTGGCTACGCCACTGCATATGTGAGTCCCCACCATGCCGTGTAACATGAATCGTCCATTACCCTCATCGACTGTTCCGTATAGTTAGGCATCCCTGCTCATATATACACTTACACACATCCTTAGAGAAAAATTCTAAACGGGTGTATTAAGGGCGTTTGTAGCTTCAACTACGGTTCAGTAAGGCCTTGGTTATATGTTTGGTGATATCTTTGTCAATAAAGTGTTAATAAAATAAATAACAACTTCACAGATGATTTACTTTACTTTTATTAAAAGTTATGGTTTGAAGTACAATGAAAGACCGTCTTTGGTGAAATCAAGTTTACATTTATAATCATCACATGTTCACTTCCCACCAATCACTGTAGCATCATACTTAATTTGGCAATCTCTAAATATGACAACAGATCATATAATATCCTAACGAGTGGTTCTAGGAAACCAGTCCAAGCCAAAGGTAAGTAAAATTTACAGGCAAGACTATAGTACAAATCACATGCAATCACATATTAATATTTGTATTCATTGCTGTAAAATGTTTCTATGCAACAAAGACTGGATATGTTACAGAAGCGTTGAGGTTCCAATAAACCCTCATAATATTTGCATTTCTTAATTTTAAGTATGAACTATGCACAATACATAAAAAAGATAAAACACAAAACTTTATGTTAAAGTGTCAATACCTGACTTGATGATGAATTTAGGAAAACATACTTCCGAAGTAGATTCAATATTGTATTCTACATGCACTCTGACCAGATGGGTGAATAGAGAAAAGCTGTCGCAATCGAAAGAAATTCAATTTCTGTTACCCTTATGGTGGGAACGATGTAACGTAAAAACACATGTTCATTACACTAGGCCTAACGGTTGTAAACAAAACAGAGAGATTTGAATGGCACATTATCTGCTGGCGGGGCTTGCACATTTTGATTGAAGTTTGTTTAATCTACGTACTCGTTAAAAAGCTGGCGAATTTTATTCAGCTAAAATATTTTAACGACATTTAACTCAATGAAACTAATTTCTATTGATATGAAAAATGCATATATCGGTGTCATTTTCTCTGAATTTATAGTGCAGTTAGATGGAAAGGTCGAAGTTTAAATTTATCAAACAAGTACTGAGACTTTAACAACGCTCATTAATTCGCCCTCCTTAGAAATAACATCACGAATAGCAAAATAAAGAAATAGTAATCCATATTATTTACTATTAAATTCATAATTGCACACAAACTGACTTAATTATCTTTATTATAATACAAAAAAATACATATCTCACCATTCACATCTTCTGATATCCATATGTCACTATTCATCTTTTCTACAAGTTTGTTTCCAAATTTTGCATCAAGTTTAGATATTTTATTTGCTTTAAGTTATAACATACTTCTAGTTTTCCAAGAGATGAGAAGATATGCGTCAGTGTGGACATTTGATGACGTAATTAAATCTCCATATCCTCGCCACCATATACAGTACCTCCAAGCACGTAATGACACTATCCATAACCAATCATGCATCGCTTTTTGTTATAGAATAACTATATTTACCATGACAACATATGTACCTCTAAATTAATTACCACGCAGGTAAACTTCATAATTACTGTTGGATCAGTGTTCTTTCTTTCAAGATTCCTGGTTTTATGATGGGTGGTGTTTGTACTTATGTGACACCCACAGTTACACCTTGAAAACGTAAAAGTAACGTATTTCTACCACTACCATATACCTTAACTTTATCTACAGTGTTACAAAACCTTATTTCAAACTATACCTATATGTCACAATGTAGAATCTCAAAACCGAGGCAGCCAAACTCATCAATATTCCATTTTCTTTGTAATAACTCCATCAAGTACAATTCGATTTTTTTTTCTTAAAATAGTTTTTTTAAATATTATTTTCGGGGATAACTTATTGATAAGCACGTCATTCTGATATAAATGATTCCTACTTTATAATTGGAAGACGAAATATCCATGAAGTGATACAAGAAAAGAATTGCTTAACAGAATAAATAAATTTGAAAATATCAGCATAAAATCGAGTGAGTTAAAAATAAGTATGATGATTTAAACTGAACTACATAACTAAAAGTCTCCTAAGCAAGAAATGTAAACAAATAAGGACACATAGTATATGAAAACAGCGATGGTGTTTAAAGCTAAGTGAAAGAATTAAAGAGGACGATCGCCAATGTTGTAACAACGTTACAATTATTTATAGAGACCCGAATTCGCTTTGAAGTTTCCCAGTACACTCTAAACTTGTTTTGTGTAAACCTCGGCCAAGCAATTTTCGATGAGCTGAGTGGTGTATAATAACGCCAGCGGGATCAGAACAGGTTGTCTTCAGGAACATGTACTTGCGTAATTCATCTACCAGGATCCACGCTTCTACAGGACAAAGAAGAATAAACACCATGGAAACAGATTGTTTTGGTATTAAGCCTAGTCTTTACATTATTGTTGTTTTATTTTCTTGTTAGGGCGGGGGTAATGATAATTTTCAGAGTTGTTTTCTAATATTTTCACATTTTTTTAAAATGTGGATGAATAAGAGTGTAATTATAATATCACGGAAAATGTTTACTAATAAGTTACAGTTTTTTCTCCTCTAAACATTAAAACTTATTCAATCAGAATGCGTGGATATTAGGCCTAGTAATAAGACAATGTTTGTTTTTTGACAAAGGGGGAGGAGGGGGTGGATAATCATAACTGTTAGATATTTAAATTGATAAGGGTGTGAATTCTCACTAAAAACATTCAATCCTTACCATAATTTATAAATATAATATTTAGTAGGGAATGTATTAATATGATATTTCTGCTGGATGATTAGTTATTATTGTTTGCTAAAATGCTTTTAGTCGCTCATTAGATAAGTATAGATATATTTACATGTTTTTAATGTAGCTTTAGTTACCGAGTGCTTGATTGGATTGTTATAGATATGTGATTGATAACTATCACTCTACCCTACTCATTGGATAATGAGAGGTTTGTGTTCACTTCGCCATTTAAAACCAATATTTTATTGATTGTTAATTAAATTTGCTCTCTACATGACTTTAGACCTCTCACTGTTAGGTATGTAATATAGTATTCTAATACTTCATCACTTTACCATGGTGACTGTTACTAGTACACTTTATACTATACCCATTTAACGGCTTGTAACATACGTTTACTACATTGGAACTTGATTCAGTCTTATTGAATGAGATACATTTTGCTGTTCAAGAATATTTATAAATATTATGTCAATTCAATCATTGTTTTTGCATATTTAGCAAAAGATTGCTTACTACATTACTTTAATGCAACCATTCAATGTTCAGCAATATTTTTTAGTTTATTTTAATAAACCAACCCACTGCAGTATATCTTTCTTTTTTTATTGATTACAACATCAATTTAATCAATTCAGTGCAAATTTTGAAATGTTTGTCGACCATATCCCTTTAATCCACTCAGTGTTTGTTAGTAATATTGGTTGACTACATTCCTTAAATCCCCTTAGTGTATGTTTAGTAATATTGGTTGACTACATCCCATTAATCCCTTCAGTTTATGTTTAGTTATATTGGTTGGCTACATCCCTTTAATCCACTCAGTGTATGTTTAGTTATATTGGTTGACTACATACCATTAATCCCCTCAGTTTATATTTAGTAATATTTGTTGACAACATCCCTTTAATCCACTCAGTGTATGTTTGTTATATTTGTTGACTACATCCCTCTAATCCCCTCAGTGTATATTTAGTAATATTTGTTGACAACATCCCTTTAATCCACTGAGTGTATGTTTGTTATATTTGTTGACTACATCCCTCTAATCCCCTCGGTGTATATTTAGTACTATTGGTTGACTACATCCCTTTAATCCACTCAGTGTATGTTTATATTATTTGTTGACTACCTCCCTTTAATCCACTCAGTGTATGTTTAGTGATATTGTTGACTACATCCCTTTAATCCACTCAGTGTATGTTTGTAATATTTGTTGACTACATCCCTTTAATCCCCTCAGTTTATGTTTAGTTATATTGGTTGACTACATCCCATTAATCCCCTCAATGTATTTTTAGTAATATTTGTTGACAACATCCCTTTAATCCACTCAGTGTTTGTTTGTTATATTTGTTGACTAAATCCCTTTAATCCACTCAGTGTATTTTTTGTAATATTTGTTGACTACATCCCTTCAATTCACTCATTGTATGTTAGTAATATTTGTTGACCACATCCCTTTAATCCCCTCAGTGTATGTTTAGTTATATAGGTTGACTACATCCCTTTAATCCACTCATTGTATGTTTAGTAATATGTGTTGACCACATCCCTTTAATTTACTCATTGTATGTTAGTAATATTGGTTGACTACATCCCTTTAATCCACTCAATATATTTTGTAATATATGTTGACTAAATCCCTTGACTCCACTCATTGTTTACTACATCCCTTCAATCCACCATTGCTTGTTTAGTATGTGTTGACTACATCAGTCTATTCCACCTGTTACTTGATTAGTAATATTTGTTGACTACATCAGTCTAACCCACCTGTTGCTTGATTAGTAATACTTGTTCACTACATCTCTTTAAGTCTCTCATATTAATTTTAGTAATATTTGTTTACTACATAATGTGAATCACCATTGCCTATTTATAAATATTTGTTACTATTAACTTTCATCCAATCACTCAACATGTTTTGCTCACTAGTCTCTACTCACCCGATATGTGAGTACTTTTTTCATACTACTTCTCATCCAGCAACCTTCAACTGATAATCGATGCATGACTCAATTAAACAGTTATTGATATATCACTGTTATAGTTAGTTCATGCTGTGTTTAATACAGTGACGTGCGCTGAATTACAAACGTCTGGGGATACTCAAGTACCACACCAGTGGTATTTTCATGCTCTTGCTAGTAATTACAATTCTACTATATTAATACAACAAATATGATAAATTATTGATTATACATGAGATGTAATGATTACTTACTTCCCAACGACCAGAGTCGAGATCAAGCCTATAACATTCATCAGACTTATTAACATCGGGAATCCAGAAAACTGTAAGAAACAAATAAGATTAATAAACAATATTTATGCTTTAACTAATAAAAGAATATCAATGATGTTTTAGTGAATGAAACAATTTGAACAATACACAATAGAATCAACCATATCACGTTTTGATATGATCTTTATTGTCTCTAGGGATGCAAATTCTTTCTTGTCGCTAAAAATGTTTTGGGTTGTCACATGTTCTTTTGAAAAGTGATTTTGGGAGGATGGTGAAGTCAGACATATTGTAGGTGAGCTATTTTATACACCAAAAATTGCAGACGTTCCTGAATAGCCCGCCCCCCATACATTCCCTTCCCTGGTTAGCATACAACTGCAATGGCATATTAAACAAGAATGTTTTCGTGACAATGCAATATTCATGATGTAGACAACACAAGTTTAGTACGTATTTAAAAAGATATCAACCTTTTCAATGTTACATGGTAAGATCATTACAGTTTTGCAATTAACTTTGCTTTTTTGCAATACTTTACCAACATTAAACAGTTGTTTAGAATTGCTAGTGATTACCATTCCGTCAAATATCAAACCTTTAAAATCATGTTGCATATAACTTGGACATCGGTAGTAATGAACATGGAGCATATCTATCTCACAGTACGATACAGCAGGTATATAAAGATAAAGTACCTTTATTTCGCCATTTAGGAAAGATCTTAATCCTTGGGAAAAGCATAGACTTTTACTTAAATTTCACAAATAACCGACAATGTAATTAGTCTGCGAGGGTTACAGTTTTAAACGATGTTGCAATACATGTGTTATTTTGTAAACTTTGGAATCCATCTAATAGTGTTTGTCAATATTTTCAGCGTTTTCATAGCCGTGTATTCATAGCACAATACCAGGCCAATGGGCGGATACCAACACTTTTTAAAATATGTTTTGCGCGATGGAGGTACAGAATCGTCTGCCCTTCACTGTATGTTTAAGTAAAGGTTATAATACAATACAGTGCTGGATCATACAGTTGGATCATTAGTCGCAACTCTATAATGGTGCGAGTTGATTTCCATACCTTTCTTCTTAAGTCGTGTTTCGACTTTTCTCAACTTTTTGACAGAATCTACCAGTCTAACATAGAAGTCAAATTTAAATAAATGGGAATATAAGGAACTTTTTCAAGTTTCAAGTTTCAGGTTTACAGTCTTGTTTCAGGGCCAAGGCCTTCTCACACGACTTTACAACTTAACCCTGGTCATTGGTAACTTGTCACACCTACACACCAAAGTGTGCACAATCCAATCAATCTCTCCTGGGGCACCACAGTGCACCACAACCACGTGACCCCCGGGGGACTTCCCATAGGGTGCAGCCACAAACCGGTGCAAACAACTATATTTA
The DNA here is from genome assembly GCF_037975245.1 of Apostichopus japonicus. Taxonomy (NCBI): domain Eukaryota; kingdom Metazoa; phylum Echinodermata; class Holothuroidea; order Aspidochirotida; family Stichopodidae; genus Apostichopus; species Apostichopus japonicus. The sequence continues at coordinate 45,376,733 of NC_092576.1, forward strand.
CAAGTTACCTCGCAAGTCCCCATTTATACACCTGGGTGAAGAGAGGCAATGGAGATAAAGCGCCTTGCCCAAGGACACAACGTAATGATCTGGCCAGGGCTCGAACCTGTAATCCTTAGATAACAAGTCCACTGCCTTAACCACTTGACCACAACGCCCTCACTTTTGTAGTCAATTTCAATAATAAACATCAATTCAAAACGTATTAACTGTCATAATAAAAACAAGGTAGACTTTCCGACAAACATCGTCAAAATGTCGATGAATTAGTCGACTTGTTGTGAAAGAAGTCGACATTACATCGGTGCTACTTTATGAGTACTAGTTGAAAATTAGAGAATATTACCCACAATTTTGAGATTGAAATTCTGAATTTTCGGTATAAAAAAAGCAAAATTTCAGTGTCCCACTTGAGCCACCGTAGTACCGAAAAAAAACTAACACCTGCCAACCAAATCGCTTTTATTCTCCTTCTGTTTAAACCCCTTCCTGTGTTACTGTATTTTTTGGGTATTTCTAAGGACGTATGCATTCAGAAAGCCTGTCTTTAATATATTATAGTATTGGTAACTGTAGATGGGTTCGATACACAGTTATATGTACTTGTTAAAATAATTTAGGATCGTGATGGCTTTTGGCAGTCTTTAATGCAGCAGATTTACTTAATCAAGAAACCAATTAACTGAACTTGTCGAAAAAGTAAAATATACCCTGTACTATATGACATCAATAAATAAACGATATCTGACAAATTTTCTGGCTCATGAATGTTTACTGCAACAGGCAATGATGCCCGGTGTATGGCGCCCTCAGTTTGACAGAAATTAAAACCAAATCAATGTCGACTACTGGAATGGTTTGAACTGTAAACAACAAGACAGATGAAAGAGCCATTAATCGATTGATCAATGAGTACTTTACCATTCACTCCTCGAGATTTCAGTGTCGATAGAGATGGTCCGACGGGTATTGATGAGGGCAGCAGACAGTCATCTAGGCTATGATCAGAGAAAGAAATAGAATCAGTCATTTGCCATTACATCCTTCTTTAATTGTTACTATTTCGAATACAGTTACAAGATTAACTCATAATATGCAATACATCAATAGTTGTTCCTTCCTCTGTTATACAATCTCACACATCAGTTAAGTTTTTAGGAAGGATCACGAACACGCCGGATACGAACAATATTAAAAACAGCAAAAACAGTACATTCAAAATGATGGAAGCTTTTTTTTCTCTAAATGCCAAAGGTTTAACTCTAGATCAAAAAGTCTCAAACAGTTTCGATTATGACAACGAGCCCTCAATTGGAAAATGATGATAAATTATTACAGTGGGGCAGCAATGATACCAGTTGAAGTAGGGCTCTGTTTCATTCTTTCAACCCACCTAACCCCCACCCCTCCCCCCTCTTCTTTCCCACCAAGCCGGTTCCGTTCATTTGTCGGGTGCTCAAACCTGCACCACACTATTCCTGTCCTAAAAGACAGATGTCGCTGATGTAACCTGACATGTTTTGCAAGTCGATCTGAAGGAAGAAAGTTCACAAATATAAATCATGCAATGATAAGCTCTTACGTTATCGATGCATATATTTGTGTTAATCAGTTATTGAAATTAACCGACCATTATAAACACGAAGGAATGTCCGTCTTATCAAGGGCTTCAATGGAGGGGGGGGGGGGTAGTAGCTGGGTGTATAATATAGAAAGTGTCGGTGATATCTTCTTCTAAAATCCAAGGAGTTTCGATTACTAGTCATAGAAAACACGTCGCAAGTTAAATGTGCAAATGTAATGTCTTTGATTCCTATCAGTTGGTGGAATGTGAGGAAGTTAGAAAAAGTAAAACAATCCAGAGAATGAAGAAAGTTTCTAAATGATGGTAGTTTTAGAAAAATGACAAAGCTGTAAATTCGAATCCCTAAGATACACAACAGAAATGGTACCATTATGACACAGTGCCCTCATATGAAACATATTTAAATAACTTCATAAAGTGCTCCAGCAATTTATATACTTATTGACATAATAGTATAAGATCTGCTTAATTATTTTCACCTCGTTTCTACCTCCCCCACCCTCCTCAGCCCCCACCCCAACTACCAATCGTTAGTTTTTTCCTTGAGTGCTCATATACCTCATCGTGCTATTGCAGTTTTAAAAGAATAATCCCGTCCGTGTATAATCAGACATATTATTCAACTCTACCTGGCGGGAGAAAATGTAATAACAGTACATGATGCAAAGATTAGCTTTGTCTTGATGTTTGTTTATCAGTTAGTGAAAGTGCCGGCTTATTTTCAAAAACTCTTTAAATTAAAACAAGGTTGTAGCCAGCCCCCTCCCCCCCCCCTCCCCGCTGAGAGTTTTCACTTCCAAAAGAAAAGTAGACCTATGATAATTTGGAGATATGTACATGGGATATGCGCTATTTCAAATACCATACTTTGCAGCGAAGTCTGCATATCATTTCCTGTGCTTTCATTAGTCAGTAGTGTACAACCCACTACTAATCGTTTTTTTCTTCTTCTTTGAGTGCTGAGATACCGCACAGTGTTATTGCACTAATGAAAGCTCGGTTTCATTCTCTTTACCTCGTTTCTACCCCCCCCCCATCCTCCCAACCCTCCCCACCCTCCCAAACTACCAATCGTTAGTTTTTCGTTGAGTGCTCAGATACCGCACCGTGATATTGCTCTTTAAAAGCTGTTTCATTCTTTCCACTTCGTTTCTACCTCCCCCACCCTCCCCACCCCGCAACCCCTACCACCAATCGTTAATTCTTTTCGTTGATTGTTCAGATACCTCGTCGTGCTATTTCACTTTTAAAAGCTATGTTTCATTCTTTTCACCCTGTGTCAACCTCCTACCCCCCCCCCCACCACAACTACCAATCGTTAGTTTTTTCCTTGAGTGCTCATAAACCTCACCGTGATATTGCAGTTTGAAAGACTAATCCCGTCCGTGTATAATCAAACATAATATTATATTATTATATTATAATATTATTATCATATTATTATTCAACTCTACCTTGCGGGAGAAAATGTTATAACAGTACTTGATGCAAAGATTGGCTTTGTCTTGATGTTTGTTCATCAGTAACTGAAAGTGCCGGCTTATTTTCAACAATTCCATTAACTTAAAACAGGGCCGCAGCCACCGCCTCCCCCCATGAGAATTTTCACTTTCAAAAGTAAACAGTGTAGTAGTCTAATGTAAGACTACAGTTCATAAATATATTTATTAAGTCTATGTGTTTTATGTAGACCTATCACTATCAGTTCCACTGTTATTTCCTATATCAGTGCTCCGATGTTTCAACTAAGAATATTGAGGCACTGTGAACATATATATATACAGGGCTATTTTTAAGAGGCGAACTAGGGGGGGGGGTCTCCAGTCCGCTATACGGTCCACCTACTCAGCTCAGTTGACCTCCCCCCACCCAGTAGGTCCATTTTTGACATGTTAAGAAATAACAACAACACAACCTAAAACTTCATTTACATCTAAACTCCCCATATGGATTCCCGTCAGCAAATATATGCTACAGCTACCATCATAATACCCTGGCGTGCTTTTATATCTTCAATTACATGTGTAATGCATAAAGCAGAACCTATAAAGTAACACAAAATCTTATATTCCCTTACAAAGAAATTTAAAGGAATTTTTCGTGTTTGTTTCGCTTTCTTATTAGGCAAATTGTAACTGAGTGGGTGCTGCCGTGGCATCACTGAAGCTAACTCCCATATACGGTGGTCTAGTGGTGCCCCCACCTCACCCTTACTGGATTAAAAAACTAAATAAAATAGAAGTCAAATAATGCATTATGAGGTATGTTTAGACTATAATTTATGTTTTGATAAATTAGCTCTAAAAGAAGGTTGTGCTATAGTTAATAATATTTGATAAGTTCAAAATTTCTCCGACCGATGAAAGTAGGGGCATGGACCTTGATAGGAAGGCCAGAGTAGTATTTTATAATGAAGGGTACAGTATGTTGCCCTGGGGTCATTGAAGCCAATGTAGGGCATTGGGGTTCCTACCCGTTAATAGGAATGTTAGACGATAGATCATAGAGTGTGCTCCCTAAACGTAAGGTTTTGCTATACGAAATACGCTGTGTGACGAAAAACGTGGGGGGGGGGGACACCAGTAGTAGTGATCCTATTCTGCCCTGGCAGAATACAAAAATCCGCCGACTGAACCATGTTCCCCAAATTTATTAAGATCGTTTTCGATATAATTGAAGGCCTAATTAAATCGTATAAGATGTTAGTAGTTAGTATCGTTTTCTTCCAAACATCGTGTGGCTAACATTATAATAAATTAGAGACAGATTTAGTACTTGTCAAAATGACCTTCAGAACAACAGATCAGTGACGTATACAGATACCGTAGCTGCAGTCGTTTGGTCACGTGTTAATTACCACGATATTGACAGGTCACGTATAAAGAATACAATGAGCTTGATATACAGTGTACATCATTATATTAGTAGAGATTATAATGAAAGGAAAGTTAACATTTACTAGTAGGTCTGTACACAGATATCATATGTCAGATATACACAGTGTGTGTAGAAACAGGTTGATCACTGTACGGTAATATATTAGTAGCATATTGACTCCTAAAAATGGATAACACTTTTCAGAGTATGGTGAGGCAGTCATATCTGGATGGATTACTTTGTGTGATTAAGCGTGTATTAGAGAAAGGCCTAGAATATTGTAGGTCACAGCTACTAGTCGTTGCTCTTTAAACTTTGGTTTGCTTTTCTGACTATAGACGCACGGCGGGGCGGGCGAAGGGGGGGGGGTAGTTGGTACTGTAAAAGATGAATAAAAATAAAGGTACGGACTATTTGGTAAAGAAGATCCGATACAGTAGTAACGAAATGAGATGATATCAGGAAATGACGTTGAAGAAATGTTAACATACCAGCGGGAGGGGGGGGGGTCATCTACAAGTGGAACATGGTAGGGTTAGAGTACTGTGAGGTAGGGAGGGGGCTGTGGAAACCACTTATAATTGCAAAGGAAAGAATGGGGTAAAGGAAGTAATATCAGGGTCTAGTGAGGGAGTAGTTATAGGGTGGCGGGTATAAGGTTAGGTGCAGTAGATGTGTACGTGTTTTATTAACGTAGCTCGGGTCCGTTGTTATAAATTGTGTTGGGGGGAATATGCTAGTTACTATGAAAAGATTTATTTCCGTCTTAAATAAACCATGTATTGTCCAATCTAAAGCCAATAAGGAACTTAACTTATCTTTCTTCAGACTTTGGGGCTCAAGTATAGACGCCCGATGCAGACCGCATACTATATTATAAATACTCTTGCTTAAAATCACTGATTTGGACACATTGCTTTCTGTTGGACAAATAACTAGTTAGCTAGTCATGAAAAATTCCCGAATTCCATAATGTTGAAGTTTGTAAAGTAATAAACAATATATAATTGTGTCAAAGTCTCTTTCAGATCAATGAACCATCAATAACTTATTTTTATATGATCTAGTGACATAGTGATGTATTCCAGTAATTCTAATAATGCCAAAGATATAGACCGTCCAGGCCTGAAATCTTACAGACTCTCAGAAAGGACATGGTGCTTGGCAAGAAAGTTATCTAGCCCATTTTTCAAACAAACTTTTGAATTATTTTGGATAACTACGGTAGTAAAGTTGTATTATCAATAATTTTCTATTACAAATACTGATATCGCCTCAACTCACACCCCCTTCCCCCCACCCCCGCTGTGATACCCATGAAAGCCCACAACTTAATTCACAATGTGATGTGTGTTGCTGATAATTCCAGTCACAGTACTTAAAGTGAACAGCTTTATCACAGTCAGTAACTCCTGGGATTGGTTTGTTTGTTTTGGGAATTTCCTAGTTCTTAACTAGTATACAAATTAATCATTTACTAATAATTAGTGCATAGAAAAACAAATTAATGAATAACTTTGTATAAAAACTGTCAAATATTTTACAGATTGATCACAATTTGATCTTTTTTTTTTCATTTTCCCTATACACTTGTTTCCCTTTAGTTTCCTTTCTAATTAATTTCATACATACCCTTATATTTTCTCTTTATCCTTTCTTGTATAATTATTTGTTTCTCAAAAGGAAGAAAAACAACAATAAACAAATTTAACTTAAAAAAATAGAAATATCTTCACAATTTAGGGTCAATATCATGCATGGCCTTCCAAAGATTTAAAACCAGACAGTGTCTAGACGTGACGTATTCATTGCAATCTCCAGGTACTTGTTTGTCAGTAAATTCCAGGTGTTTTTATAAAGGACGCGCGCGCGTCTCTTGTATTGAACACAACTTCTTTTCATTGGAAGGCGCGCGCGTCTATTCCATTGAATACAACTTCTTTCATTGTATTGTTCAAGTATTTGATTGACAAGTGTTGAACAAAAAAAACTGTTAAACTATTGAGGAGTCAGTACAGTCAGTGTACATCTTTAGTTAGAAAAAAAAAATGATGAAATAAGTTCAATAGACTTTACGATAAAATAAAACGTGTTCTGAGTAGAAAAGAGTGGAAATTTTTTAACGTACAAATGTATGATATAAATGTGTACAGTATTGGGTATATATGACAGGTTAGATTTAACAAATGGGAATATGGTGACAACAACACACTGTAGAGTATATAGAGATAACATAAGGGCTATTGGCCTTGTAGGTTTGGGAGGGAGGGTGCATTGGGGAGTGGGGTGGGGAGGGTGGTGGGTTGGGAAAATGGAGGGGGGGTTGTTTGGTAGACAGAAGAATACTGCAATGTTAGTAAGGATCTGCATTAAAATCTTAGAGATTATTCTTTAAACAGATGTACTGTGTTTGTTTCTATATATTAGTATATTCTGCACACAATGAGAATCGGAAGAGAAAAACTATATACGTGATATTGAGTGTTATTTACAGTTATACTGTTTTAATGGTCTCTACTGTGTGGGGATTGACTGTACTGTTATGTGGGCTAATAATATGCATATATCAAGAGTTGTCGGTCATGGCAGTGGGGGGGGGGGTGCAAGGGTTGGAGGGGAGGAGGTGACGACAGGTTGATCAGAAGAGGCGTACAATGATAGTATGACAGGAGACTTTGCTGAGTAGTCGTGTGTGCGTGTGTGTGTGTGGGGGGGGGGAGTTAGTGTGTGTGTGGGGGTAGTGTGGCGGGCGGGGGGCAGGGGTGTTGTTAACAAGGTAAGTTCCCAAGTGTTACAAACATAGATTAACGAAATGGGGTAGGTGGTTTGGCATAGTTTGGTTGTGGGGGTGGGGATTGCGGAGGGGGGAGGGGTTGATTAGGGAAAGCTTAGGGTAGTACAGTTGAGAGAGGTGCCATATTAATAGATGCGGCCAATTACGATATGTTTAATTTATACCACTGTCTTGTTTTTACTTTAATATAAATGTTCATTAATTATCCATTCATTTATAAACTAATTAAATAAAATGTTCTCCTGATAAAGAAAAGAGGAAAGTATTTACCTTTAGTATGATAAACTTTATTTTTTTTCTTTCTAGTTTATCTCCTATTCTTTTTTCTGTTAATCTAACTCATCAAAGTTTGTGTTTATTTGTTTTGGTTAGATTTTGGCAAAACGTATATTTTCATACTCTAAGATGATGATAACTTGCCTTACTTATTCCTTATATCTTGGTCTAATTACATTCTACTTTTTTGTTATTGTTTCAATGAGATATATTATTTGTTTACATTTAAGCTAGCGACTCCTATATCCTGATTTCAATGCATTTCATTTTGTTGAAGAATTAATTGTTAACAATTATGTTTTTCTGTCTCATTTTGTCTCTATTTTACTATCCCATTAATCACATTCCTTACCTGATGACTGTTGATTTATTGTTAGTTTATTTCTTTTTTCAATTTCTTCTTCATTTGTTTTTGCTTTACTAATACAAGTATCTAAACCTATCAACAAACCTACAGTAATTATCAAATATAACTATATTAATAATTCCTACCTTGTTTACATCATCAATATTAATTAGTCACTATATTCATTACTAATATTATTTACATATTTATTAATTATACTTACATCAGTTGCTTGAATCTTTTAGAGTGTTGTAGATAGTTTAATATTCCATTAACTTCATGTTTATTCATTTCTCTCCCTTCCTCTGTCTGTATGGTCATCCTCTCTATTGATGTTAGGATTGGTAGAGAGAGACCAGAGGAGAGGATAATGTTCCCATCTTCATCAATCTTACTAAAGGACCGGGTTAGAGACACCCTGAATATGGGAATCTGAAGAAAGGAAAATGATAAATAGAATTAATATCATCATGTTTGTTTACAGGATAAATACTTGAAATAATAACATTATAATTAATTTAGAAAGATTAAACTAATGTATTGTTGTTTTCATTTCATATTAATCAACTAATAATTTGTTCATTTTAATCATTATATTGTTATATTTTTGTTAATTATTTAATTATCAGTGGTTTGAATTTGTACAAATTGGATTGTTTTATGTGTAAAGTTTGTTTTATCTTCGCTTTATCTTTGTTTTCAATGAAAGATGTTAAAGGGTAAACAAGAAGGTTAGGTTTATTACAGAGATCAGTCATTGTTATTTCTGTAGAATGAATTAAAGGTGTGTAAGAGGGGTGAGGGATGGACGGTACAAGGGATGTCAGGGGTGTAGGGAGGGGTGTGTTATGGTAAGGAAGGGTGTGCTAAGGTTTAGTGATATTTGGTTGGGGTATTAGGAGGGTGTCTTGGTGCGAGTGAGGGCGTGGATATGGCTTACCCTCGTGAATGTTATGTTGTTATTGTCAAAGCGTGTGCAAGGGGTGACAGATAAATGGACCGATGGGTGTCATACTGTTTAGGATGGGTGTGTTAGGGGTTATTAGGAAGGGTGAGTTATGGTGGGGGAGCATGCAGACCGCTTAATCATTTTTAATGTAATTTGTGTTTGAAGGGTGATAAGAGGGTGGTATGAGCCGGAACTAATATGTAATATTTAATTTATGTAATTTGTGATGGGAAAACCTGGTTGAGTTGGGGTTGGTACTTCAGTGAGCTGTTTATTATTATACATGTTATATTTAGGTATCAGTTTGTTATTGAGGTATTCTACTACCTAGGTATGTTTATCAATCATTTCATCTATTTCTGTTTTAATTTAAATGTTAGCTTAAAACAAAATTAAATTCCGAATCCGTAAAACAGGAAACAATTCATTGACCCTTTCTGTCTAAAATTATTATTTTATATTTCAGTTTCTGTGAAGATTTTGAGCGAAAAAATAATAAGACTAATACCTGTACTTCCTTCTTCTGTTTAATATTTAATAACTAAATCGATCTAATCCCTCATTAAGACATTCAACGATTTTATATAATTTTAACTTGTATTGATTGATGTATTTATTCAATATATCCCTTTATGTTTTACTTACGTCATGATTGGATGCTTCCACCAGGAACTCTATGACTGACCTCTGTACAGACTCACTGGTGTCTCTGTGGATGGCCAAACTATCTGAACACATCTCTGTAATAGTCTGGATGTCATCGGGCTATTGAAATAAATAAATAGGAATTATTAAATAGAATAATATTAATGTAAAAATGAAGAGTTAAGGAGACAATGAAATTTGGTGTTAATAGCGTAAATTAATTGATTGGTTAATTCAGCAGATATTTGAAACAAATTTTAAAATTAGCTAATGGTGACTGTTTAAATATGTATGATTCACTTCCTGCACAGTGAAGCTCTCAAACAAGGTTTAACGGGTTTAAAGATTTTTTTTTAAATATAGTTAAAATTAATGAATGCATCTAAAAAATTAAGATTATAATCTTAATTATGTTGAAAACGAAAAAAGTACAAACGTTTCCCAAGGATTAAAAGAAAAAAAAAACAGCAAAACAAAGGAGGATTTAAAAAAAACATGCGGCATGATGACTTTACACGACTTTGACTGAGATACATTTCCTGGAATAATGAAATTAATTAGCTTCAAATAAATGTATCTAGACTTAAGAGCAAGATATTGAGTACTAGGAATTTGGAATATTGTTTTCTTTCCTGTAAGAATCATATCGTCTGTCACCGGAATATTCCATTTACCGGGAGACAATATATGTTTATAACTCTCAAGGATGCTGGATTTTTATGATTATGTTTTGAAAATTGATCGACCCCTCTACCCCTCCACTGTTATGCATGTTACTAGTAATAACATTATAACAGGGAAATAAAAAAGCGACTAACATTATTAATGATTATAATTTACTTAAAAATACCAAATATCAACAAACCTTCCTCCATTGACCAGATCTTAGATCCAGGTAACGAGCTTCATTCGATGATAGTACTGCCAAAAAATGGAATAATAACATCAATAAATTATCATAGTAATAACTGACATATTTTAAACAATACATAAGATTCAATATTAATTTGTTTCACATACTTATAATGTTTACAGTCAAAAGTAATATACCTGTACAAGAGGGGTCAAATTTCAGTAAACTGAACCATTAGAATGTTCTCTCTACTAATTAATTAGTAATAAAGTACTATAAATTAACAGTCACTAGTAACACAACTAATAATTATATTCTCTTTGTTACCTAATACTTCTGGCTTACTTCACAGTCCTTATTTTATAGGGTAACAATAATATATTAAGTAATTCAATACACTAAATCTCTTAAATATTAATCTCTTTAATATAGATAGGGACTTGATAGAAAACTGGCTTGAATCATCTCAAGGAACACCAAAAAAGGAGGAAGTTTTAGGAATTCCAACCCCCCCCCCCGTTCCACCCTATCCCCACAGAGGACTTGTCTGTCTGTTGTATGCAAGATTTTCTTATGAATCCCCATCTTTAATTCATTCTTACCAACAAATATCTCATTATACTAGTCCCCCAGCTCCCCACCCTCCCCACAACCCCCCTCCCTTTCCAACATACTTCCTAATTCTTTTAATTCTTATGTAAAAATCTTACCTTTAATATTCCTCGATCTTGATTCTTCTGGTATGACGTCTGGCTTGATCGATGACGGCAGTTTACAGTTATAAAGCCTTCAAAGATAAAAAAAAGCAGGGAAAATAAATATTTAATATATATATATATAAATGAAATGAATATCTGATGTTATCTTTGTAATAAATAACATTAGAGGATAATGAATTTCCCTTTTCCTTTATTTTTGTAAAAGAGCTGTTGACAAGCTATAAGTATCAGCCACTAGTTATGATGGCCAAACAACCCTTCCACCACCCCTCATTACACCCTCCCATTAACATTTACTGATTTGATGTTTTTAACTATTTCTAGATGTATTAATAAAAGTTACGTGACTCTTGCAAATAATGTTCATTTATTACAACTAATAGTATTTGAAAATAAACGTTTATCTATGTACTTTGAAATTCTAACCATCTTTTGTTTCAGTTTTTAAGTAATAACTTTATTTTTTTTCTGGTAGTTCTAGTTCGTTTATAATATAAGTTTAAAGGTTATTTGTTGTTCCAATAATACTGAAAAGCACCCCCCCCCCCCACCTCTAACCAACTCACCTTGTTACATCATGATGTGTGGAAAAGCATTACGATGTGCTGTACACTACACAATCAGTAATGGAATAAAAGTAAACATCAATATATATTTCCCAGCTTAAAAATACTTCCAAATATTGCAACATTTCAAACCGCCAGTCTCAACTCAAGACTTGTACATTTAAATAAAATAAAAATATCACTGCACAGTACCATTACCTTATCCCCTCCTATATACCACATATACTAACCCTCTGACTACCCCTGCTTGCCCTCTTACCCACATATTATCAGCCAAGGCCTGTCATGATGTTTTTTCTTACCATAGTTCCTTAAATCTTGGTGACTTGATTCCATAGTTTATTAATCCGGTCACTTCTTCCTCGCTTAGTTCTTTAATATCTCCTCCATTAATGGATATCTTCTCTACTGATGATAGGCTCGATAAACTAAGACCGGACTCAAGTCTGATATCTTTACCGTCAAATCCACTGAAGGACCATTGTAGGTATAGATCAGATATTGGAATCTGACGAATATGAAAGAAAGATCACTGTTAACTTATGTTATAGTTCATCCATCATGGATAAATACACATGACGAATATCCAAACTGTATGTAATAGAACAAAAAATGCATACAAAATCTATGAAATGAATCATTAATTTTAACACAGAATTGTCTGTGATTTCTTATATTTTCATAACATAAGGAATTATATTTCATTTAAATTATTTAATAAAAATTATAAAGAAGAGTGGTGACTTATTAAAACTTGCTTGCCAAACGTACGAATAAAAATAAAACATGATATAATGATGGTGTTATTAAAAATAAAGTTCGTTAAGCTGATGAAATTCAGAAAAAAAGTAAAAAGCAATATCATTAATATTTATATTTGGTCTGTGATATAATATTTAGCACATACATTAAGTATTTCTGTAGTTTTCATAATCTATGCTATTGTTTTATTCTTGTCAGTCAGTGCATTAATTCCTACAGCATACACTAGCGGAGACTCGACAACGTTCCTCCCGTGAGTGGCCCACTACAAAGGAGTTTCCTTCCCGGGAGATACAGCGCATCTCGATACGTGTGTTTATCGTCTAGGAGCATAGGCCTATATCCCATACTTGCAGTCCATTTCGTAATAATAAAGATAAAATCACTTCCAGTCATTGTAATGACGCAAATATTATATAGGGCTATATTAATTACGTGTCGTACATGTTAGACTTTCCATTATCCAGCCGACCGACAAACCGGTAGCGTAGGCAGATAGCCGGCCGGTACAAAACAACATAGCCTAAGCTAGGCCAAGCTAACACAGTATGAACAAAGCCACTGTCATATCTTATTAAAATGTAATTTTATTGACTCATTTGAATTTAACTTTCCCATTCAATTTTCCCCATTCCCAATGTTGATACTGTTTACCTGTAATAATATTTTGATCTCTCACTTTTGACCTACTGTAAGCCTAGGTCTAGCCTAGATCCGTTAAGAACATCCATCCTTACTGCTACAAACTTTACCTCATATGTTTATTTAGGGCCTAGGCCCACACTCCACAGTAAATAATTTATTTAGGATAAAGATCGAAGCACATTTTATGAGACAACAATTAAATCAAACTTTAAAAGGCTGACGGAGGATATACAAGCTATATGTATTGCTTTGTTGTCCATAGACAAAATTAAGCTTATAAGCTTTTACTTTTCCCGGTAAGAGAAATTTATACTAGCCGTGGCTAACGGTTAAGTCTCACGTTACATTACGAAGGCTAACAAGTTGATAATGAAACACTTGACATCGTGAATGTAAAGCGGACAGTGTCCGGTATCATGTGAAGTGATTAAGACGTAGCCTAGGCCTACGCGTGTGAAATGTTTAGATCACAAACTTGTTGCTTTTTCTTCTTTTCCTGAAAAAGCTCACGTAATTTGTTATACCATTTTGTTTTACGTATTTAACACAACTAACGTTAGGCTACCACGTCAACCAATATTATAGGCCTAAGTATAACGCAATGATTAACGCTGTCTGCAAACGAGTAGAAATTTATACTGGCCACTTATACATATGTAACGGTCTCAAATTAAACAGAAATAAAAATTGATTCATTAAATTGATGATCTAGATACATGCTATTATTTTGTCTGGCTAGACGTTGTTTAACAAATTGAAAACACAAAAGAAAGTTTACCAACACTAACATGACCGGATGTCTATGTTTGAGTACACATAGGCCTAATGCCTTCTTGTTCTTTGTGCGTTCAACAAGCTCATTCATCTGGTTTATCATCTAACTGTTTCATGCAATTTCTACTCTGCTGACGTTTCTATATTATTTTACTTCTTAAGGCTTCAATTAAAAGAAGAACAATCGAAACTTAAGTAATACTATAGAAGGCTAAAACAGTCATTTCAGACAGGCAAGGTTACATAAAGAAGTGATACCTTTTAAATTCATGCAACGACAAATCTTACAGCAAAAGACAAAAACTCTCAAGCAAGGCCTAGGCGTAAATTGTTGACTTTAAATAGGCCTATTATTACCGTAAGCCAATATAATAACAGCAGCAAACCATACGCGGTGCATTTCCGTAGGCAGTCATACAGTATAATGATGAACATGTATGTGTACGTGTAACTAGAAACGAACTGAATCTCCACACAGAGTGTACGTAATTTTACGTCACCCGCCATGCGGGAATCTATACGTACGTCTACGTGCGTATATGATCAACGCTCACTGTGCGGCTTTGTTTGAATTTTGAAAACAGGTGTTTTGTTGGAGTGTACTGGTGAAAAGAAGCTTCCAAATGTTTTAAATTGTTCAGTCTTTTGCTATTCTCCTTCAAACGTTCCTTCTACTGTACCAAATTACATGGAACTTCTGTAAATCATGATATTAGCCAACATTATTTGTAAAACCAAATAAATTCCCTTTTTAATCCAAAAATAAAGAAGGAAATGGCATGCATAATCAAAATATATATCCACTGTTTGATTTAATAGAGGGCTCACTTCCTAAACAAATGCTACAGAGGATGAGGGTGTCGAGTGAAGATTAGAGATATAGGAACGATTACCTTGATGATAGCAGTGGCGTAGCTACGAGGGGGGGGGGGCGTGGGGGCGACAGCCCCCCATTAAAGCTTGTCACCCCAGTCGCCCCACTGGGATTTTGAGTGTCGAATAAAAATAACATGTGCGAAAAATATATCATTGGTCTGAATGGTCTCGAACCTCCATGATGACCACTCATGAACGACCCTTCGACCGCGGACCGGCAGTAGGCTATAGTTGCTGAAAAACCTGACGGGACATAGCGCATAGGCCGAGAAGTCTACAGTAGTCGCACTGTACTGAAAACGCATGTTAACGACCGTCGATAATATAATTCCTGCTCTACAAGACTATAACACACATAATGTTTAACTACTGAATCTGTGTGTTCGACTGTTCGGGCAAACTTTGCCTTTGTCACTCTTTTTTACATTATCTATCATCCCTAACTTACAAATAAATACTAACACAAACAGCCTATCAGTACCTTGTAACCAGTGCGCATTAACAGACTGATCAAACAAGCTAGTAAGCAATATTATACCCTTATAATATAGAAAGGTGGTTTCCAGGTATATGAATGCCAATGAATGCTGACATCATACACATGTTTCTTACATCATTGCTCGCGTCATTGCTTCAATACCCTGTTACATTTTCAATCGGGTTTTCACTTCTGGGACGTACCCTGATGCTCTTAAAACCGCTAAAAATACAAATTTTCAAGAAAGGAGACAACACTATCGCTGAGAACTACCGGCCAACAGTTGCGGAGCGTCCAAACAGTCAGGGGGGGGGGGGGGAGGATGCCCCTCCCCTGACTCAACTGGACTGCTGGCGCCCTTTTCAGCTTTTTTGCACTTTTACTTATTTGCGATTATTGACTTTTTTATTGCACTCTAATCTACCTATTGACATTTGTCACATTTTGCTGGTGTAGTTTACTGACAAAATGCTCTAACGTACGGCGGTATTTAATTTATCGGCACTTAATTCCGTTGTACGAAACTCTTTCCAAGAACTGTATGGCATTTTCGATCTATTTTTTCGAAAACATGAGCACTCACAAAGATACCACAGAGATTGTGATGAAGCGCATGTACTTTCAACACCCATATAAACTTCCGACTTGTCTCAAATGGCGATAACACATATTTTTTTTCGTTTATTTGCAAATTAGCAAGGCCCGGAAAGAGTCATTTCCGGCGATCTAGGGAATATCTTTACTCAAAAAAAATTACGTACGCTCCGCGCCAACCTGTGGTGGAGCTCCGCCTAGATAGTGTCAAAAGCGCCCCTACAGGCCATTCTCGCCCCCTGACCAATACCCTTAGCTCCGCCACTGCCGGCCATTCAGTCTATCACCCTAATAATATTTCAGAGGCAATCTTTGATGTCTGATCGACATATAGTTCGGTCATTTGCTTTCTGGTCACTTCGACCAACAACCATTTCGCCCAACTGCCATTTCGCCCAACCAGCCTGGTCATTTCGCCCAACCATGCAGCCTGGTCCTTTCGCCCAACCTTTTTTTACTAATATTCAGTCAGAATAATATTACTTTTTCTATTTCACTAGTTAAATTTGATTTATTTTGGGTAATGTTACTTCGTGGTAGGTAAATAAAGTGAGGTCCGCTCGATATCGATCGGAGTCTGAGCAGTTACTTCGGGTATAATGGGAGGAATACACTACTTTAGGCGGTTACGCATACAATGGAATTTATGTTATTATACAAACAAAGGGAATCGGTGTGGAATAATAGCACCGTTTCTATTTCACTAGTTCAGTTTGATTTATTTTGGGTTATATTATTGGAAGGTAAATAAAGTGATGTCCGTTCGATATCGATCGGAGTCTGACAAAGTTAGGCAATGAGCCCTTTTGCGTGTTTGAGGAACTGTATAGTTGTCTTTTTCTGGAGCATTGAGTGACCCTTAGAAGAGCCGTTTGCATGTTTGAGGAACTGTATAGTTGTCATCCTTAATATTCGGTTCGTATCCCGTAACGTTTACAATTCCCGAACGTTTGCTATTAAACCTAACCTCTAAAACACTGATCCATCCTACTGACTAACAATTCACGAACGTTTCCTGATTAAATTTACAAAAAATTAAAATATAAAACCCGTCAGTACTAGTGATATTGAAGTACTATTTTTAATCAATGTAACCACTGTATCAATGTAACCACATATGTAATCACATATGTAATCACATATGTAATCAATTTAACCACGACTTTTCCTTAAGTTTCCTTAATTTTGATCCATCCTCAAGTTTCCTTAATATTCGGTTCGTATCCCGTAACGTTAACAATTCCCGAACGTTTCCTTACTAAAGTTATACAAAAGTAAAGGACTTCAAGTTTCCTTAATATTCCTTAATATTCGAACGTTTACTATCAAACCTATCAAACCTAACCCCTAACACACTGACCCATCCTCAAGTTTCCTTAATATTCGTTTCGTATCCCGTAACGTTAACAATTCCCGAACGTTTCCTTACTAAAGTTATACAAACTAAAGGACTTCAAGTTTCCTTAATATTCGAACGTTTACTATCAAACCTAACCCCTAACATACTGATCCATCCTCGAGTTTCCTTAAATATTCGGTTCGTATCCTGTAACGTTAACAAATCCCAAACGTTTCTTTTTGAAGTATCATATTTAATCAAGGTTGGGCGAAATGACCAGGCTGGTTGGGCGAAATGACCAGACTGGTTGGGCGAAATGACCAGGCTGGTTGGGCGAAATGACCAGGCTGGTTTGGCGAAATGGTAAGGTTGGGCGAAATGGCAGTTGGGCGAAATGGTTGTTGGGCGAAGTGACCTGCTTCCGGTCATTTCAGTATGTTATTTCGCTGAAAGCCCAGTCAATCTTTCTTTATTTTCCACGCGCAATGTGGAGATTTGTCGAAAAATGGCAATGCCGATGTCAAACTCACAAACGATATGTCATGATATTTCAAAGTAACTTACCAGATTGATTTTTTTCTATTCACTAAACTATTTGAAGACCATATCAAAACATGGGATCTCAAAATAAAGGATGTTGAGAAAACTTTAGAGCAGCTAAGAAGGCCTTGGAAGTGTCATTTCCAACGATCTAGGAGACCTTTTTAGCTAAAAATTTCGGTAAGCTGCGCGCCAACCATGGTGGCGCTCCGCTCAGATAGTACCAAGAAAATGGTCAATCCCCCCAGGAAATGTTCAAGCCCCCCCCCTAGCGCGGGGCACTGAAAAAAACCTGGCTACGCTACTGGATGATAGATTAATATTTCCTTAGTCTGCAGAGTTCAAACTTTTTTTTTTCTAATTAATGATACTTTTGAAACGTTGGAGAAAGATGATTGGTCCCCTATCGTGTTTGTTTCATAGTCTACCATACAAAGTGTCATCACTTACTAATATTTCTTAGGCAAATGATGACTTCACTTTGTCATATCAGTGTGTTTGTTCTTTGAGTGTTGTGGAGTGTGTAAAACAGTGATACCCTCGGTTGCGTATAAATGGAAATTGTGTCACATTTGTGTTAATCACTACGGTACTTACTCAGACACTGACTTTGTGAATAAATAAAATGTAATCATTTCGGTCAGATTTGTAGCGTTAGATGTAGTATAATATTTGTTGCTTATTATAGACACATGGTACTGCAAAGTATCGTTATAAGAATGGTTAGTGTTGCCTATATATGTTTTCATTTAAATTGACAAACAATTTAATTGATAAATAATCTAAATAAATTAAATCTCAAAAACTTGAATATTTCTATGGCTGTGTTGAATTATAAGTGACTTACGTTGTGACTTGATGCAATTTGAAGGAGCAATATCGTAGACGTCTGGAGTTGTTTACTATCAGTTTGCCTTAGAGACACAATACTCGAACACAGAAGTCGTAAACTGCTTTGATCCTTAGTCTGGAAATGAAAATAGAAGCGTCTTCAAATGAATAATATAGAACGAACGTTAAGTTATAAAATTTCAAAATTGCTCCCTTGAGTATCGCAATTTCACATAATATTAACGGTAGATGAACGCTGTGAGGGGGAACTGATAATCCCGCCAGTATTGTATGATTAAGTGAACTTAAATTAAATGAGCACTTTGACTTTTGACTTGTAGACTCTGTTCAATGGTACCGATTTGATTTTAAGCCTAGGAAGGGGAGGGGGGGTGCATTTCATTTCTGGTTAGGAGTCTAAGGGGAGGAAGATACCTTTCCCTTGAGAAAACTTTAGTTTAGGGGTATAATATTAAAACTGGTGCTACCATTGGTCATGGAACGTAATTAAAGTTAACGTTTGTATTTATATGAGTCTTATTGACACCATATAGGCTCTATACACTCTGTTACGTATTGACGTTTTAGGGCTGTAGGGGGAGATGACAAACAAATTATGTTACTACTTGTTTTGTGGGAGGGTCTGAAATCAACACTGAGTTAAATTGACATCATATTTCAAATGGATGTTGATCAAAATCGACACCGAATTAAATTGACTATCTGAGCAACAAAAACAAGAAAATGAGCAAATTGGTTGATAATTAGTACTGTACATTTTTATTGGCTAAGTAAACAGGACCACCAGAAGTTGAAAAACGTACAGAAAGTTCTTGTTCGCCTAAGTTGTAAGTTTGGATGATAAATACATGCAAGGAAGAGAAATTACTCTTATATTTATTTACTGCAATATATTCCTTGTATTAGTGTAGCTATTGTAGCGACAACCTACGGGTTACTTGCGTTATACGATTTGCCCCTCGTATGTTTAATTTAAACGTCCATTGAGCTCCGCAGAGACAGCGACCTATTTAAGAGCCAGGTCGCACACCGGCTACGTAATAGTTTTTATAATTCTACTTGTGTTTTGAGTATTCTCCTGTACTTGGTACTACGGACAGGCAAACTACTGGGTGTGTCGGTCGACCCCATTGGTCACGGCAAACTGTAGGACTGTAAGGGTAGTCTCTAATTGGACAGGAAGGATTGGCCTGCATTTTGTGTCGATACGAGAAACTGTATGATAGCTCGCACGGCGTATTATAGAAACAGCACAAATCATAAATCAAAAGAGATATATGATTTTTTTTTCATAGCGCTGTACAGATACCTTTGCTGCCCGACGCCTGCGGATATCCCGACGCCTGCGCATTGCCCAGCACCTGCGCTGCCCGAGACCTGTGCAGTACCGTACCGATACCTGTGCAGTGCCCAAAACCTGCGCTGCCCGAGAACTGTGCAATCCAGTCCCCTGCGCTGCGCTATTGTTGGCCTGCTACAGTCGTGAATGATGTGTTTCATGTGTACAGTGTACTATATACTGTTAATATCGAGTTGAGAATTGTATGTCTATATATTAAACCTTACACTTTCGATGTCTGCTGTCCGGTTTAAAGTCTTGTTTTGTACCATCCCCCTTTTCTTACCCGCCACTTCCGTTGGTTCCTGGACAGGGAGTTCCCAACACCAGGACGTTGGCAGCGTTACACTATATTAACCTACCACAGAGATGCATTCGTTAGATCCAATTTCTAGTGATTTCAGTTTTACCCTGGTTCAGTTTTTTGATAGCATAATGTTACCAACAGAAGAAGAAAAAGAGACGTAACGGAGAACGCCTCAGTCTTGCTTTACCGCAGCGGACTGGGAGAGGGGAGGACTTGATTTGAGAAAATGGCCTATGACCGCTCTCCACTCTGGCGCCGGGACCGGTATCAAACATGATATGTATCAAAGCAGTGATTTGTAAACGTGCCAATAAGTTTGCCGTCCCAGTTTCGTGTACACAAATATCCAAAGTAGAGGGGAGCTTTTGGAATTAACGTAATTCGTAGAAAATGTTGGTTATCATCCATAACAATTTTTGTTTTAAATTATGCAGCTACAGCATTGTTTAAATGTTCTAGTGATAAAGAAGCTTCCGATTTCGACAAGCGTGCGATTGCTGAAACAGTACGCATGTGTACACGTCTTCAATGTGGTTAATTTATATGTCAGTTACGGCATTTTATGTTTCTGTGTCTTTCCAACAAACATGGTTTTTCTATTCGAAATCAAATTCAATTAGTATTTTATTTTGTATGTTTTATTTTGGCTATTTCCATGACAATCATTTACTTGACTGGTGAATTCCGCACAACTTACAATGTGCTATTGTACCGTCTGACAAGGTAGATGTTAATTGGATGATCTGTCATGGATTTATCAGGGTTTAAAGATTTCTCGCTAAAATAATGAAACACGTACTCTGCGGACAGTATTGCACTCAAGAGAGTGGTAAACAACTTACTTCAAGTGTTGTGGCTTCCTTGGAGTTCGAAACCCATTTACCTCTGGAAGAATCTAAATGGAAAATGATACCATGTTCAACCGGTGTCCATGAAACTGGAAAGAAAAAATATATTACGACTTTTGTTATAGATCAAGAACGTTAACAAAAAACTATATACGTAATTACATGATAAATGTATGATCAAGTATTGATACTCTTCGTTGACTTTTACAATATAATGATATAACCCGTTTGCGTATCCCACAAAGGATGACAACTGCTTTTGATGGGCAACTCATTGAGTTGTTTCTATGTTCTTACCTTGAATGTTACGTAACTTCGTAATAGGAGAAAGAGAACCGACGAGAAGACACAGAGGTAACAAACAATCAATGAATCTGTAAAACAAAACGTGATTTGTGGGTGGTGAATGTGTTAAACTATTAACTCATTTTAATGGTATCCACCTTTTATGAAGTAACTATAGTATAAAGTTAGTGATGCATCAGTCATTAATTATTGTTGCGTTCCGAGCTTCTCTGCATAAGTATTTATTGAGTGTATTCATCTGTTCTCCGAGAGACCGAATCAGTTTTTGCTTTAATGTCTCATTCTGGTGTTTACACTACACAATATGAAAATACTACACATGAAGTACAATCCCTTTAACTTTGTACTAAACAACAACAACAATACTATCACGTTACAGTATGTATACATAATTCATCTAGCTAAAAGTTACCGTATATTCAAGAACACAGTTCCACAGTTTGCTGGTTTGTAATTAATCGTTCATTAATTAACGTTAATGAATAACTCAACAGTAGTGGTATGCGATTACTTACGTCAATTTCCGCAGCCGTTGGCATTTTTGTGAAAAAGACAATAATCCTATAACTTGGTCCTGGGTAAATTCTTTTCCATTGCTCGTTTTGATCTGTAGTTCCTCTAGGGTGGACGATACAGGTACAAGTTTTCCATTTTCTAGGGTTATGTTATGTTGGTCCGCCGAGCTAAATGATGCTAGTCCGAGACTGGTAAACTTGATATAAGGAAAACACATTTTTGACATTATTAGACAATCTTGGGCAGTCAAGAGCAATATTTGTTCATATCGATGATTGTTGAATTCATAGTGTTACAAGAACAAATTTGTATCTACATTTGTTGACAGACAAGATGGTCCATGCAAGCCCAATTGATGATGCACCAAATTACAGAACTTTAAACCGACGGAAAATATAGTCGTATAATCACTAAAAACCGTTATGATTAATATAATGTTCCCCAATTACAAACAATTTTCGTTGCATCGGTACTGAAAAATAGAACTCAGAAATAGTAGCATAGGTTGTCGAAGTATGGACTTGGTCTAGCACATGCAGCTTAATGTTTTAAATAATCTTATTCTACATAAGCTGTAAAGCATTTGTTTCTAGCTAAATATTTCAATTTACTCACGTCAGAAGTGAGAGATACCTTTGAACCGAGATCCAGTTTGCCAAACTTAAGATCTGTTGGAAATACGTATATCAAAATTGATGATAAGAAAGTGTGAATGTTTCTGTTAGCATAAAGTATTAAACTCTTGATGGTTTATTAGCTACTTCATCAACTCATTTTGTCATATTAGTTCATTGTTATGGATGTTTCAAGTGTATCGTTAGATTGCTGGTACGGCAATTATACATCGTGTACATTTGAAACGTTGAAGGTGATGTTTAATATCCATATGGTTGATATTGTACATAAAATGATCTTCAGAATCATACACTTACCTTCTGGCTGCTGCATAGACTGATCATCACCTGTACACCGTTTTCCTGTATGAAGCTCGAACAATGTCTGCACCCTTGTCTGCATCCCATTGAGGTTAAGCGCTTTCAAAGCACGCAGAAGAGAAGTGATATCTGTCTCTGTTATTTGCCCTCTCTCCTCCATATAGTGAACCATAAGGTGATAACGACTATCCTTACTTTGCAGCAAATCGATTTTCGCGGGCGGATAATGAAAGAAGGTTGCAAGTTGCAAAATATTCTCTTCAGTTAAGATATCAGCTAATTTAGCTTTGAACATACCAAAACCTGGTAAAACAATACAAAATAAAACACAAAACAAATCATTCACTGCCATATATTCCGGATCAGGTGTAAGGAGCTTTATAAATAATTCATAAATGATATAATCCAGCTTTATTGAATTTAAGTTAAATACATATTAATACACGAACCATGTAGTCCGTAACAGATCTAAGATAATGGTATAACTAGCCATATGTAGGCCAAAAATGAAGAAACCGACAAACTAAACAGTTCGGATCTGGGCAGATGGATACCTGTCTAGGACACCGTGTATAGTCCGGATGTTAGTGAATATTAGATGGAACCCATCAAACATATAGTCCAGATGTTAGTGAGCATCTTGTGCAAGGCTGTGCAGTTTGAACGCATATCAGTAAAGCCGAAAAACAAATACCACCCCCCCCCCAAAAAAAAAAACCACACGGCACTATGCAGAGACATCTACCCATAGAGCTAAGTGTACAGTTATGAACCACCGATGTATCCAAAAGTGACATAGACTGATTTTTCATATTTTAAACTGAGCTGTTATTATTTTGCTTATGTGAAATTTCCAATGGCTATTCACTATAATGGCAATTAAAAGTGACAATCGTACCTGAAGAATTCTCCTTTGCTGTTTCTTCCACATGCTTGGCAGCCATCGTACCTATGAAAATGTTCATAAGTTAGCGTTTTTTATGTACTGCAAATAATATAAATAGCATTTAACCTAGAAATATACCTATCATGGTTGTATATCATTTTTAACTGATGTGATAGTTCAGTGGAAATTTACGGCCTCCAAACGACGTCCAAAATGTGTGTATTCAGTAAGTACGAAATAACATAAAATCAGCGTATATTATCCAAGCAAAATAAGGTAAAATATCACAGAAAATGCCTTTGATCAAAATGGTTCCTTCAGGCTGATGAGGTTGAGGGATGAAACTGGTATTCAGCACATTATGCTGCTGCTGCGTTGTTTAACAGGCCCAGAAGAATAACTAGTTTGCAATGATCCATCGTTTTACAATGGATTATCACAAATAATGCTTATGTATTCTACGAGAAAGCAGTATTGTATATACAAATATTGCAGCACATTTCACTGTAGCTCACTCTGCCGAGATATATGTTTATGTAGTTGGTTAACATGTATATCCAGGAAACTGACAACCACACTCTTAACAACTGATGATCCTGAATGAACAACAAATTTCTGTTATCATTCAGTGTTCGTTTATATCCCTGGACTGATTAAATGTGTTAATCCGGAACAGCTTTAGTCGTTAGCCGCCGCACATTGTACCAATTACCAATTGGAAAAATGCCAAATGTTAGCCGTGGTGGTTATAGAAACTTTGACAAATTAAAC